>NC_091767.1:112353914-112653914 GCF_029378745.1 Bos indicus | reverse complement strand
ATTGTAAATGACACCTTGGCCAAAACAAACACGGTTACTGACAGTGGTGACACGCCTGCTGTGCTGGGAAAGCCCTTCCTGACACGGAGCGGGGCGGGGCCACGCTTGGGAGCAGCTCCATAGCCGCCAGGGCTCCTGGAAGCCACTACTCCCGCCTTCGCACTCGGGCGAGCTGTCTTTGCGGGAGAGCAGTTAGGGGATGCAGGGGTCAGCTCACAGGCAGGAAGGCAGGGAGCCTGCGGCCTGACCGGGTCTCCCCACTTGTGAGTAAATGGCAGTTGTTTCCAAGGATGTGCCTGGTTCATCTTTGGGACAGTGATGCTTTAACTATAAAGAAATACTTAATAAAAGCATTCTCATCTCTCCTGGCAGGTTCTTTGGGAGACTTATAATAATCCATTCATTGCTTTAAAAATAAGTGTTCTGTTTGCCACGTGGGCAGTGGAGGAGAGACTGGGCAGCATTCAGATGAAACACGAAGGAGGAGGGATTTCTCAGCTTTCACTTTAAAAACTGTGCTTTCACTCCCCGCAGATAGGAAGTGTTGTAAGTTCCATGAGCCTGTGGAGGGTGTGGGGTCACAGCCTCCAGTAACCGCATGCTTCCCTGAACCCCTGTTTGCTGGACAGACTCTGCTAGGGAGAAGCAGTGCTGTGGATGGAGCTCAGGGCAGCACCCACGGCGGCTGCCCTGGACACCCGCACAGACCTTGGTCAGCGTGGCCTTCGCCACAAAAAGCACCTCTCCTCGACTCACGGGAGACGAGGGGGCAGCCATCAGATGCAGATAGACCTGTTCTCAGCTGTTCTTACAGCTTCATCAGTGCCCTGACATCCTGATAGACATCCGCCTCAAACAGTATGTCTCTAGAATCTGCATGGATACGGTTAGTCATATCCTCATCTATGAACGTCTGAACGAGAGCCTGTAGGTGGGTGAGCAGGACTTCACGCATGCACCAAGCGCGTGCTGAAGTCAGTAGCCAGTGGGCTGTGTGCAGATTACCGTGCACTCGGCCAGCACGTCCTCCTGGGACTGGGCCCCAGAGGCTGCCTGCGCGGCTGTGTGTTTTACTGCTGGCCAGTATTTAGAGACATTTGGAGTATTCTGTCAGCCTGACCCACAATAACTCTACTTTCACTGAGAATGACTGTCTCTAAACCCCCGTGAATTTTTCAAGTCCCAGACACACCCCATCTTTGGTGTGCAGGGCATGGTGACAGGGCCGCCAACTTACCTTATCCCTCCATGCACATCGGGCTGACTGCCAGCCGAGTTAGAAGCCGGGCACACCTCTTGTAGTCTGCAAGTGGGAATAGATCACAGACCCTCGTGAGATACCTCAGCAGCTTAGATGAACAGCATTCACTTTAAAAACCATAGCAGCTGCTAAAGCCATTCATTCCTTTATACACTCTAAATTCCCTGGAAGCAGCACACAGACTGTCGTCTGCAATCATGGCTTGAAGCTGCTGACTTAATAATTCATGGCACCTCAGGACCGCCAGTGTCACGTGACAGAAGCTAGGTGATGTGACCGGGAGGCTGTTGGGGGTGGGGACGCAGACGTCCACACGCCTGCTCTGCCCGTCTGCTCCGCACAGTGGTTGATGGGCTCATCAAAATGGCTTTCGTTTGCTTGCTGGCAGACAGTCTTCCATGCCCTGTATTATTTAATAACTTTTAGGTCACGTGCAGGCTGGGTCCCCTCTTGAGTTGATCATAACATAAAGCCTTCCGCACAAAAATTCTAAAGACAGGGGGTCAGCAGCCAAGTACCAGAGTGAAAACACCTGGCTGGACAATGGAGGGAAGCAAGAGCTGGTTTCTGGGTGCGGCCTGGCCCTCCTAGCGAGCGCATGTGGTTGCCTGCTCCATTCGTCTCGCAGATGCTGCCTCAGAGGACAGGCAGCTCAGCAGTCACAGCCATACAGGGATTCCTCAAGACAGAGTTTACTTCTCAAGAGTCACAAAATCCTACTTAAAGATGGAAGAGTTCATACTCTTGGCCAAATTCCGAGTGAATGAATAAATTAACAGCAATAAATATGCACCGCATGGTAGACAAGCAGCTAATTCTTCAAAAATCACACCTGATAAATATTTAGAGGACATAATTTAGACTCAAAGGATGATCTGACAGCTGGAAGCAGGGTCATTGGGACTCCTGGCTTTTTGGCTCTTCACCAGATGCACCACATTTTTTAGGATGCGGTTTTCCTAAACAGACCATATGTGATACAGTGGATTGTATGAGCTCAAAGAAGATACTGGCATTTGACACACGCCCTAAGATCCTGAGGTCAACCATCTCCCTGCTGGACAACATGTCTCCACTCTGATGTCCACCTGGGGGGTCCCCTTAAGGTGCAGACTGCTCAGCGGGTGTGATGGACTCAAAAGTCCTGCTCTTCAAAGGAGCTCACCCCAAGACCACGCCTTGAGTGAGAAGGTCCATTGTTCCTTCTGTCTGACCTGCCAGGATGCTGGAACTCTTGTATTCAGCCTCGAGCTGCACAAACGTGCCCAGATTTGGCCCCGCAGCTCATTATGAGCTGAGAGGGTGGGAGCCGTGTGGCCAGCCGCGCGTCCAGGGCACTGACCTGTCTCCAGGTGCAGCCGTCATGCGTCCTGGTCCTGCCACCTCCCCTTCTGGATGGCCAGGAGAATCGCTGCCTCGCTACTCAGTTACATCAGCAGAGGAGGCAGCAAGTGTGTGTGTGTGTGGGGGGGGGGGGTCCCGGGGAGGGTCTGTGGATGAGCGTGTGGCGTCTGCGATCAGGCACACGCAGCCCAAAGACAGCGCTTGTGCCTCTGTCCCTGTGACGGCGCTGACCGAGGCCACCGCCCCTCCCTCCAGGAGGAGCTCCCTGCCTTCCTGCTGTGTCTGGGGGTGGGAGAGCTCCACAAAGTGGCTCTGCTGCCTACGCAGAGCAGTTTCCCCTTCATGGAAAGGGGCTTACTGTTTTGAGCAGGACAGGCAGGTCTGGACAGTCTAAGGACAGCCTAAGGACAGTCCTGAAAACTGCTTCTAAGAGGCTTGACTTATTTGCACAGCTGTCCTCCTGTGAGCCTTAAAGGGAAGGGAAGTTGTGGTCCCTACCACACACAAAAGTTGATTGACGGCTCTAGCACATGTTACTCCAGCTACTCAGCTACTTGTCATCATTGCATGTTTTGTGAAGAGCAAAAGGAGCCACTTTTGGGGGAAATGAAATCCATTTTGTTGTAGATAACCCAGAAAGTTACAGCTGAGAGCCACATGAAGAGGGGCACCTGCATTTCTGAATGAATGATGAAACCAAGCAGAAGAGCAAAGTTTTGAAATAGCAGTAAAATTCTTGGGTGATGAGGTTATAATTACTGGTAGAAACAAAAAGTCTCTGGCCAGGGTGGTGGGAATGGTCCAGATCCATCCTTCGATACTTTATACCCTACAGTAGTCACTTTAGCGACTCATTTTAAGCGTCTGCTCCACTGTCAGAGTCGAGTGGATACAAGGACAGGCATGAGGCCAGAATTCGAGAAATGCACGGAGGAGTCCAGCCCATTCCAAGAGTTGATTAATTCCAGCAAATGTAAACTGTGTTCTGTTTGGCACTAGCTGCTGCATGTCGTTATCTTCCTCAATGGTCTGCTCAGCCCAGCCCCTGACTGCAGAGTCAACAGGGAGTAAATATTAGCAAGTCTGGGTGACACAAGGCAGGCGCTGTTCACCCAGGTGGAGGCCCATACTCACGTCTACTCTACGCAGCGATTCAGACGTGGTCACTTACATGCGGGGATGGTGCAGTCTCGGGTGTTGTGGTAAAGTCTGTGGAAGTGTTTGCTGCACTTTGGGCTGAAATACAGAGGGCCTGGAGCGTGCAAGGAGAAACAGATAGTGAGAGCTCCTGGGAGGCCAGTATCTGGGGAGAGGCGAAGGAACGAGGGGCAAGCTTACCTGTAAGATGTTTTAGAAACTTGTCTTTCATCCTTAGATCTCGAGGGACAATTTCTGTTTAAGGGAAAAGAAGTAAATTATTAACTTGACCAAAAGAAGCATTTTCTCATGTGATCTGAAGTGGGTGTTTTAAAATTACTGGATATTCGGCTATAAACAGCAATCATAGCAGCCCCTTGATTGCCATACACGGCGATATGAGGACGGGTGAGTGGGCACATTGTCCTCAAATCAGGTTCACAACACTCCAAGATCTGCTACTAACACCGATCTCCACCATCAGGAGAGAGGCAGGGACCATGAAGTGTGTGTGTGTGTGTGTGTGTGACAGTTATCTTCCAGTGAATAAATCACTCTAGACACTTTGATCTTGAAGACCTAGAAAATCAAATTCAACCGTCTCTCAAAGTTCTAAGAGGAAAACCTGATATCATCCTTCAAACAAACAAAAAAATCTGCCATAGGCGTATTCTTCTAGGTATTCACTTAGAAAAAGGGTGAGGGTCTGTCAATACCACCTGTTGTGAAGGTTGGTATGAATGCATGCAAACAGACGTAACCGGGCAGATGAGCTAAAGTACAGTTCCCAGGGAAAGCTGTGTCTGCACAGTCCCAGCTGGTGTTGGTGACTAGCCTGGCTGACATCCTTTCTGCTTTCAGCTTTGCTTTTGCTCTTTTTAACAGTCATCTGGATTCACTTTTCCTCACCTGATCTGCACTAGTAATGTGATGGCATGTGGTCACACTACCACCAATTCTCATTCAAAGAGGGAAAATTTCCGTAAGAATCTTGCTTGCAAGGTTTAGACATCTCCTAAATGTCAGTCTTCGTTTACAACTAAGTTTAGTCCGTCTATATAAAATTGACCTTATCATATTTGACCTGATTGTGTCATGAAAGCATTAAAAGCTTGCATGCTTTCCTTGGAAATTTCCCAGAGGGCAGCCACTCTGGGAAGGCTCTGCCGTGGGGATGGGGGTGGGGGGTTCTGAAACATTTCTGTCTCAGTTGAAACTGCTTTGCTGAAAATATTTCCATTTCCAAAATAACAGATGACAGTTCCATGCTGAAATTACCGACCCGGGTAACAACTCACACGTCTTAGATGTGGATGAGGGGTAGTTATGTTATCTGCCAGGCATCATTCATGGAATTCCTATCTCCTTTTTTAAATAAAAATATTTCCCAGCTTTAAAAAAAAAAAAAAAAACAGTAGAAATGCATTTATATTTTAAAACTACGTATGCGTTCTCAGAGTTCTATCTCCAAGCAAGTCCTGGTTCTTCTAGCGTCCCCTGATACCAGACAGGCAGACCCGGGGGCTCGGCCAGCCCCACAAGCTGGAGGCCTTTGCAGGCGGCGCTCGCCTCCACAGCGGGCGGGCGGGGACTCACCCACTCTCTGCTCCTCTGGGTAAGCGTAGTCCGCGACCTCCCTGCGGTCCAGGGTGTAGTCCTGCCGGCCCGAGAGCTGCAGCCTCTTGGACTCCCCCGAGTGGTACTTCCTGAGCTCCTGGACGATCTCCACGATGAGCCGCAGCAGCGTCTGTCGGTCCGCGGCCTCCCGGGGCTCCGCGCCGCCCCTGCCGGGCCCCGCCGCCCCCAGCACAAGCAGCAGCCCCAGCAGGAGGGGGCGCCCGGGTCCGTGCATTCTGCGCTCGGCCGGGCCGGGTGGGGTCGGTGCGCTCCCGGAGCTCGGCTCGCTGGAGGGACAGGGTGCGCGGAGACCTGGAGAGCCGGTCGGTAGGGAGGGCGGCGAGGCCACTCCCCTCGGACCGCGCGCCCCGGCCCCCGCGCCCCGGAGTCGCCAAGCCGGTGGAGGGGCGCCCCGCGCCGTCCGGACCGGGAAGGCCGCCGCGGGGCCGGGGCGGGAGGCTGGGCGGGGTCCCCACGCGGACGCCCCCTCCCCGAGGCCCCTCGCGGCGACGTGGAGAGCGCGCCTTGGGTGCCGCGCGCCCTCCGCGCAGGGCGGCACGCGCCTCGGCCCCGCCGCGGCCCCGAACTTTCCTGGAGATGGCACATTGGCCGGAGCCCCGCAGCGCGGCGCAGCGCCGCAACTTTCTTTCCCCCACGGGCGCCGAGCGGGGGCAGCGGGGGCTCGGGGGCTCGGGCCCAGGCGTCTGCCTCAGGGAACCGCCGCGCACCCCGGCAAGCCGGGGGTGTGGGCGCCCCGCCCGGCGGCCGGGCTCAAGTTTCCAGCAGCGCCTTTGTGTGGCGGTCGCCCCTCTTCCCGGTGTCCCCGATCTCCGCCGAAAAGCCCCGGCGACGAGACCCTCTCCCCAGACGCCCGCTGGGCCCGGTTCTGGAAAACCCCTGGCCCCGGGGAGGGAGCCCGGCTCGTACCTGCCCGGCGCCAGCCGCGGAGCCACCTGCGCGCAGGAACCCGGCCGGGTCGCCCGTCCCCGCGCCCCGCAGCCGTGCGCGTCCTCCGGCGTCCGTCCCCGCGCCCCGGAGCTGGCGCCCGGCTCCCTACTCCATGCCCGGCGGCGCCCGGCCGCGGGGCGCACTGGACGCGCGGGGAAGGGACGCGGCGCCTCGGAGCTGCGGGCGCGGAACTCGCAGTGGCTTGGCGTGCGGGCTGGCGGAGTCCGGCCTCGGACCTCTGGGCGCCTCTTATCCCCGCGGCTGCCGACGTCAGGCGGGTCCCCGAGGGCCCGGCTCCGGTCTTTAATTAGAAGCCGCCGGAGTGTTCGTATCCCCGCGCGGATCTTCGTCAGACACCCCCTTCACCACCCCCATCTCTTCCCCGTCTCCCCACCCCGTCTGCCCCCCCATCGCCCCTCCGCGTCTCCCCCTCCTTCTCCCCGTCTCCCCGCCCCGTCTCCCCACACTCCCCGTCTCCTCCCCTCCACTCCCTCCCCGACCCCCTCCTACACCCCCTCTCCCCACGCACCCGATCCCCCTTTCTCCCGTCTCCTCCATTTCCCTCCCCCACTGCCCACCCTGCACCCCCACCCCGGCGGCCCCCCTCTCCCATCTCCCTCCCCTCCTTGTCCCTCCCCTTCACCTCCCCCCACCCCTTCTCTCCTCCAGTCTATTTCCCTCCGTTCCTGTCACTTATGACAGGATGAGAAGAAACGCCTTTACCAGGAACTCGGATCTGTTTTTGTCTAAATGTAGATCTCGGGCTATTAAAAAAGGAGCTGCCTGATTGCCTCACATTTAATAAGTCAACGAGAGTCTGTGTGTTTTGGGGGATCTGCCGGCGAGGCTGGGGACCACTCCCGGGGGCGAGGTCGCTTCGCCCCAGGCCGGTCCGGGGCGCGGCGGGGAGGGCAGGGTCTGAGTTAGCGCTGGGACCCCCGGACACACCCCCTGGCTGGACCGCGGCGGCGCCCTGCCACCCTCGCCCGCCCGGCGAGCCCCCGGAGGACGGCGCGCTGGACCCTCGGCCCCGGGCCCTCCGTCCAGGCCCGCGTCCTGCAGAAAGTTTTAGGTTGTAGGCAGGCCCATTTGTGAGAGTTCAGCAGTTTACCTCCTTTAATTTTTCTTCTTGTAAAATGTATTATCAATCAGTTGCGCACTTTCCCATTTTATTGGCTCTTTCTGGGCAAGAGCTGGACTTTCTCCAAACCGGCGATCTGGTTGGGAAAGGTATTCTCGGCGCAATACCGCAGGGAGCGCGGCGGCGGGAATGGAAACCTCGGCCGCGAGCGCGGCGGCCGCCGGCCGGCTGGATGCGCCCGGGACGCCCGGGACGCGCGCGGCGACCCCGGCCGGACGCGCGCGGATCTCCGCGTCCCTTCCTCTCGCTCCCTCCCGGAGGTCCGAGTCCTCAGGAAAGTGTTTGGCCGAGTCGGGTAGGGTGAATAGAATAGAGCTGAAAAACCGTGTCGTCTAAACGCACCGCCTTCTGCACACACTCTGGGGGTATGTGTTTGAAGGAGATGGTTTGATTTCTCAGTGAACTTTTTCTTTCTCCAAGCAATACGACTAAAACGTGAACTTTCTGTCAAGGTGTGCTCTAGAAAAGTAAAAACTCATATCAAACTGCTCTGAGGCAGATGAAAGAGGTATTTTTCCTTTTCCCCCTTCTGTGTGTAGATGGAGTTCACGCTGCTCTAGGGAGAGCGCCGCCTAGTGACAAGTCTTTCCCAGCCGGCTCTCAACAGCATCCCTGTGCAGCCGGGACATCTTTGGACTCCTCTCCAGCATAGTGGAAGCAGGTGACGTTTCTATGAAAAAATATTTTGGTGTAAATCTGTTTTTGTAAAAACATCTTGCTGCAGTGAAAAAAGAAATTAGCCCAATCTCATATTATTTTAAATTTGCATATAATCTTTCTTTCTAAATCTTACCATATCAAAATAGATTTTTTTTTCTAAAAAATACCAGTAAGAACTATCTTCCACTGCACCCCAAATTATACCAAAGAAGCCTTGATAGTAATCACTGTTGTCCTTTTTTATTTTGCAGTGTTTAAATGGGACAGACGAATGGATTTCTTGAATGAATCCTTCTATCACCCAATTATATATATGCCAACACTTCAGCTCAGCTTATTAGATACTTAGATGTACAAACAGCAGTGACAAAACTGGTATTTAGTCGGCCTTTAGACTCATGAGATCTGCCCATGAGGGCTCAGACAGGTCATGCGTTAGTTCATCCATTCTTTGCACAGGCTGACATGACTAGGTGCCCTCAGTTTGGATGAGCCTTTTTAACAAACTTTTTCAACTTAATAAAAGAGTGCACTGATTTAGAATCTCTACTGAGCTTTTCCACTTGTGGTATTGTCAGAATTAACTTTCTGGAGCTCTCCAGTCACCAGAAATATGTGTATTGTACAGACTGTTAACACATCTGATTGGCTAAATTAATTTGTGCCGGTTAAGGCAAATTGAAGTATAATATATATAAACTGGCTCACACAAAATGTGAAATTGTATGTGCAAATTGTTTAGACTCTCCCCTATCTTTTGTGAAAACGAAGATCATGGCCTCTGGTCCCATCACTTCATGGGAAATGGGGAAACAGTGGAAACAGTGTCAGACTTTATTTTGGGGGGCTCCAAAATCACTGCAGTTGGTGATTGCAGCCATGAAATTAAAAGACGCTTACTCCTTGGAAGAAAAGTTATGACCAACCTAGATAGCATATTAAAAGGAAGAGACATTACTTTGCCAACAAAAGTCCGTCTAGTCAAGGCTATGGTTTTTTCCAGTGGTCATGTATGGATGTGAGAGTTGGACTATGAAGAAGGCTGAGCGCCGAAGAATTGATGCTTTTGAACTGTGGTGTTGGAGAAGACTCTTGAGAGTCTCTTGGACTGCAAGGAGATCCAACCAGTCCATTCTGAAGGAGATCAGCCCTGGGATTTCTTTGGAAGGAATGATGCTAAAGCTGAAACTCCAGTACTTTGGCCACCTCATGCGAAGAGTTGACTCATTGGAAAAGACTCTGATGCTGGGAGGGATTGGGGGCAGGAAGAGAAGGGGACGACAGAGGATGAGATGGCTGGATGGCATCACTGACTTGATGGACGTGCGTCTGAGTGAACTCCGGGAGTTGGTGATGGACAGGGAGGCCTGGCATGCTGTGATTCATGGGGTCGCAAAGAGTCGGACACGACTGAGCGACTGAACTGAACTGGACTATCTTTTGTGTCAAATGCTGGTTGGACTGGACGGTTTCTGAAGTCTAAGTGTAATTCCATGATGGTTACCAACAAAGTTTAAAAACCACAAAATGGAAGTTTCCTACAAAAGCTGAAGATAATTCACTGAAATAATCTCTACAAGTTTCACATCTGTTTTTAGGCAAGAAGAGGTGATATATTCATATTAAGAAATTTAATTCCCTCCTTTAGTAAGTGAACAGCTTTCCACTCTGAAGGGCCCAGAAAAGATAAGGGAGAAAATTACACAACAACAAAAATAATTTATTTTGCTAGATTTGATTTCGTCTTTTGAGAAAGCAATATTGGATCATAAAGGGAAGTGCTGTGTTTAACTTGTATTTACTGTAAATGTATGTTGTGAGATGAAAAGTGTTTTTTTGTAAACAGTGTAAAACTCCAGTGTTTCAGCTACATCGATTTTCTCTTTCCCTCCAAAAGGAATAACTTTTATTTGAGATAACTATTAACTAACTTCAAAGGCTTCCAAAGTAGGTATATGTTAATTAACTACGTGTTTCAAAATGAATTGTTACATTTGTTAAACCATTATGCTTATCATTTAATAGTCTAACTAAACTCTTACTAGGGAGAAAACAATTACCTTTCATAAAGGATAACATTATTGCTATAATGAAATATTGTTTAATGTTTAACTTTTATCAGCTCTGTTATTTTCACTATTAATATGCTGTTAGTATGCTAGGCATGTACTAGAAACTGTGCATTTAGGAAGACAATCTTTCTAACAGGAGCGACCTTCTTAGTACAAATGTAATATGAATATCGTTGTTATATGTACATACAAGTAACAATGCTACCTGGCAGTGTATTTTGGATTAACGAAATTTAGCTTCCACGTAGTTCTTTCCCTCAGACATGAGAAGGGAGCACGCTATTCTAAAGATACGTAGGCCGTCCACCCACTTTCCATTTTTCTGTGCACACTTCTCAGTCTGCAGAGCCGTGTTCATGCTGGTCCAGAGAGGCCAGGGCCCGAGGGCCCCTGATGACGCCACTGACTGATTCTTGCTCAGATCTTTGTCCAGGGCTGAAGAGGACGCCCTTCAGGGGCAAAGCTTAAAGGGAGTGTGGACCTTACCTTGTTCCTTGGGACTGGTTCAGTTATAGAACCCAGCTAGTGAAGGTGTCTTGAGGCTTGGTGAGCGTTTCTGTCCTTAGAGGTAACACTCTGGTGCCTTTTGATGGCAACAATGAGAGTAAATTGAAATGTATACACCCCACATCAAAAAAAGACTCCTTATTTGGTAAATACGTCTCAAATTTGTAAACAGTCAGGTTCGCCCATGGAAATATCTGTACAGACTATAGTCCTGCTGAGGAAAAATGTGATACACCCACTCAGTCTATTAATATTTTCTGGATACTTTTTTCTGCAGGAGATCAAACATCCTGATCAAAAGAGATGTGTGTAATGATTTGGGTTATGTAGGCAATTCCAATGTGCCAAAAAGATACCATATTCCAAAGATATTCCCAAACCAAGTAGTACTTTTTAAAGTCAGATAACATCTATGGGATCGCACAGAGTCGGACACGACTGAAGCGACTTAGCAGCAGCAGCAGCAGCAGCAGCAGCAACTTCTCTAACAGACAGTCCTTGTATTTTAGTGGCTTAATGCAATAAAACCTTTCAAGCCTGGGTCTACCATGCGGAGGGGCATGGTCTCTCCCTGCTGTCACTCAGGGCTGCCGTTCTTTGGGCTGGAAGGCCCCACTGGGCCCTCTGCCTCTGGCCTGGCGGGTGGTGGGAGCTGGCCTGGAGCTGGCACATGGTACCCCGCCCAGTGCCCGGGGTCAGCAGCCCGCCAAACACACCAGCTTGTCCTCTCACCGTGGGGTTCAGATCACTGTGAGTAGCAGGAGCAGGCTCTCTTCAGAAACCTAAGACCTGTTTTCTTTCCCTTAAGGAATTCAGGAAGCAACAGCTCCTAACCCCTGGCCTCAGGTCAGGGTCCCTGTGCCTGTTTGTGGACAGTGGAACAGGGTAGAATGTCTGCCAGCAGACAGCCCTGTGCTGCCAACTGCCAGGCTCCGGGCAGAGAGGCAGGACTGCAGGGCTCGCTGGCCTCCCTGAAGGAGACCCCAGCCTCAAGATCTGTGCTTCAGCCACGTAGCTGTGCTTCAGGAATTCTTGCCCCCGAACCTTCATCCAGACTGCTCTTTTTGTGCAGAACCACTTCCTTCTACTCCTCACTTTCACTGAATAGCTCATTCCCAATTCAGACAGCAGATCTTCTGGGAACCCCCGGCCCCCACCTGCCTGAGCTTTGCATCTGTGCTTCTTCCTATCACGGCATTAACCTCACTCACTCCATGTAGTTCCCGAAACATCCTGCGTTACTTTTCTGTATCCTCTTGCAGCCAGGAGCTCTTTTAGATAGTCAATGTTGATGTCATATGGGGAACATTGTGCATACAAAGTAAATATGTTTGAAATATGAATAAAGATATTATTTTTATATAATTTTTCTGACAGATACTCATAAAGCATGACTTAAATACTTATCAGGAAATGGCAACCCACTCCAGTATTCTTGCCTGGAGTATCCCATGGACAGAGGGGACATCCCTTTAGAAAGTGTCTGATCATATGATAAAGCTATGACTGCTGCTGCTGAGTTGCTTCAGTCGTGTCCGACTCTGTGCGATCCTATAGACGGCAGCCCACCAGGCTCCCCAGTCCCTGGGATTCTCCAGGCAAGAACACTGGAGTGGGTTGTCATTTCCTTCTCCAATGCATGAAAATGAAAAGTGAAAGTGAAGTCGCTCATTCGTGTCCGACTCTTCGCGACCCCATGGACTGCAGCCCACCAGGCTCCTCCATCCATGGGAGTTTCCAGGCAAGAGTACTGGAGTGGAGTGCCATCAACTAATACACTGTTAATAAGAAAACATTATCTCCAGCTGAAGCTATCTCATAAGACTCCTGTAGGAAAAGTGATATTTGAAATGCACTTGAATGATGGGGGTTGTCCGTGGGGATGAAGGACGTGCGTGTCCAAGGCCAAGTTGAGTGCACAAAGCCACAGGGGTCTGGAGTGTGAGAGGCTGCTGGGAGCAGGCTGTGGACCAGGGAGCCCAGGGGGGTGGAGGGCGCGGCTCGTCTGACTCCTGCGCCCCACTCCAAAAGTCTTTTTCTGCACTTCTTACAATACGCTGTGAAAGAGAGCATCATCCAAATCCTGCAGTGTCTGGGGCAGCAGAATTTGGTGACTCGTTCACAGCTGCATGGAGAATCTATAGTTAGAAAGTGGACTGAAACATCCAGAACTATTAACAGTCCATGTGACCAGCTGCACTCAGACCAGCGGGTGAGGGCCACTGCCCTAATCTGAGGTAGCACAGGACCCGCTGTTAAGTGAGGAAGACAAGTGTGTCGGTTGGCTTGGGACACGAATACGTAGGAACGGTCTATTTTTTGGTCACCTGCCCCTTGTAATCATGGGAACATTTGAACATGGCAGCACTACTTCTGTTTTTGCCACTTTTATGATGCAATCCGTCAGCAGAGCATTTGGGATACTTGGCACCCATCAGATGCAGTCTGATACCTGGTCCTGATGGAGCTCGGTTTCAGCGACATCAGACACAAACAGTGCGATACTTCTAGGAAGGCAGGGTGAATGCACGTGGAGAAACTTTAACTCACACCTTCAGCTGCTATAAGTCCTGGAAAATCTGAGGAGCTCCTCTCTGGGGAAATGAAGAGAGACAAGGCCATTCTGAGCTCTGTGGACTCTCTCCTGTGGTGTGTGATAAATGTTTGCAGGGTCCTCAGGTTTATATTTTACATGGATCCTGCTGGGGGTGGACGTGAAAAATAGATTCAGAGGGTTTGCCAGCGGCAGATGGCCCAGTGAAGAGGCCCATGGTTCATTCTCTCACTCAACCCTCCCTCCAGGCAGCAGCTGTCCTTTGCAGGGCTGTGGACCTCACTCTGTGGACCTCACACCGTGGACCTCACCATGGACCTCACACCGTGGACCTCACACTGTGGACCTCACCATGGACCTCACACCGTGGACCTCACCATGGACCTCACACCATGGACCTCACACCGTGGACCTCACACTGTGGACCTCACCATGGACCTCACACCATGGACCTCACACCGTGGACCTCACACTGTGGACCTCACCATGGACCTCACACCGTGGACCTCACACTGTGGACCTCACCCTGTGGACCTCACACTGTGGACCTCACCATGGACCTCACACGGTGGACCTCACCATGGACCTCACACCATGGACCTCACACCATGGACCTCACACCGTGGACCTCACACTGTGGACCTCACACTGTGGACCTCACCATGGACCTCACACCGTGGACCTCACACCATGGACCTCACACTGTGGACCTCACACTGTGGACCTCACCATGGACCTCACACCATGGACCTCACACCATGGACCTCACACCGTGGACCTCACCATGGACCTCACACCATGGACCTCACACCATGGACCTCACACCGTGGACCTCACCATGGACCTCACACCATGGACCTCACACCGTGGACCTCACACCATGGACCTCACACCATGGACCTCACACCATGGACCTCACACCGTGGACCTCACACCATGGACCTCACACTGTGGACCTCACACTGTGGACCTCACACCGTGGACCTCACCATGGACCTCACACTGTGGACCTCACCATGGACCTCACACCATGGACCTCACACCATGGACCTCACCATGGACCTCACTGTGGACCTCACACCGTGGACCTCACACCATGGACCTCACTCTGTGGACCTCACACCGTGGACATCACCATGGACCTCACACCGTGGACCTCACACCATGGACCTCACACCGTGGACCTCACACCGTGGACCTCACACCATGGACCTCACACCGTGGACCTCACACCGTGGACCTCACACCATAGACCTCACCATGGACCTCACTGTAGACCTCACCCCGTGGACCTCACACTGTGGACCTCACCGTGGACCTCACACCGTGGACCTCACACCGTGGACCTCACACCGTGGACCTCACACCGTGGACCTCACCATGGACCTCACACCGTGGACCTCACTGATTGTCCAGCGCTACATCAGGTCCCTGCCCGGTGCTGCTCTCATGCCAGATAACAGATGACTGAATAAAAATGCAAATTACGAAAGGCTCAGAAGAAGGAAAGAAAGAAATTCTGAGAAAGATGGGGTCAAAAGATGTGGAGAGGAACCTGTGTTTCACAAGGTAGCAGGAGAAATCATCTCTGAAGAAGTGTCGTTTGAACAGAAATCTGAAGAATGGCAACAGCAGTAGAAGTGAGGAAAGGACGAAGCCCAGAATGAGGGCGCGGAGACGAGGCTGGAAAGGAAGGAAAGCCTTGGCTGCCTAGGACAACTACCTCTTTTGCTTTCTTGTTTCATCATGAGGTCAACATGCCCACTGAGGCAAGGTTCCCCACGTGCGTTAAAAATACACTGAAAAGACCAAAGTTGAACCTCCGTTAGCTGGTTCATCTTTCCACTCAGCAGACACCGGCCTTGTGCCCACCGTGCGCTGAGCAGTCTTAGCCGATTTGGGAACACTGCAGTGTGCAAAGCCGAAGTTCTCACTACTTGGCTTAAGAGGTAACGTTAGCCACTTAGAAAAAATAGGCAACAAAAACAAAAGTTTAAACCAAGGCTGTAACCTGCTCTGCAGCAGGGGACACAGTCACACGCCTGGCTGCTTCTTGCCACTGCCACAGAAATGGGAACAGTTCCTGTACAGCAGAGTTTAAGCCAGTGGCAGTGGGGTTTTTCCCCACAGAGTGGGAGGATTTGAGCTTGAGAAGAGAGAGCACCTTAAAAGGGGCACTTTGTTTAGCATTGTATTGCATTTATTTTATAAAATAGTAACTGGATATAAATAGCAAAAAGTGAATCCAGTTTGCATTGTTCAGAATCTTGATTATCGGACTTCCTTCAGGCAGGCCCTGATTAAATGTTATCAATACCATGGCATTGATGAGGATGTAACCAGTCTAATGGAGATCTGTGTTGGAACAACCTAGAATTGATTGGTGTAATTTTAAAAGCGTTCCTAGTTGAAGTGATAACAATAAGCAGTTTTCAAAGGACGTTTTTGATAAAATTAATTGATGTCCTATTTTAAGTGGTTGACAGCATTTCTTACTTCCTAAGTGTGCTCCTACTCAGATCCTGATGAATAAATAAATGAATTCCATGTGCATACCACAGTATGAAGACATTCCATTTTTATTGTCAGCATATTGAAATTAGAGTGATAGAAAATGGTAGAAACAAATTTATATCAATTCCAAAGTCACAGCTTTCACTGGGTCCAGCTTTTTCCTGATGTAATTTGTATGTACAGAAAGTAAAACAGCTCTTTACACTTTTGACTTTTATTTGAACCCTTATGATTAGCCGGTTTGTGAAAGAATAGTCCCATATGTAGGGGTTTAGTAATTATAATTTCCTCCATCTTTTAAAATGCACTCAGTTTTGAGAAACTGATATATAGTATGACAATATCCACTCTACAAAAGGCAAGAACATTCAGATGAAAAATGAATAATGGTATCAATCATTTCTATGCTTTCAAATGTTTGGCATCTGTAGAAATTCCATCTAAATAACTAGCTCATTTTTTAGAAAGTATTTTGATAGAGCTGACCCTGAGAATATGCTTGTAATTACTTATATATATTCCCGAGAACATGGGTGAAATTTAAATTGAGTTGAATCCTAAACATGTTAACAGTGTTTGTTATTTAAAGAATCTGGTTAATTTATTTTTAAAGAAATATATACTTTTTAAAAATGAGGAAAATTGATATTCATTATAATTTTTTGCAAATTTAAATTTATTTCACTAAGTAGAAATAGATTTTTAAAACAATCTTGGATGCCTTTCTTTTGATTATTTCCTTACATTTTTACAATAGTTATTTTAATCCTCTTATTTAAATTATAATAAGCTATGTAAGAACTCTGGTATCTGGTATCTACAGACATACAAAGGCTTCATGTTTGCCACCGTGGAATTCTGCATTTCTAAGCCTCATTACCTCCAAGTGGACTCTGGCTAAACTTGAATCTGGGGCTTTGAAAGAGTCCGTAGAAGTGCAATGCAGCCCTTTTTCTTATTCAGGAAGGAGTCATCTTTACTGTTGTCAGTCTTATTCTCCTCCTGCTCATCATTCATCATCACTTGCTGGAAAATCTTGACAGTCAAGGAGAGACCACTTGCTTATTATGCCGCATTCTCTATGTATACACTGTCCTTTCCAAAAAATGTTGACTTACAACGGTCAGATGAGTAAACAAGCCTCCAGCAGAAAAAACCACCCTCGGCACGAGGCCCTGAGTCCTTTCCTCTCCAAGGAGACGGTTCCTGAAGCCGTTCTTTGGGCTGGCGCTGGACCCCAGGCACAGGTGGTGCCTCAGGTCACTGGCCAGCATGGCATCCCCTTGGCATAACCGCCCCCACACCCTTCACCAAGAATCCGCGTCTACATTTCAGTGAGGCCCAGTGATTCCGCACACCTTAAAGGTTAGAAGCAGTCATTTACATCATACTGAACTCGTTAGATGATTTAAACTTGCCCTGTGACGTCTGGATGTGGCCTGCTCCTCTTAGCTCTCTCCTCCCATGAGACAAAGGGAATTATTTCTCTGCATTTCGCTTTTCCACGGATTCCACTGGAGATGCGCACACTTTACTCTGACTCTTACTGTAAATAACCTGCCCTTCTGCTCTACAAGCACTTAACTTCTTTTACTCTGCCCCTTCCCGACCTCAGCATCTAGGCCTCTGCGTTTTAGCTTCAAGGCTGATCAGTCACACATTCTGTTCAGACCACCATCAAGACTGTCATGCTTGGCTATAGCTGGCCTAAAAGTTGAGAATGAAGGATTTAGTGATGATTTTTTAAATAATAACAGGAAACTCAAAGGGGGCTAAAAATATACGCACACAATGCAAATACACATGTACATGTTGTATGCACACGCGCACAGAGCCAGGTAGGAGTTCTGGGGGTTGGTCAGTGGCTCTAGGACGTCAGTCCGGCACCTCCGTCGTTCGTCTGGATGTTTTGTCCTGGTCTCATGCTGGCTGCCTTAGACTCAGGGTTTTTTCCCCAGTCCCCAGTGGAGAGTCTTCCCAACTCAGTGACCGAAGATGTTGATGACCAGGGTTTACTGTGTGATTTAGTTCTGTTCCTGTTCCTGCTGCACCAGAGCATACTCATGTCAGCAAATTCTAGCCTTTAAGAGAATGGGTCGGTGGACTGGGGGGAGCCACCTCTGGTCTTCACTTTGTCTGCAACCCTGGATTTTTGAACTGAAGGCAGAATGCAGGTGAAGAGAGAGTGAGGCCTTACAGAGGAGAGTGTTCGGGGACTGGCTGGCCAAAGGGGTGCTCTGCAAGAGCACGGATCATGACTACACTCATCAGTCATCAGACTTAGGAGGGGACATTTAATGACATGATGACTGGAGACAGGCCATGGGAAACCACAAGGGCTTCCACCTCCCACACCCAGAGTGATGAGGGTGAGAATACCACAGATCTGGTTTCAGGAGAGACAGATCAACTCGGGTGACTTCACAGGCAGGGAGCAGGGGGCTGACAGTGAAGGGTATTCTCTCTCTCCCTTGGGTGGGCTTCCTGCTGGCCGAGAGAACCTCGCTAAGTCTAGGGTGTGTGAAGCAGAAGGCTGGTAGGAGGCTGGTGATATTGTGGATTTGCTGTTGATCTGCTAGGTTGCCTAATGGCACCTGCTTATTTTATGCAAAATATAATTCTCTATGGGGTCAAGCCATTGCAAGTTGTATATCCTGGTCCATGTAACCAAAAGTGAAAGAAAGGAAAGAAAGAAAGTGAAAGTCACTCAGTCATGTCTGACTCTTTGTGACCCCGTGTTCTGTATAGTCCATGGAATTCTCCAGGCCAAAATACTGGAGTGGGTAACCATTCCCTTTTCCAGGAGATCTTCCCAACCCAGAGATTGAACCCAGGTATCCTGCATTGCCAGTGGATTCTTTACCAGCTGAGCCACCAGGGAATCCCAACAACACATAGGGAGTGGGTAGCCTATCCCTTCTCAGGGGATCTTCCCAACTCAGGAATCGAATCAGGGTCTCCTGTATTGCAGGCAGATTCTTTACCAGCTGAGCTACCAGGGAAACCCCCATGTAACCAAACTCAACCTTAATACATGTTACTTTATCAGTGAAATACCCTACCACACAATCAGCCGCTGCGACTTGAGGCTGCTATTGTTGTCAACCCAGTGATTCTCTTCATAAATGACAACTTCCTTGTATCTTCCTTCATCAAGAACCTGAGACATCTTCATTTTAGAGACAGCACCATTTCTGTGCTTTCCGTGTCTTTGAGTGGAAAACCCCATATGTTTTTCTTATTGTTGAGTTACTCGATACAGTCATGTCAAATTGCACTGGAACCAGGATCAGTATTTCAAGAGCTTCCAGGAGCCCCACAATGGACCGGGACATCTGGGCTCTGACAGTAGGGCCCTTAATCCAGGACAACTCTTTCATTTTCAAACTGAGCTTCTGCTTAACATTACACTTTGGAAAAAATTAAAGAATTTAACTGCTTAATAAAGATTGAAAATTACTAATCTATGCCGATGCTCTCACCTTCGTAGGAATGCTTTCAAAACAGTTATTGGAAATCCATTTTACTTAAGATCGCACAGCTTGTTAAGTGGTAGATTTGAGGCCTGAATCAAGGTTTTGGATGTTTGCAACTGTACTCTTCCCACTAGACTCCTAATTTCTTATGGTAACCTTTTAAATATAACTATGTAAACAAGATGAACATACAGGCTTATTTTATAAAAACAAGAGTCGAACATCTGAGTGGATGTCAGTGTTCATGGGGACCATCTGGGCAAATGATGGGCAGGGAGCTGGGCCACGCCTCTCACAGAGCAGCAGGAGGAGGAGGTGAAGGCCTTGCCGTCCGTGAGCCGGAGCTTCGGGGTCTGAGCATCTCAGACAATAGGAGGCTGACGGGGAGCAAGTCCCCCGTGGTCTCCAGAGCTTGCTAGGACCCCTGGACACCGACATTAGGTGGAGTGAGTTTTCAAGCTGAGGATATCTGGTAAATCTCAGTAGTGACTGATGGTCAACAAAATTCATCTGTCGTACATGTATTTAGTATTTTCTGTTAGTTTATTTCTTAATGTATTCAATAATTTGTTTAAACACGTGGGTCCTGTGTGGCCCAGCCTTTCTGAGACAGGCTGATGTGCATCAGGTGAGGGTCAGTGCAGCGAATGATCAACTACAATGTCACCTGCTTTCATGCAGGTACCCCAATACCTTTAGTCTCCCTTTGTTGCTATGGTAACCACTCTGTTAATTATCCTTTCTACCAAATGGAGCTTTAATTGGCATTCAGTTTCAGTCTTTCTGCTGACCGAAGGACTTCAATCTAGGGATTTTATAGCCAGTTATTCCTTTGCTTGCAAGAATTTTTCTCTCTTGAATCTTTTTTTTAAACAGTATAAACAGTTACTTATTATGCTGCATCAATAGCTAATCTTCACTAATACATATCTGAAAGTACAGTATGATACAGTATATTAAAAAAAATTTGCTGAACAACACCAGTGATCTGAAAACACCTTTTCACTCTGTTTCACTGAGAAATAATTTATTTTGATGTAAGGGAGTTAATCAGGACAGTCCTCACACCCCACTGGCCTCCTAAGTGTTTGGAGACTCTCCAGGGGTCTGTTTGTACACATTTCATGTAAACAGAGAGACAAATACAGGACCCCTTGTCTTTCTCTCTCTTGTCTGCTTTCTCTCTGTCTCTGAATCTTTTATACACTTGAAAATAAAACACTTCAGTTCAGTCTCTCAGTCGTGTCTGACTCGTTGTGACCCCATGGACTGCAGCACACCAGGTTTCCCTGTCTATCACCAACTCCCAGAGTTTGCTCAAACTCATGTCTATCGAGTCGGTGATGCCATCCAACCATCTCATCCCCTGTCATTCCCTTCTCGTCTCACCTTCAATCTTTCCCAGCATCAGGGTATTTTCAAATGAGTCAGCTCTTCTCATCAGGTGGCCAAAGTATTCAGCTTCAGCATCAGTCCTTCCAATGAATATTCAGGACTGATTTTCTTTAGGATGGACTGGTTGGATCTCCCTACTGTCCAAGAGACTCTCAAGAGTCTTCTCCAACATCACAGTTCAAAAACTTCAATTCTTTGGCATTCACCTTTCTTTATAGCCCAACTCTCACATCCATACATGACCACTGGAAAAACCATAGCTTTGATTAGACAGACATTTGTTGGCAAAGTAATGTCTCTGCTTTTTAGTATGCTGTCTAGGTTAGTCACAGCTTTTCTTCCAAGAAGTAAGCGTCTTTTAATTTCATGGCTGCAGTCACCATCTGCAGTGATTTTGGAGCCCAAGAAAATAGTCTGTCACGGTTTCCATTGGTTCCTCATCTATTCGCCATTAGGTGATGGGACCAGATGCCATGATCTTAGTTTTTTGAATGTTGAGTTTTAAGCCATCTTTTCACTCTTCTCTTTGACTTTCATCAAGAGGCTCTTCAGTTCCTCTTTGCTTTCTGCCATAAGGGTGGTGTTATCTGCATATCTGAGGTTGATGTTGATATTTCTCATGGAAATCTTGATTCCAGCTTGTGCTTCATCCAGCCTAGCATTTCACATGATGCATTGTGCATGTGAGTTAAATAAGCAGGGTGACAATATACAGCCTTCATGTACTCCTTTCCCAATTTGGAACCATTCTGTTGTTCCTTGTCCAGTTCTACTGTTGCTTCTTGACCTCATACAGATCTCTCAGGAAGCAGGTAAGGTGGTCTGGTATTCCCATCTCTTGGAGAATTTTCCAGTTTATTGTGATCCATAGACTCAAAAGCTTTGGCGCAGTCAATAAAGCAGAAGTAGGTGTTTTTCTGGAACTCTCTTGCTTTTTCTATGATCCAACGGATGTTGGCAATTTGATCTCTGGTCCCTCTGCCTTTTCTAAATCCAGTTTGAACATCTGGAAATTCACGGTTCAGATACTATTGAAGCCTGGCTTGGAGAATTTTGAGCATTACTTTGCTAACATGTGAGATGAGTACAATTGTGCAATAGTTTGAACATTCTTTGGCATTGCCTTTCTTTGGAATTGAAATAAAAACTGACCTTTTCCAGACCTGTGGCTACTGCTGAGTTTTCCAAATTTTCTGGCATATTGAGTGAAGCACTTTACCAGCATCATCTCTTAGGATTTAAAATAGTTCAGCTGGAATTCCATCACCAAATAGCTCCAGAAAGAATGAAGCGGCTGAGTCAAAGCAAAAACAGTGCCCAGTTGTGGATGTGACTGGTGATGGAAGTAAAGTCTGATGCTGTAAACGACAATATTGCATAGGAACCTGGAATGTTAGGCTCATGAATCAAGGTAAATCGGAAGTGGTCAAACAGAATGGCAAAAATGAACATTGACATTTTAGGAATCAGTGAACTAAAATGAACTGGAATGGGCTAATTTAATTCAGATGACCATTATATCTACTACTGTGGGCAAGAATCCCTTAGAAGAAATGGAGTAGTCGTCATAGTCAACAAAAGAGTCTGAAATGCAGTACTTGGGTACAATCTCAAAAATGACAGAATGATCTCTGTTCATTTCCAAGGCAAATCATTCAATATCATGGTAATCCAAGTCTATGCCCCAACCAGTAATGCCAAAGGAGCTGAAGTTAAATGGTTCTATGAAGACTTATAAGAGCTTCTAGAACTAAAAATAACAACAAAAAAGAAAACATGAATCTTTTATTTTGTCCAAGGGTTTCTCCTGAACACTTCTTGCTTATCCAGACATCAGTGTTTTTCCTTGGCAGGTGGTGACTCAGCATCTGATTGGAAATCCATATCGAATGACATTGACCATTTGATTGAAGAACCTATCTTCAATGTACAAGATTTCCTCTACTAGAGGCTAAAACATCTCCTTTGTTATTGTTTAGTCATTAAGTCATGTCCAACTCTTTTGCAATCCCATGGACAGTAGCCCACCAGGCTCCTCTGTCCATGGGATTTCCCAGGCAAGCATACTAGAGTGGTTCGCCATTTTCTCCTCCAGAGAATCTTCCTGACCCAGGGATTGAACCCATGTCTCCTATATTGGCAGGTGGATTCTTTACCACTGAGCCACCAGGGAAGCTTTAAAACATCTCCTTAGATGATTCCATAAAAATTTGAAAATAATAAAATGGAAACACATCAATTGCTTTCACTAATAACTGATGATATAATTCTGTGGGTTTAACACAGTGAATTGATTGCCTTGGAATCAATGTTGCACTGAAACATGACAGTGTTCAGTGACCAAGGAATCAGTTCAGTTCAGTCACTCAGTCATGTCTGCCTCGTTGCAACCCCATGGACTGCAGCATGCCAGGCCTCCCTGTCCATCACCAACTCTTGCAGCTTGCACAAACTCATGTCCATCGAGTTGGTGATGTCATCCAATCATCTCATCCTCTTTAGTCCCCTTCTCCCGCCTTCAACCTTTCCCAGCATCAGGGTCTTTTCCAGTGAATCAGTTCTTCCCATCAGATGGCCAAAATTTTGGAGTTTCAGCTTCAGCATCAGTTCTTCCAATGAATTCCTTTAAGATGGATTGATTTGATCTCCTCGCAGTCCAAGGGACTCTTAAGACTCTTCTCCAACACCACAGTTCAAAAGCATCAATTCTTTCGCACTCAGGTTTCTTTATAGCCCAACTCTCATATCCATACATGACTACTGGAGAAATCATAGCTTTGAGCAGACAGAACTTTGTTGGCAAAGTAATGTCTCTGCTTTTTAATATGCTGTCTAGGTTGGTCATAGCTTTTCTTCCAAGGAGCAAGCAGCTTTTAATTTCATGGCTGGCGTCATCATCTGCAGTGATTTTGGAGCCCAAGAAAATAAAGTCTGTCACTGTTTCCAGTTTCCCATCTATTTGACATGAAGTGATGGGACCAGATGCCATGATCTTAGGTTTTTGAAAGATGAGTTTTAAGTCAGGTTTTTCACTCTCCTCTTTCACTTTCATCAAGAAGCTCTTCAGTTCTTCTTCACTTTCTGCCATAAGGGTGGTATCATCTGTGTATCTGAGGTTATTCATGTTTCTCCCAACAGTCTTGAATCCAGCTTATGTTTCATCCAGCCTGGCATTTCGCATGATGTACTCTGCATATAAGTTAAATAAGCAGGGTGACAATATACAGCCCTGACGTACTCCTTTCCCAATTTGGAACCAGTCTGTTGTTCCATGTCCAGTTCTAACTGTTGATTCCTGACATGCATACAGATTTCTCAGGAGGCAGGTAATGTGTTCTGGTATTCTCAGCTCTTGAAGAATTTTCCACAGTTTATTGTGATCTGCACAGTCACAGGCTTTGGCATAATCAATAAAGCAGAAGTAGATATTTTTGTGGAATTCTCTTAATTTATCTGTGATCCAATGGATGTTGGCAATTTGATCTCTGGTTCCTCTGCCTTTTCTAAATCCAGCTTGGACATTTGGAAATTCACAGTTCATGTATTGTTGAAGCTTGGCTTGGAGAATTTTGAGCATTACTTTACTAGCGTGTGAGATAAGTGCAGTTGTGCGGTAGTTTAAACATTCTTTTGCATTTCCTTTCTTTGGGATTGGAATGAAAGCTGACCTTTCCCAGTCCTGTGGCCACTGCTGAGTTTTCCAAATTTGCTGGCATATTGAGTGCAGCACTTTCACAGCATCATCCTTTAGGATCTGAAATAGCTCAGCTGGAATTCCATCACCTCCACCAGTTTTATTTGTAGTGATGCTTCCTAAGGCCCACTTGACTTTGCATTCCAGGATGTCTGTCTCTAGGTGAGTGATCACACCATCATGGTTATCTGGGCCATGAAGATCTTTTTTGTACAGTTCTTCTGTGTGTTCTTGCCACCTCTTCTTAATGTCTTCTGCTTCTGTCAGGTCCCTACCGTTTCTGTCCTTTATTGTGCGCATCTTTGCATGAAATGTTCTCTTGGTATCTCTAATTTTCTTGAAGAGATCTCTAGTCTTTCCCATTCTATTGTTTTTCTCTATTTCTTTGCATTGATCGCTGAGGAAGGCTTACTTATCTCTCCTTGCTATTCTTTGGAACTCTGCATTCAAATGTGTATATCTTTCCTTTTCTCCCTTCCCTTTTGTTTCTCTTCTTTTCTCAGCCAATTATTACAGAAAGCATTTTGTTCTTAGCAGAAATGTTAACATTCTTAGTAGAAATGTTACCCTCCTCCCCCAAATAATGATAGAAGGAAAGATTTCCTTAAAGTGGACCAGAGGCAGCCCAGGTTAGTCTGAAGAATTGGTCTGCCAAGCACGCATCAGCAGTATCGATATCATCCAAACATGGAGCTCCTGAGCCTGCAGTTTAAAATCTCAACCTAAACGATAAATTGAGTGACTGCATAAAGTCTACACACTTTAATGATGATGCCCATATTCTAAAGTGACTTGCTTTCCTGGATCCAAAGCACTTTGTTTATTCTTGGTGCTTTGCAGCTTTGCATATTTTAATACCATGAAAGAAAATATGCCTACTGAAATATATTTTTAAATTTCTTTGCATTTTTAGCAAAGTTCTAACCAGTCCAAAATGTTCAGCTCTGTTTCCTTTACTCCTACAAAGAGGATAACCTATGATGTTGGTAAACAGACAACTTTTGCCATAATTTAGCAACAAGTAGTTACTCTGATTTATTGGGCTGCTTGTTTTCTCAGATTGGCTCAAAGCACACGTGAATCACAGCCACTGGCTGTGTTTGGCTGATACATGTCTGACCATCGATGCGGATGACTGTCTCCATTGGAGGGAAGCAGCGATGGCCGCTCTGAACGCGCTCAGCTGCACGCCGTGCTCCGTGGCCCCTGAGAAGTGAGGATTTCACTTGGTGTTTCAGTTCCTGTGCGGACCTTTGCCACCGTCGTTGTGAGGCGTCTTGAATATCCTCGTGTCTTAGGCGCCCCAGGTGCAGCCTGCAGGTGTGTGACCTCAGCTCTCAGTCAGACCTGGTGGCCCACTGGGGAGGGGCAGGGGGGATGCCCCCACACTTGGCCGGCCCTCCAGATGCCGTGTGGCTGGTGCAGGAGCACCTTCCCAGGGAGCCCCTGCAATAGCGCCGCATGAAGCTTGGGGTCTGGCTCTGGCTCTTGGAGATATTTCCACCGTCTTACACCTTTAGAAGAGTTACTTTGCTGCTTAAACCATCTGTATTCAGCTCTCTTCTTTGTAAACAGGAACAAAGATTTGGTGATTCCTATGTAAACTAAGTGGAGGTGATGGAATTCCAGTTGAGCTATTCCAAATCCTGAAAGATGATGCTGTGAAAGTGCTGCACTCAATATGCCAGCAAATTTGGAAAACTCAGCAGTGGCCACAGGACTGGAAAAGGTCAGTTTTCATTCCAATCCCAAAGAAAGGCAATGCCAAAGAATGCTCAAACTACCACGTAATTGCACTCATCTCACATGCTAGTAAAGTAATGCTCAAAATTCTCCAAGCCAGGCTTCAGCAACATGTGAACCGTGAACTTCCTGATGTTCAAGCTGGTTTTAGAAAAGGCAGAGGAACCAGAGATCAAATTGCCAACATCCGCTGGATCATGGAAAAAGCAAGAGAGTTCCAGAAAAGCATCTATTTCTGCTTTATTGACTATGCCAAAGCCTTTGACTGTGTGGATCACAATAAACTGTAGAAAACTCTGAAAGAGATGGGAATACCAGACCACCTGATCTGCCTTTTGAGAAATCTATATGCAGGTCAGGAAGCAACAGTTAGAACTGGACATGGAACAACAGACTGGTTCCAAATAGGAAAAGGAATTCATCAAGGCTGTATATTGTCACCCTGTTTATTTAACTTATATGCAGAGTACATCATGAGAAACGCTGGACTGGAAGAAACACAAGCTGGAATCAAGATTGCCAGGAGAAATATCAATAACCTCAGATATGCAGATGACACCACCCTTATGGCAGAAAGGGAAGAGGAACTAAAGGGCCTCTTGATGAAAGTGAAAGTGGAGAGTGAAAAAATTGGCTTAAAGCTCAACATTCAGAAAACGAAGATCATGGCATCCGGTCCCATCACTTCATGGGAAATAGATGGGGAAACAGTGGAAACAGTGTCAGACTTTATTTTTCTGGGCTCCAAAATCACTACAGATGGTGACTGCAGCCATGAAATTAAAAGATGCTTACTCCTTGGAGGGACAGTTATGACCAACCTAGATAGCATATTCAAAAGCAGAGACATTACTTTGCCAACAAAGGTCCGTCTAGTCAAGGCTATGGTTTTCCCTGTGGTCATGTATGGATGTGAGAGTTGGACTGTGAAGAAGGCTGAGCACCGAAGAATTGGTGCTTTTGAACTGTGGTGTTGGAGAAGGCTCTTGAGAGTCCCATGGACTACAAGGAGATCCAACCAGTCTATTCTGAAGGAGATCAGCCCTGGGAGTTCTTTGGAAGGAATGATGCTAAAGCTGAAACTCCAGTACTTTGGCCACCTCATGTGAAGAGTTGACTCATTGGAAAAGACTCTGATGCTGGGAGGGATTGGGGGCAGGAGGTGAAAGGGACGACAGAGGATGAGATGGCTGGATGGCATCACTGACTCGATGGACGTGAGTCTGGGTGAACTCTGGGAGTTGGTGATGGACAGGGAGGCCTGGCGTGCTGTGATTCATGGGGTCGCAAAGAGTCAGACACGACTGAGCGACTGAACTGAAACAAGGAACCTCATGTACCTTTTTGGCTATGTAAACTATGGAAAGTCATGTATCTCTCTTGAGATTTAGTGTCCTCATGTAACAGTAGAAGTATTCAAATAGAGATTAGGCCATCACTTTCACTTTTCACTTTCATGCATTGGAGAAGGAAATGGCAACCCACTCCAGTATTCTTGCCTGGAGAATCCCAGGGACAGAGGAGCCTAGTGGGCTGCCCTCTATGGGGTTGCACAGAGTCAGACTCGACTGAGGCGACTTAGCAGCAGCAGCAGCAGCAAGGCCTTAATGATGGCCCCCTCCCTGTGCCTCAAGAGGCAGTCAAGTAACAGAATCAGAATTTAATCTTGTAAGTCTAACAAGAAATTGAGCATTTAAAAATACAGAATGAAAAAGATATAAGATGAATTTGTTAAGGAGGAGAATGGAGGAGACATAATAAATGTTAATACTTATATTCACAACTGCATCTTAAAATGAGCCCAGGTTTTATACTTAAGATCCCCTGGGAGCCCACGTTTTGCTGTCAGGTGTGAACGCTCCGTAGGTGTTATCTGGGCTCACAGGAGGGCCTGTATCACTTCTCTGACCAGAGGGCAACACAGACCCTCTGTGCTTGTAAAACGTCTGGCGTTCAGCTCCGAGGGCGGAAAGGCACCGGAGGCAGGCGGCGAGCGTTCAGCCTGCACTCAGTCCGAGCGCCTGGGCCAGCCGGCCTTCTAGCGTTTGTTCACTTAGGAGAGCTGGAAAGTGGCAGCTAGTGCAGTTCAAAGAGTCGCAATGATCCTCCACTTAAGCGAGTCCAAAGAAAACAGAGATTACAGAGCGGCGCTGGCGGCAGGAGGAGGAGGACAGACACGCTTGGTTCTTTCACGCCCCCCACCCACCCCGTCACCAGGTCCAGGTGGCCGAGCCTTCTGGCTGCTGTCTCAGTGGTCTGCAGCCAGGGTAGAATCTGTTTCTCTCTGGGAATCTCTTGAAACAACTGCCGTCTACCAGGAAGGGTGTCCAGAGATGTGGTCACTAGATGGGGAGGGCGGGCTGTATAGATTTACGGCCTTTGGGGTGTGTTTCTGTTCCCCAAATTGGAAACACACGGGGGACTCCGCTGCAGCCCACCACCTGGCCCCAAGCAGGCCGCCCACCACGGGGCCTGGCCCTGGACCGCCCTGTGTCTCTGCGGGCCTGGCCGCCTCTCCCAGGCCCGGACACCTGACCTGCTACCCACCAGGATGGCTTACCTGAGTCTGCCTGAGATGCAGCTTTAGCTTTGGGTTTCAGCTTTTATTCCCAAGCGCATTTGTTTAACATTTACTGGATCTTCCCCTTGGGCTTTATGAAAAGGACGTCTTTGAATTGAAAACAGGAGAAAGAAGGAAAATGATGACTTTTTGCAGAGAAAACTGAGGTCACGCAATGCCTTCAAAAGTGAGCCTTACAGGTCTCTGCACCAAGTAACCTGTGGTCCATATGAGGCAGAATGCCGTGGCAGTGCCGCTGCGGTTCCGCGTCCTGAGGAGGTAAACGCCTGGCTTCTGTGAGTCAGCGCCGTGGCTGTGGGGTGCAGGTGCGGGTCAGAGCCCTCAGGGCATCTGTTGTCCGGTGTCCTGTAGCCCAGCAGTGCACAAGGACGCCGGCCCTCATGCCCACAGGCTGGGCCTCCTGGTGAAAGTGTGCGATCTGAGAGCTTCCAGCACTCCTGGAGCGTCAGCCAGTGACGAGCAAGAGCGGACCTGTTCTGTCTCCTGTAGACTGCGCCACACCGAGTGGAGTATTCGAAACCTGGTAGACACTCCAGGAATGTTTCTGAATGATTGAATCGATGCCTTTACTCAGTTTAATGACCAAGAATGGAAATTTTAGGCTTTCAATTGTTTCCAAATCAAAACCACTTGTATAGGTGATATTGAAAACACTCTACTAAAATAAATAGCTATTAATATTTAAATAGGGTTATAATGGCGATCATAGAAAAAAAAATGCTCACAAAGTCCAAATTAATCAAAATAGAAATAGTCAAAGAGGAAATGTCTCTTTGATTGGGCCTACCAGCAGGGTAGGCCCCAAAAGGTACTATGCCCCCAATTTTTTATGTTTTATACATATATTATGTATACAACTCAATGTTTCCTGCATCAATAGTAAATCAACGCCCAACATCTAAGTCATGGCTCATGCTGGAGGGTCATCCCATGGAGTTCACATGAATTTCTGACTCACTGCTAAACAGGTGTTTATAGTGGGAAGGGTAGGTGCTCTGGGGTGGTTTCTTCCACTGTCCACCCTGGCTTCGTACGTTGGCTGAAGGGGCCCAGGTGTTCCGAAACCACCCATCATCGCCCCCTGGCTGAAAGAATTGAGAAAACGCGCTTTCAGTCTCTGAACAGTGAGCACTGCGCTTGTTCGTCCGAGCATCTTGCGGGGGCGGAGCTCCGGGCAGCGGAGGCGGGGCTGAGAGCGGGTCTCGGGCGCTGGCCGCCTGGTCCTCGCTCCGGGCAGGGCTCTGGGGCCAGCTCCAACTAGCAGCTTGTGACCCTGAACTTCAGCCTCTGTGCCCTTCAGTGAGAAAAAAGAAGATGAAGTTAGAAGATTTCCTAGGACCATTCACAGTCTGTGCAAATTAAGTGGTCCTAGTTTCGTGACTCACCATTCATCCAAGTAAATGGCATTTTTCACTTTTCAACTAAATTACTTCTGTTGTATAGGCAGAGCTGTCAACCCACACAAGAGCTGAGTTGGAGGCTCTAGTGTGAGTAACACATTTGCTGTGATGGAATAAAAATCTGAGCCTGTCGCTACCAGCCTGTGAGTGGCAGGGATCTTCAGCGTGATCTGTGATCAGTGGGGCCACAGGGTCCGCTGCGGGGCCCTCGAGTCTGTGTCCTGCTGGCTCAGGGCCTGAAGCTGTGGGGTCGACAGGGCTGTGGTCAGGCGGGCAGCGGGGCGAGGCGCGGGGGACGTCTTTGACTCTAGAGCGCCCCCGTCAGGGTCCCACGGCCCAGCACCTCGGCACCTCTGCGAGTCCCCCTTGCGCGAGAGTTTAACGATCGGCGCGATCGCTTAATGAGTCAGACCTGAAAGCAAATGGCCCCGGACTGGCACCTAAGCCCATGCTGGCTTCCGAAGAACTGGTCTCTGTCATTTTGGTAAAAAGTTAACCCTGGGAAGATTTGGGAGAATGGCATTGAAACATGTGAAATGTCATGTATGAAACGAGATGCCAGTCCAGGTTCAATGCACGATGCTGGATGCTTGGGGCTGGTGGACTGGGACGACCCAGAGGGATGGTATGGGGAGGGAGGAGGGAGGAGGGTTCAGGATGGGGAACACATGTATAATTTTTTTTTTAATTAAAATTGAAAAAAAAAAAAAGTTAACCCTATCTTTGCAAACAAAAAATTATGGGGGCTTCTTTTCCTCTAAGACTGAGATTTCCTATTGCCTTTTGACGTATCAGCTTTGTTTAAGAGACAAACCTTCGAGTTTAGCAATGTGTAAATTTGAAAGTAGTGGCTGTAGGAGTGGTAATAGGAGGAAAAGTAGATTAAGAAATCTAATTTTTAAATTGTTCTCACAACAGAACAACAATCAGATTCCCATAGAATATGGTGTCGGACAAAAAAGGGGCCCATTTCAAGGAACAGGAGTAATAAAATACAGACCCCCACCCCACCCACCTTCTAAAACCTGACCCCTTACAGTATAACACCAGGACAGGCTAAATCGCTTCACATGCCCAAGTGTAAACCATCCCAGTGCATGTGGCCTGGTGGGAAGGAGGGGCCGTGTGTCTGGCACCTTATATGTCCTTGTTTAATGCCAGGCAAGCATTCTGTTCCTGATACGAGACATCTGTTGGATGTATCAGGCACGCGGAGTGGGGCGCTGAGGGCTACGGGAGGGTCTTTCATTGGCACCAGAATGTAAGGATAAACCCTTAGCCAGCCAAAATCAAAATCAAAAAGAAAGTTGAGTTTTTCATCAAGAAGATATTCTTAGCTTCTATTCATCTCTTGCTCATTTCCTTTCTTCCTTTGGTACCAAATAAAGGCAAAATTCCACCACCAGCTTTGCGTGGCAGGCCACTGGCCACTGTTGGCATCTGGCCAAATTACTTATGCACCATCGGTACTCAGATTTTTCATTTCCCCCATGGTGGCTTAGCAAGTGACAGAAAAAGCACGGAGATGTAAACAGCCTGCGCTGTGCTTGCAAGGAGGCTGGAGAGGGGCCAGCCCCGCCCCCACCCTGAATCAGCTCCACTGGACTTGACCTCTTGTAATTCAGGCTCTTCAGATTCCCTCTGCTTTTGGACACATGCAATCAATACAGCACATGCCAATTAGGCAAGGGTGGTTAAATCTGGGGTTTGGCTTTAGACTGGCCTTGGGTGGTACTCCAAGGGCACACAGCAGCGGGGCTGACTTCTAATCAAAGGCAGGCGCCGTCTCCGTCTTCAGGAGCCCTCACCTCAGGTCAGAGCGCCTTGCTCTCTGGGAGGTGGAATCCAGGTCGGGGTGCTGTTGGCGGTGGGGCGGGCGTTGCAGATGCACACTTGCATTTCTGCTTTCCTACTTGCAATCACACAAAATCCAAGCAAAAGATGATGTTTCCTAAGGCCCCGTTCTCTACGCACATTGCTTATCCGGGTGGCCTAGAGAGTCGCATGCAGTTGTGTTCCCAGGGTGAGTGCGTCCTCTGACCTCACGGAGTGAGACGACCCCTTCTGCTCACCTGGTGCCTTTCAAGCTGAGGGCTCACACGGGTTTTGCCTTGGCTTTGGGACCCCCACTTGCCTACCTGCCCTGCCTGCAGGGAGATGTCAGATCCTGTCTTCCTGTTTATAGGCTCCAGTTAGTGGGTGCTGATCACTTGGGGCTATTTTTGGACACACCTTTCTCAGAAGGAAATCTGGTTTGAAAACTGCCGTGTTTGAAATGTCAGAATCTGCCAGCTTTCCCTCCTTCCTTCCCATGCGCTTTGAGCAGGACTTGACAGTCCTGTATCCTTGACGCAGGATGCAGCTAAACTTGCAGGAGGAAGCTGCTGAGTTGAGAGCCAGTCACCATAGACATCACCCCTGTCTTGACTGATGGTGTCCTGCTAAGTGGTCAGTTAGGAAACAGCACACGTCCCCAAGAAGGGTCAGCGGGGAACAGAAGCCAGAGGCGGAGGAACATGTGTAGAGCGAGTGCTTCAGAGGAGCTTTCTTCATTCTGTGTGGAAACGCGTGGAAAGTGGACGTGAGCTCCGAGCCCCTGTGGGCACAGCCTGACCTGCCAGCCAGGAGGTGCACCCCGGTGAGCTCTGGACTGGAACCCCGGGCACCCTGGGGATAACTGTGACTTTAGGTGGGGAGTATCCTGAGTTGCAGAATCCACACCTCTGGTGGAACACTTCCTTATATTTATATACAATATTTAAAAATATAAGGTAAGAGAAGTTTTGTGAAAGTTTCACTCAAGCAATCCATGCAAGTCCTTTACCAAGGGAGAGTGCTTCCCTACAGGCGTGGACTCCAACTCTGTTGAGCTGGTGATCACAGAGGAGGAGGAAGGCCCGCCACCACCAGACCCCACGGGTGGGCCTTGTCCTCCAGGCGCCGGAGCTGGACGCACGCGTGCGTGTCCTCACCGAAGAAGAGGGCAGCTGTGACATGCTAGGTCCCTTCTCACTCATCCTGAGGGGTGTGCCAGCCACCGAGGGCCAGGCCCCAGGTGCGGAGGGACATCCCTGGGGGCAGAGGAGGAGGGGCGGCGGTCAGCTGTGTGAGCCGGTGGGTCTGGAACCCCAGCTTCCTCGTCTGTGAGGCAGGGAGGCCGCCCCTCATGTGGACGCGGGTCTGCTATGCGGACCGGGGTCTGCCATGTGGATGCAGATCGGCGGTGTGGACCCGGGTCTGCTGCGTGGACGCGGGTCTGATGTGTGGACATTGGACGTGGGTCGGCCTGTGGAGGTAGGTCTGATGTGTGAAGGATGACAGTGGTGACTTTTCCTCTTTTCCAGCAATACTCGCAGGATGATGCTCTCACTCAGGCCAAGAACTGTCATAAAGAAATTTTAAGGTATACTCAGCATATAAACTACCACTTATATTATAGTTATTTAAGTTGATCTGTTTTGGATCTGAAATTAGATCAGTATAAAAGCTGCCCCTTTTAGAGGGGGTGGTGCTTTATCCTCTAGTAGCTATGGGGGCAGAGGACAGCCCCCAAGGGCTTGCCGTGACCCTGGGCCCGTGAGGAGAAATCCCCATTGGAGGCTTGGCTGTGGTGCACCCCATCTCAGGGGCTGACAAGGGCCACGTGTCTGGGTCCCCACATAGCCTCAAGGGGAGAGAAGTTTCACGTCTGATGTGTGATTTCCAAGCCCCCAAAGCCAAAGCAAAGAGAAAGAAAGCATGCTACTGTTTGGGATGGCTGGTGGGGGCATGTTTCTGGATCAAGGGGCTGCTCTAGAGCCATTTTGAGGGTTGTCAGCCCAGGAAGGCCACGGGGTCTGGAAGCACCAGCTGGATGAGCTTTCTGGAGAGAAAGCTTCTCTCCCCCAAGCCAAGCACAGAGGGTGGGGAGCGCCGGTCACCCACCAGCAGTCACCCCTGCGTCCCTGCTCTGCCCCTGGCTCTGTGGTTGGCTCTCCCAGGCCCTCTGATGACTCTTGCCCAGCCCGCTGCCTCACACATGGGCTCCTGTGGATTCTGTCCTCGAGATTCGCAGGAAGGACATGTGAGCAATTTCTAGAGGCGCATTTGTGCATCTCTCAGCTCCAGGGCTGTGCTGAGCTGTCTGAGGTGAAGGGCAGCCAGACGCTGCTTGAGCAGGTACCAAGCTCTGGTCCCTCAACTGTCCTGGGCCGTAAGCAGCAACCTTTGAGGATAGAAGCACCAAGAGCTCCAGGAAAATCTGAAAATCTTCCCATCTGTTCCTTTTGAACCAGGGTTTTTTGAGTCACCGGGGTAAGCGGAGTTTTCAGTGGGGCTGGGGGCGGACTGTGGCCTGGACCTAGAGTCCGTGCACTGTGCGTGGTCGTTTGCTGGGGGCGTCTGGTGCCTGTGCAACCTCAGATCGGGAAGGCAGGGCCAGTTTATTTCAGAAGTACGTGGAGACTTACGTAAAGGATCCCTAGAGTAGGAAATGGCAACCCACCCCAGTATTCCTGCCTGGAGAATCTCATGGACAGAGGAGCCTGGCGGGCCACAGTCCGTGGGGTCACAAAAAGTTGGGCACGACTAGCAACTAACACACACGGATAGCGCCCTTGTTTCTAGCCTCTGAATTTCCCATGGCCCCCATTTGTCTATCAACCGTTTCCCCCTAAATCTCAGAAAGAGCCGGAGGAAGAGTTCCAGGTGGGGTGTTGAGAGCAGCGAGCAGACGAGACCGGAAGCGGCAATGAAGTGCCGGCTCGGCCTGGAGAGGCGCATGCCCTGCAGGAGCAGCTTTGCTTTCTTCCTCCCTGGTGTTTGCAGGCTGACCGTGGGGTCCTCTGTTCCCTGAGTCTGTCAGCTTGGCCCCTTGTTCCTGGTACAAGACTGGAAATGGTGTGAACTGACTCCACATCCGAGGGAGGTGCTGACCGCCTGAGGTCCTTGTCTGCAGAGCTCCGGACCTCCCAGGGCTGCACTAATAACTACACTCCATGAAGATAAATGTGAAAACCGGTCTCTGGTTCCCAATTCTGGCTTAAGGCCTGGAGTCTGTTCCTTATGCCCCACGGTTATCGTGAGTAGCTGGATGGAGGGGGCACTCTTAGAGTGCCAGGCTGACTGGCAAAGATTCCTGCCAGGCCTCCATCAACTTCTCCTCTTCTATCTTGCAACACACAGCTCAAGTCTCCAGATGTTCCAAGTTTCATGGTTTATAGATCCAGGGCCCAGACGCCAGAAATCTTGTTTCCCACACCCTTGGACTGACTCCCACTGAACCTGGAGCTCTAACTATGCCAGGTCAGAGGCAGCGATTCTGTGGCTCAGAATTGACGGTGTCTTTAGCTCCCCATCCTCTCCAGCTCCATCCTGATGTTGTTTTAGGAGGTCCCATGAGCACATTGTTGTACTGGCAAGTTTTTATCTCTCATGACTGAAAAGGCAAACCATATCTGTTTGTTTTTATTCAATCTTCCAAGTTTTATATAGAGTTCCTATAAATAAAATATTGTGCCTTGAGAATGTGAGGGCATGGAAACAAGCGCAATCCAACCAGCAGCAGGCCTGATATCCTGGCCTCCTGGCTGATGTCTTAGGAATCCTGAATTTTGTATTAGAAAATGATTCTCAGGCTCCAAAATGGCACTAAACTGAAAATTTCATTTTTTAAAAATTTATACATGAAGTATTAAAAATATCTGTGTGTGAAATCTTGCCCCACGCCATCATCAGTGAGGGCCGGGCCCTGCGAGGGCTGATCCTGTGCACACAGCTCAGTACCTCCTCACGGCCCTGGCAGTGTGTGTTCAGGTTTTGATTCGGCTGTTTGATGAAAGTGAGCTTGAAAGTTAGTGTTTATCATCAATGACATGTATCAGTGATGGTGAGCCTGTGAGGTGTATATACAAGCTCTTTATATTTAGAACATTTATCAGCTAATGACCAGTGATGTTTTTAATGGGGCGTTTCATTCTCTGCTAGAGCAGCCCCAGGGTAGCCATATCCACATCAACAATTGACCTTGAACTGTGTGGGTCCACTTACACTTGGATGTTTCCCAAAAGTAACACTACAGGACTGCACAGTCCATGGGTGGCTGGCCCTCTGATGCGGAGGAGCCACGGATGCAGAGACCACCTATAAATTACACTCAGATTAACCCGTCTTGTTCAAGGATCAGCTGTGTAGATTTTCCATGTATTTTGATGTTTGGCCCCATTAAGTTTTCACAGAGACGTTTTAAGTCCCTACCTGTATATCTACTGGAAAATAGGATTCAAAAACAGACACGGGTGAGATTTTTTGGCTGCCCAAATAAAGTACTCTAACTGATATATTATTGAAGATCTCTCTTTTTTAAAAGAAGGGAAAAGGTCATGAATGGGTAAATATATTAAAGAAAAACATCAGCCTCTTTAAAATAAAAGTTCAGGTGGGTAATTGGGGTCATCTAAGAAATCATGTCATTACTTGAATATGGACACAGATCTTTGAAGTTGAACATACTCAAATGAAATCATATACTGAATAAAATTTAGCAAAAGTGTTTTTGTTTGTTTTTAGCCAGAAATGGTCTTAACAGATTTTCTACAGATGTATAACATGGAAAGAGTATCAGGCAAAGAAGCATTCGGACTAACTCAGAGATGAAACAGTTATGGGAAGTATAGTTAGAAGTCAATTAATTAAACAGTAGTTAACGAGGTGGTGTATTAGCTAGCTTTTGGCTGTGTAATAAACTCTTGGTGGTTGAAACAATGGCTGTTTATTTAGTTCATGGTTCTGTGGATTCGCTGGTGTTCTTATGGCTTGAAGTGCTCTGACTGATCTGAAGGGCCCTCTCGCCATTTGTGCACAGCTGGCAGGGCTAAGTGATTTTCAGCTAAGATTCTGAAACTGTTCTCCATCTGATTTTTCATTTTTCAGGATAGCTTAGCCTCATTAAGCATGACAGTCTTGCAATTTTGTTAAGTGTAAATGGGTCAAATATTCCAATTAAAATGCAGAGACTATCTAAATAGACTAAATAGAAAATAAGATGTATGCTGCCTACAAGAGGCTTTAAGTATAGAAAACAGATTGAAAATAAAAGGGTAGGAGAAGACTGTCGTGCCACGAGCGCAAGAAGGTCGTCGTGCTGCCCCGAAACGAGGCGTAGACTAAGTCAGAACCCGTTACCAAAGGTGCGGGGACACTTTACAGACATGAAATTGTCAGGTTTTCAGGAAGACGTAATAATCATTAATGTGGATGTATCTAAGTATAAACCTCGAGTCATTTCTTTTATAAGAAAACTGAGAATGAAAGAAAGACAAATCCAAAATTACAGTTGAAGACTTTTAACATCCCATTCTTGGTAATTACTAGAATAACTAGAAAAAACGAGCATATGGACGTTTGAAACAATTATCAACTCCGTGACTTACTTTCCTTTTACAGAACATGCCGAACAACGGCTAGAGCATGCCTGTGCCGTCCCCGTGCAGCTGGGACTCTCCCGGGTCGACCACGTGCTGGGCCATGAAGTAAGTGTCAGTCACTTCCGAGAGCTTGAAGCCTTGCAGTTTCTGTTCTCTGATCAGAACAGAATCGAAGGAAAGAGCAACTACAACAAAAGCTAGAAAAGGCCCCAAGTACTTGGAATTTAAACAGCACACTTGTAAATAACTCACTGATGAAGGGCGAAAGCACTAGAAAACTCAGAAAATATTCGAGCTTTATGAATATAAATACAGTAATAGTAACAGCATTCAGAGGGAAATTTGCAGTTTTAATGCCAATATTAGAAAAGACCAGTTGTTGAAACTTGTTCTGTGTGCCTGCATAAGAAACTAGAAAAAGTAACGTAAATTAAATTGTACAGTGAAACCAAATAAACAGACAACATAAGTAAACCAGAGAAAAGCAAACAATAAAGACAAAAGTATTTTAAGGTGGTTCTTTGAAAAGAATAGTAAACTGACTAATCTCTAGTGAGATGAGTGAAAACACAAGTTTTCTACATAATTTTAGAAAGATTATAAGAAAGAATTATAAGCAAAGTTATTCTACTAAATTTGATAACACAGATGAAATGCATAGTCTTTGACAAAGATAGTTTACCAAAACTGACACAAAAATAAATTGAAAATCTGAATAGCCATGTATCTAAAGACAAATTTGAGCATTTATATTGAAGTTTATCAGACAACCTTAGTACAAAGACAGCATTGAGCCCAGACAGTGAATTCTGGAATAACAGGAGAAGGAATGGAGACTTACACAGACTCTTACAGAAAGCAGGGGAAACAGGAAAATGCCAAACACGTGTGGTGTGGTTTTGAATCGACACCACCCTGACACCAAAACACAACAAAGACATAAACACACGCATGTATATGCATACGTATATAAGCACATGTACACACAAACTTTCCTCACGAACAAACCATAAAAATATTCAACAAAATATTGGAAATAAAAAGATAATAGAACATTACCAAGTGAGATATATCCCAGGAATTCCAGATTGATCGAACACTTGAAAAACCATTAATTTGTCTACATATTAACAAAATAAAGAGGAAATATGTCATTTCAAGAAATGCAGAAAAATATTTGACATTAAAAACATTCAAGATAGATAGCAAATGTAAGCAAAGAATAAAAAGGAAGTCCCTCAAACTGATAAAGGGGCATCTATGAAAAACCTGCAGATCAGTGAGCGGTGAAATGCTGAAGGCTTGCCCCAAAATGAGGAGCGGGGGAGGAAGGCCTTTCTGACCCCTTCAGTTCAGCTCTGCACAGGAGTGAGTGCCTGGCCAGTGCATTCAAGCAAGAAACAAGAAAGCCACACAGACTGGAAAAGAGAAAACAAAACCTCTAAATTTGTGTGTGGCACAATGGTTCATGCAAAAATTCTTAAGGAATTTACAAATAGCTACTGGAAACAATAAGTGAATTTAGCCAGGCCATGAGACACAAACGACTATAAAAATCAATTTTATTGCTATATACTAGCATAAATTGGGAGAAGGCAATGGCACCCCACTCCAGTACTCTTGCCTGGAAAATCCCATGGATGGAGGAGCCTGGTGGGCTGCAGTCCATGGGGTCGCTGAGGGTCGGACACGACTGAGCGACTTCACTTTCACTTTTCACTTTCATGCATTGGAGAAGGAAATGGCAACCCACTCCAGTGTTCTTGCCTGGAGAATCCCAGGACGGGAGAGCCTGGTGGGCTGCCGTCTATGGGGTCGCACAGAGTCGGACATGACTGAAGTGACTTAGCAGCAGCATAAATCAAGTGAAAAATAAAACAAAAGTTTATTTAAACAGAATAAAAAAGGAATATAAAACATTCAAGAGTATATTTCATAAAAAAGGGCAAGAATTGTGACTTGAAATTAAAGAGTACCTAAGTAAACAGAGAGAAGCACTTTCACTAATATTAAGAATTCAAACACCCACAAATTAATCCAATACAGCATCAACCAAAATACTGGTCTTCTAAAAATGTACAACAATTTTAACATTTATGTGGAAGTGTTAAGGACCTGGAACAGCCCAAATACTTCTGACAAGAAAGAACGAAGAATTCCTAATTCCAAGGCTCACCCTGAAGACACTTCATACACACAGAGGCAGTGTCAGCAGCACAGTGAGCAGCTCAGAATAGACACTTATGTAGACTGTAAATTGATTTTTGACAAAAATTCTAAAGAAATTAAATGGGGAAAAAGTGTTTTTTAAGTGATGCTGGGACAGCAGAATAAACATGGAAAAAACCACCTCATGCATACACTGTGCTTTACACACCAAATAGGGAGTGTGACTCCGTTTTGCTGATATTAAACCCCAACCCAGTGTGTGGGGGTTGGGAAGCGCTGAAAGTCTCCACCGCTTTGCAGAAGTTTGGCAGCTTCTGGCACGGTAAAGATGCACGCTGCTACGCGCTTCACTGATACCACTCTGGTGTTCACCCAAAAGGCAGGAAAAAATCCGCACAAGAGGCTTGTTCAAAGCTGTCTGCACTGGCTTTGCTGTGAGCAACTGAAATCCCCATCAGCAGGAAAAAAAGATTTTAACATTACCATACAACCGGGCTTCCTGGTGGCTCAGATGGTGAAGAGTTCAGTTCAGTCACTCAGTCCTGTCCGGCTCTTTGTGCCGCTATGGACTGCAGCACGCCAGGCCTCCCTGTCCATCATCAACTCCCAATGCTTGCTCAAACTCATGTCCATCAAGTTGCTGATGCCATCCAACCATCTCATCCTCTGTCATCCCCTTCTCCTCCTGCCCTCAATCTTTCCCAGAATCAGGCTGTTTTACAATGAGTCCATTCTTTGCATCAGGTGGCCAAAGTATTGTAGCTTCAGCTTCAGCATCAGTCCTGCCAATGAATATTCAGGACTGATTTCCTTTAGGATGGACTGGCTGGATCTCCTTGCAGTCCAAGGGACTCTCAAGAGTCTTCTCCAACATCACAGTTCAAAAGCATCAATTTTTTGGAGCTCAGCTTTCTTTATGGTCCAACTTACATCCATACATGACTACTGGAAAAACCATAGCTTTGACTAGACAAACCTTTGTTGGCAAAGTAATGTCTCTGCTTTTTAATGTGCTGTCTAGGTTGATCATAGCCTTTCTTCCAAGGAGCAAGTGTCTTTTAATTTCATGTCTGCAGTCACCATCTGCAGTGATTTTGGAGCCCCCCAAAATAAAGTCTCTCACTGTTTCCACTGTTTCCCCATCTATTTGCCATGAAGTGATGGAACTGGATGCCATGATCTTCGTTTTTTGAATGTTGAGCTTTAAACCAACTTTTTCACTCTCCTCTTTCACCTTCATCAAGTGGGTCTTCAGTTCTTCTTCGCTTTCTGCCATCAGGGTGGTGTCATCTGCATATCTGAGGTTATTGATATTTCTCTGGGCAATCTTAATTCCAGCTTGTGCTTCATCCAGCCTGGCATTTCGTATGGTGTACTCTGCATATAAGTTAAATAAGCAGGGTGACAATATACAGACTTGACTTACTCCTTTCCCAATTTGGAACCAGTCTGTTGTTCCATGTCCAGTTCTAACTGTTGCTTCCTAACCTGCATACAGATTTCTCAGGAGGCAGGTCAGGTGATCTGGTATTCCCATCTTTTTAAGAATTTTCCATAGTTGCTTATGATTCACACAGTCAAAGGCTTTGGCATAATCAATAAAGTGGAACTAGAGATTTTTCTGGAACTCTCTTGCGTTTTCGATGATCCAATGGATGTTGGCAATTTGATCTCTTGTTCCTCTGCATTTTCTAAATCCAGCTTGAACATCTGGAAGTTCACAGTTCACGTATTATTGAAGCCTACCTTGGAGAATTTTGAGCATTACTTTGCTAGTGTGTGAGATGAGTACAATTGTGCGGTAGTTTGAGCATTCTTTGGCATTGCCTTTCTTTGGGATTGGAATGAAAACTGACCTTTTCTAGTCCTGTGGCCACTGTTGAGTTTTCCAAATTTGCTGGCATATTGAGCGCAGCACTTTAACAGCATCATCTTTTGGACATGGGTTATCTTTTTTTGGTGAAATCCAACATTCTCTTGTTGATGGTTGTCCAGCAGTGAGTTGTAATTTTGGAGTTCTCGCAGGAGAGAATGAGCGCACGTCCTTCTACTCGGCATCTTGATGATGTCCAGATGATAAAGAATCCACCTGCATTATGGGAAAACTGGATTCGATCCCTGGGCTGGGAAGACCCCCTGGAGGAGGGCATGGCAAGTGATTCCAGTATTCTTGCCTGGAGAATCCCCATGGACAGAGGAGCCTGGTGGGCTACAGTCCATGGGGTCGCACAGATTCAGACACAAGTGAGTGACTAAGCATAGCAACACATCCAACCGTAGGATCGATGTTACTCAGCAATGAAGAGGCAGGGACTGAAGCGCACACAGCACGTGTGGGTGCGGGAGGTCGGAGGAGGGGAGGCAGGTGCAGGGAGTGTGGACGGCCTGACTCCCTCCCTGGCTCTCCTGTTGACAGAAGCCAGAACTGTGGTGTCTGTAGAGGCCTGTGTCCTCTCTGGCATGAGCATGGTGGGGCTCTGGGGGTGACGGAGCCCTTCCTGCACCCTGACTGGTGTGGTGGCCTCCAGAGACACCCAGGTCCTAGTCCTTGGACCTGTGGAACTGCTTTATGTGAAAGAGGGACTTTTGCTGATGCAATTAGGATAAGGACTTTGAGATGGGGAATCATCCTGGATGATTTGAAACAGGGAGGCACAGGAGGTGGGAAGACAGCTGGGAAGGGATGTGAGCGGGGGACCAGGGGAGTAAAGGTTGAGGACACAGCGTCCTGAGGACAACGTCCAGGGGCGGAACAAGGCCGGAACCCAGCTTCTGCCCTGGAGCTTCAGAGGGAGGGCTCCGCCAGCACCCTGACCATGGTTGCCAAACAGTAAGAGAAAAAATGCGTACTGGTTTAACACTGCCCCCAACCTGGCTTGTAGTCATTTGTTCTGCAGCCCCTGGAAATATAGCTGGAATGCTGGTGGAAAATTCTTCAAGAGATGGGAATTCCAGACCACCTGACCTGCCTCCTGAGAAATTTGTATACAGGTCAAAAAGCAACAGTTAGAACAGGACATGGAACGACAGGACATGGTTCTAGATTGGGAAAGGAGTACGGCAAAGCTGTATATTGTCACCCTGCTTATTTAACTTATACGCAGAGTACATCATGAGAAACGCGGGGCTGGAAGAAGCACAAGCTGGAATGAAGATTGCTATGAAAAATATCAGTAACCTCAGATATGCAGATGACACCACCCTTAGGGTATAAAGTGAAGAAGAACTAAAGAGCCTCTTGATGAAAGTGAAAGAGGAGAGTGAAAAAGCTGGCTTAAAACTCAACATTCAAAAAACTAAGATCGTGGCATCCAGTCTCATCACTTCATGTAAAATTGATGGGGAAACAATGGAAACAGTGAGAGACTTTATTTTCTTGGGCTCCAAAATCACTGCAGGTGGTGACTGCAAGCATGAAATTAAAAGACACTTGCTCTTGGAAGAAAAGGATATTAAAAAGCAGAGACATTATTTTGCCAACAAAGGTCTGTCTAGTCAAAGCTGTGGTTTCTCTAGTAGTCATGTATGGATGTGAGAGTTGGACTGTAAAGAAAGCTGAGCACCGAAGAATTGATCCTTTGAACTGTGGTGTTGGAGAAGAGTATTGAGAGTCCCTTGGACTGCAAGGAGATCCAACCAGTCTATCCTAAAGGAGGTCAGTCCTGAATATTCATTGGAAGGACTGATGCTGAAGCTGAAGCTCCAATACTTTGGTCACCTGATGGGAAGAACTGGCTCCTTAGAAAAGACTCTGATGCTGGGAAAGGTTGAAGGCAGGAGGAGAAGGGGATGACAGAGGATGAGATGGTTGGGTGGCATCACCGACTCAATGCACATGAGTTTGAGCAAGCTTTGGGAGTTGGTGGTGGACAGGGAGGCCTGGTGTGCTGCAGTCCATGGGGTCGCAAAGAGTCGGACATGACTGTGTGACTGAACTGAGCTAATGCTGGTTTTATGACTATAGGCATTTCTCAAAATGTCAGAGTTACCCTTAACAGAGCTATGGGGACAATGAAGTGGTCAGTGGTTGCCTGGGGTTGGGGTCAGGGAGGGAAGAGTTGGGGGCGCACAGAGGACGTTCAGGGCAGCGAAATGCTCCATATGTCCCTGTAATGGTGGACACACTTCATCACCCATCGTCCAGACCCACAGCCCATACAACCTAAGTCTGAACCCTGATGTAAACACTGGGCCATGAGCAGTGATGACGTGTCAGTGTGGGGTCTTCCTTGGTGATGAATGTCCCCTGGCAGGAAGTAGGGGGATGTTGGTAACTGGGATGTGACGTACATGTGGTGGGGGTGGGGTGTATGAGAAATCTCCACACTTCCCTCCCAATTTTGTTGTGGATCTAATAAAATAAATTATTTAAAAAATGTATCCTTGAGATCTGTATATTTGCATGAAAAATTTGCTTCAAAATACCCACTCAAAAACAGTATAAAAAGAAATAAAAACATATATTCTACGCTTAGACACAAAAATATGTACCTAAACAAAATGGGAGTCCATGGTCTCTGACATGCTCTTCTGGAGGAAATGCAAACACGGTATTTTTTAAATGCTTTTTTAAAGTTTATTTTTAATTGGAGAATAATTACAGTGTTGGGTTGGCTTCTGCCATACATCAGCATGAATCAGTCATGAGCACATATATGTCCCCTCCTCTGGAAGCACCCTCACCCTCGACCCCATCCCGTCCCTCTGAGTGTCACAGAGCACCACGTTGAGCGCCCCTGCTTTACACAGCGACTTCCCACTAGCTATCAGTTTACAATGGTAACATGTGCATTTCAATGCTACTCTTTCAATTGGCTCCATCTCTCCTTCCCCCGCTGTGTCCAAAGTCTGTTTTCTATGTCTGCATTTCTATTCCTGCCCTGAAAGTAGGTTCATCAGTTCAGTTCAGTTCAGTCGCTCAGTCGTGTCCGACTCTTTGCAACCCCATGAATCGCAGCACGCCAAGCCTCCCTGTCCACCACCAACTCCCGGAGTTCACTCAAACTCAAGTTCATCGAGTCAGTGATGCCATCCAGCCATCTCATCCTCTGTCGTCCCCTTCTCCTCCTGCCCCCAATCCCTCCCAGCATCAGAGTCTTTTCCAATGAGTCAACTCTTCGCATGAGGTGGCCAAAGTACTGGAGTTTCAGCTTTAGCATCATTCCTTCCAAAGAACACTCAGGGCTGATCTCCTTTAGAATGGACTGGCTGGATCTCCTTACAGTCCAAGGGACTCTCAAGAGTCTTCTCCAACACCACAGTTCAAAAGCATCAATTCTTTGGCACTCAGTACCATTCTATATATACGAATTAATACATGATATTTGTTTTTCTCTTTCTGACTTACTTCACTCTGGATTACAGGCTATAGATTCATCCACTTCACTAGAGCTGACTCAAATGTATTCCTTTTTATGACTAAACAGAGATTTCTCCAAAGAAGACATACAGATGGCCAACAAAGACATGAAAAGATGCTCAGCATCGCTCATTATTAGAAAAGTGCAAATCAAAACTATAATGAGATATTACCTCACATCGATCAGAAGGCCATCATCAAAAAATCTACAAACAGTAAACGCTGGAAAGAGTGAGGACAAAGAGAACCCTCCTACACTGTTGGGAATGTAAATTGACACAGCCACTGTGGAGACCAGTGTGCAAACTCCTTTAAAAACTAGGAATAAAACTACCATATGACCCAGCAATCCCACTATTGCGCATATGCCCTGAGGAAACCATAATCAAAAAAGACACACGTACCCCAATGCTCACAGGAGCACTGTTTACAATAGCCAGGACGTGCAAGCAATCTAGATGTCCCCTGCCACACGAATGGATAAAGAAGTCGTGGTGCGTACGCACACTGGAATATCTTATCACACGTGGCATTTTTGTGTGGCTCTTATTCTCAGTGGTTCTCAACCTGCCACATCTCAGTTCCTTTAAATCACAGCAGCAGAGTCGGGCCATCGCCGCCTTCACCTTTACACTGACCTTTCCAGACTCTTCCTCCGTGCCGCTTGACCCGCCTCCCACCGCTGGGCGCCCCGTGCTCACGCGAGTCCGGCCAGGGCCCCGGGTGCACCGCGCCTGCCTCGGCTGACCCGCGGAGGGGGCCTGGGGGCCTGCGGCTTGATTTCCTCCAGGGAAAGGGACCGCAGAGCGAGGCTGGACAGGAGACTCGGGAGGAAGGAGGCTGCGCCGGAGAGGGGCGGTCTCAGAGGACGAGTCCGGGGGGACGGGGAGTGGGTGCGGGCTGCCGCCCGGGACAGCAGGCAGTGACCGCGGGGGAGCGTGGCCGCCAGCGGATGACCCTGCAGACACGGGGTGAAGGCGGCAGCCCGCAAAGCTCCGCGGGCGCCTTTCGGGCTGGTGCACGGCCTGGGGTGGGAGTGAGGTGTGAGCACCGGGCCACGCGCCGCCGAGCCGCGCGCAGGTGCGGCCGACGTCCAGGGCGGGGCGCCGGGCGGAGGTCCAGGCGGGCTGGCCCTGCTGGCACCGGGGAGCCCCTCCTGGGTCGGCTCTCAGCCTGCCGGCCTGTGGGGGGCCCTTTCTCCCTCATTCACAATTTACAGTGTGTCCTTGTCTGCAGTTCCAAATATAATAAGAAAAGGTTTAAAATAGTCTCCAAACAGTGCAAACCAGAAAGGACTATAAAAGGTTAAAAATAACTTTGAACATGTTTTAAAATGTGATGGCTTTGCACACCCCGTCTGCAGCTCTCAGCTGGCTGTGCCAACTGCAGTGCTTGTGCACTTGAGGCTGAGGGTCCCAGGCTCACCTGGACTCTGCATCAGGTGGGCACACTTCAGCCACCGCCTCCGGAGGCCCTCCGGGTGCACACACCTTGTTGCTTGATGTTGTAGGATGTTCTCGCTGACTGAGGTTCCAGAACCCCTCCTGTCTTTGTGCGCACTTACAATTTTATATAAAATTAGGCATTTTCTTTTTTTTTTTTTTTTCCTTTCAAGCAGATTAAGCACCTGCATCTTTCCCTTTGGCAGCAACTCCCTGCAGGAGCTGGTCGGGTATGTTGCGGAGGGGAGCTGTCGGGCAGGTCCCAGAGGACACGGACAGCGGGACAAGTCTGGACTTGGCTCCCTGAAGGCCCACCTGTACTGGGGACGTTCTGCTCTCACCCTGCCTCTTAGCTTGCATTTTTCCTTCTTAGAAGGGGAGCTGCTCGGGGACTGCAGACCCTTGGACTCACTGGTGGCAGTGTTCACTGGCAGGGAGGCCTGGGGGCAGGGGCCTGTCTCACTCCTGAGGAGAAAGGTAGGCAGTGAGAGCTGGCTGAGCCAGTCCTAGAGGGTCCCAGAGGGGCGCAGCATTCCCAGAGCTCAGGGCCCCCCATTGCTTCATCTCCAGAGGGCTGCACGGAAGCCGGGACGCTGCAGGGGGGCCGCGACACAGAAGCGTGTGTTCCTTGCTCAGTACGCCTCTCCTAACCGTGAAAGGGCCCCGGTGATTACCAGGCACACCGGGAAACTTACTAGCAGGAAAGACAGAGAACAAATCGACAGCAAGCCAATGCACAGTTTGAAGAGTGCAAGCAGAAGAGAGCAGAAAGTAATCAGCATCCTCAGGGAGGTTAGAGATGGTATGAAATGAGAAAAGGTGTCATCAGGCAGAAATACTCAGCGGACAACAATGAACACTGAGACATTAAAAACACATAAAAGTCAAAGTGAAGGTCACTCAGTCGTGTCTGACTCTTTGTCGCCCATGGATGATACAGTCCACGGAATTCTGTAGGCCAGAATACTGGAGTGAGTAGCCTATGTGTTCTCCAGCGGATCTTTCCGACCCAGGAATCGAACTGGGGTCTCCCGCATTGCAGGCAGATTCTTTACCAGCTGAACTATCAGGAAAGCCCAAGTTAAAACAGTGAAAGAGTTGGAAACTGCTGTCGAGGAAATCTTTTGGAGCTAGTGCTGAAAGAGGCAGGCAGGGCGCTGGGGAAGCGAAGCCTGCACAGCTGGTCCCCAGCCTTTGTCCTAAATCGGTGACCCAGGCTCAGAGGCACCTGAGGGAAGGCAACCCCTGAGAAATCGAAGAACAAACCTCCAGAGCCAGATAACACCGCTTTCCAAACTGAAAGGAAACACCGACAGCCCAGTACAAGGGATGAAGATCAAGTCAAAGCAAAACATGATGCCAGGACACTTCAGGGCAGAAGGAAGCTGAACCCCTGAGATAGAACACGAGGACCAGCATTCACACGCAGCACGGAGATCAGGGGCAGCCAGCTTCCTGTGGACCTTATGTACCAAATCCAGCCAAACGATCAACCAGAATCTAAGGTAGAATGTAGAGGTCTTCAGACAGGAAATGCATCTGCCTCCTGATTGCCCTCCTGGGGAAGCCCTGGGACGTGTGCTTCGCTGAGGCACAAGACAGGAGGCAGGGAAACAGGAGCCAGGGAGGCCGCCAAGGAGGAGCCTCCCGGGGCGGAGGGTGGCTGGCCCTGAGCGGCTTGTGCAGCCGGTTTAAAGGACGCCCAGAAGACGGGACTGGGAGAAAACTGGATGACGTGTCTGAAAGCCTAGAGAGGCGATTTGGCGTTGTGTTACTTGAGTAACAACCAGAGAGAAAACGAGGCAGTCCCAGCCCCAGAGAAGAGGGAATCTACTGTGAAACACACTCATAGCTCAGTACGTGTCTTTGTCAATTACGTTTATAATGACAAAACTGAATGCTGGTATTGATCTAAACCGAATTATAAGATCGCTGTTGAAGGAGATGGGGAGTCACGCAGAGCCTGCAGGGGAGGAGAGGGCCGGTCCTGATGTGCAGGGTAGGGGAGCACAGAGCAGGTAGCTCTGAAGACTGACCATGTGACATAGAAGGGAGGACGTTATACGAAAGCATTGAGGCTGCCTTTGATAAAAGTAGAGAGAAAAGCTGAGAATGAGGGAGGGCGAGACACTTGTTTATGGCAAAGTTGTTAGAACTTGTAAACAAGGGTTGTTTCACCAGGGACTTGGCTTTCTTGTGCTCAGGAGCACTAGCCAAGCCTTCACAATATGCCTGAGGCCATTTTAAAGCAAAAATCACGGCAAACACGCACGAGAATTTAAAAATGTGGCACTAAATGCGCTGCTGTGGCACGCCTGTTCACCGTTTACAGGTAAGACCTGAGACAGGAAGGCAGAGGGCAGCCTCGGGGAACCCTAGTTGGGAACATGGGCCTTGGGCGACTCAAAATTTCATCAGTCCGATTATGCCTGCAAATAGCCCGGAAAGCAAGTGCTGCAAGTATTGACTTTGTAACAAATTCTAGCAAGGAAGTGAATTTGCTTTGTATAAGTTTTGAAACTAGAAGTGTGAGTCCTCCTATTTTTTTTTCAAAATTGTTTTGACTATTTGGGGACTCCTCATATGAATTTGAGAATCAGCTTTTCCTGCCCACCCCCCAAAAGGCCATTAAATTTGGGCTGAGATTGTCTTCAGTGTGAAGACCACTCTGGGGAGTATTGCCATATTGACAATATTACATTTTCCAGTTTATAATCATGGGATGTCTTTCCATTTATTTAGGTCTTTGACTTATTTCAACACTGTCTTGTAGTTTCAGTGTATAAAGCTGTTACTTTCTTGGGTAAATTTCTTTCTAGATATTTTACTATTTTGAATGCTATTGTAAATTTAGTTTTAATTTCCTTTCAGATTCTTTACTGCTGCTGTATGGACACACAGCTGATTATTTTTGTTGTTGTTGATCTCATACCCTGCAGCTTTGCTTTATCAGTACTAACAGTTTATTCTGGCCACGGATGAATTCTGTAGATTTTCTATGTACAGAATCGTGTCATCTGCAAATAGAGATACTTTACTTCAATTTGAACAACTTATTTCGTTTTCTTTCCCAACTGCTCTGGCTGGGACCTGCAGTACTTCACGGCATTAGGCATCCTTGTCCTGTTCTCGATCTTGTGGGGGGAGGACATGCTTCAGTCTTTCATTATTAAGTGTGATCTTAGCTGCGGTTTTCCCAGCTGTCCTGTGTCATGCTGAAAACATGTTCTGTTGTCCTCCAGGTTTGCTGAGTTTGTTTCTTAAATCAGCAAAATGTGTTGAATTTTGTCAAATGTTTTCTTTGCGTCTGTTTACATGATTACATGTGTCTGTTCTTCAGTCTATTAATATGGTGCATTCCGTTAACTGATTTCCCTATAGTGAAGCTGGAATCAAGATTGCCGGGAAAAATATCAATATGCTCAGATATGCAGATGACACCATCCTTATGGCAGAAAGTGAAGAATAACTAAAGAGCCTCTTGATGAAAGTGAAAGAGGAGAGTGAAAAGTTGGCTTAAAGTTCAACATTCAGAAAACTAAGATCATGGCATCCAGTCCCATCACTCCATGGCAAATAGGTGGGGAAACAGTGAGAGATTTTATTTTTGGGGGCTCCAAAATCACTGCAGATGGTGACTGCAGCCATGAAATTAAGACGCTTACTCCTTGGAAGGAAAGTTATGACCAACCTAGACAGCATATTAAAAAGCAGAGACATTACTTTGTCAACAAAGGTCTGTCTAGTCAAGGCTATGGTTTTTCCTGTAGTCATGAATGGATGTGAGACTTGGACTATAAAGAAAGCTGAGCACCAAAGAATCAATGCTTTTGAACTGTGGTGTTGGAGAAGAATCTCAAGAGTCCCTTGGACTGCAAGGAGATCCAACCAGTCCATCCTAAAGGAAATGAGTCCTGAATATTCATTGGAAGGACTGATATTGAAGCTGAAACTCCAATACTTTGGCCACTTGATGCGAAGAGCTGACTCACTTGAAAAGACGCTGATGCTGGGAAAGATTGAGGGCAGGAGGAGAAGGGGACAACAGAGGATGAGACGGTTGGATGGCATCACCGACTCAATGGACATGGGTTTGGGTAGACTCTGGGAATTGGTGATGGACAGGGAGGCCTGGCGTGCTGTGGTTCATGGGGTCGCAAAGGGTTGAACACGACTGAGCGACTGAACTGAACTGAACTCCACTTACATTCCCAGGATGAATCCTACTGTCTTTTAATGTTCTCTTGGATTCAGCATGCCAGAGGGGGATATTAATCTATAAAAATGTTCATACCAGCATTATGGTGTCATGTAACTTATATTGAATTTTATTTGATGAGTCCAGGTGAAGACCCAAAGCTGAAGCTATCTGGATAATGTTGGTTATACCTTTGCTAGTTGGATGCTTCATGCTGCTGCTGCTGCTAAGTTGCTTCAGTTGTGTCCGACTCTGTGCAACCCCATAGACAGCAGCCCACCAGGCTTCCCCGTCCATGGGATCTTCCAGGCAAAAGTACTGGAGTGGGTTGCCATTTCCTTCTCCAATGCATGAAAGTGAAAAGCGAAAGTGAATCGCTCAGTCGTGTCCAACTCTAGCAACGCCACGGACTGCAGCCCACCAGGCTTCTCCGCCCATGGGATCTTCCAGGCAAGAGTACTGGAGTGGGGTGCCATTGCCTTCTCCGTGGATGCTTCATAGAGTGGAAGTAAAGAGTTTTGAGATCAACATATGGAAACTCTTTCTGTTTCTGGGCATTTCAGTTCCATCTAAATTATTTAATATACCTGGTCAGCAAGTCCGTAACGCTACAGTGAATTCATATTGAATTTCTTTGTGCTCATCGTGCTAAGTCACTTCACTTGTGTCTGGCTCTTTGTGACGCTGTGGACTGTGGCCCGCCAGGCTCCTCTGTCCATGCAATTCTCTAGGCAAGAATACTGAAGTGGGTTGCCATTTCCTTCTCCAAGGGATCTTCCAGATCCAGGGATTGAACCTGCATCTCCTACGTCTCCTGCACTGGCAGGTAGGTTCTTCATGGGCTGAGCCATAGGTTTAAAAAAAAATTAGTTTGTCATTGCTATCTAGCCTCAAACACAGAACATATGAACACATGAAATCTGATTTAATACAAGCTCAGGGTCAGTTTTTCTCTTTTTACTAATAGTGACTTGTAATCAAATTTAGCATGAAATCTTTTCCTCTAGTTAAATATTTCCTAAATGTTATTATCTTTCTTTTTGGCATAGATCGTTGACTGGCTTTTTCTCAGTGGTGTTGCCTCCAGCTGTAGAGCTGATTTTCCTTACGGTGTTAGTTTCTGGTTTTCATTTGGATTACAAGTGTAATGATTCCCTTTGTTAGTAATATATAGAGTTTTTAATAAAAAATGATATTATCCTTTACTTATGTTTTCACAGGAGGCTCTTTAAATAATTGTGACACGTGTGTATGAATTTATATTCATTTTCTTAAATTCATCTCTCTTCTCTCCTCATGTTTTTGAAGATATTATAAGATAAAATTCTTATATTACATTTAAAAAAGTTGTCTCTTCCAAAAAGAAAACAAAATTCAAGACAGTTTAAAATTTCCTGTCGAGATAATTACTTACAAAGTTTAATTTATCATAGCATCCAATTTTTGCTATTAGAATAATTTAAATGGACATTAACTGTGGGTATATAAAAGCTGTTTTCATTCACCCTATTTTTCATGATCACTTTGTCATTCCTCCTGGCATGAGCTCCACTGATTCAGGGCCAAGCCTCACTCATCTGATGCCTCAGCTCCTCAGGAAGCAGGGTTTGTGTCGGTGCTTCCCATCCTCCTCATGTTCTTTCTTTTCTTGCTCCCTGTTTCTTCATTTCTCCTATTCTTTCCTCATCTCTCTTCCTTGCTTCCATGTTTATTGAATGAAAAGTCTTCTAACCTTTCAGTTCAGTTCAGTTTAGTTGCTTAGTCCTATCCAACTCTTTGCAACCGCATGGACTGCAGCACGCCAGGGCTCCCTGTCCATCGCCAACTCCCGGAGTTTACTCAAACTCATGTCCATTGAGTCAGAGATGCCACCCAACCATCTCATCCTCTCTCAACCCCTTCTCCTCCTGCCCTCAATCTTTCCTAGCATCAGGGTCTTTTCAAGTGAGTCAGCTCTTCGCATCAAGTGGCCAAAGTATTGGAGTTTCAGCTTCAATATCAGTCCTTCCAATGAATATTCAGGACTCATTTCCTTTAGGATGGACTGGTTGGATCTCCTTGCAGTCCAAGGGACTCTCAAGACTCTTCTCCAACACCACAGTTCAAAAGCATCAATTCTTTTGCACTCAGCTTTCATTATTTCATCACGACCACTGGAAAAACCATAGCCTTGACTAGATGGACCTTTGTTGACAAAGTAATGTCTCTGCTTTTTAATATGCTGTCTAGGTTGGTCATAACTTTCCTTTCAAGAAGTAAATGTCTTTTAAATTCATGGCTGAGTCATCATCTGCAGTGATTTTGGAGCCCCAAAAATTAAGATCAGCCACTGTTTCCACTGTTTCCCCATCTATTTGCCATGAAATGATTGGACCGGATGCCATGACCTTAGTAGCCTTTAGTAGTGACTTTAAATCTCCTTAATCTTGGTAACCTAAAGTCAAATCTGCCTTTGAGCGTGACAGGGTTAGCCTTCTGGATCCAATTGGGACTTGAAGGCAGAACCCTGCAGGCCTTTCCAACCCTGTATGAAATGCTTTCTTCTTTACAGTCTCTGTATACCCTTCCTAGGGTGTTTTGCAAAGAGAAAAATAGAATAATTGAGAATATAATAAATGTCCTTCGGTAATCTTGGTTTATCACCAGCAGATTGACAGCTGCTTTCATTGCTGGTGTGCCATTCTCAGGCTGCATCTTACTTATTTGGGCCCTGAGGACCTTGGCTCGATGTAAAGTCAGGAAAGCGAGACGGATGTGGGGACGGAGCAGGCTCTCTCTGCTGAACCCACCTCCAAGGCGGCTGAAGCTTTTCCAGGCATGAGTCCAGCCCAGCAACAGCATCTTAGGGAGGTCGGCTCCTGCGGCCCCTGAGACTGTCTCAGGAGCTCCTCAGAGTCTGGGAGAACCCACTGCTGCCCTTCTCAGAACAAGGGGGCCGCCAGCAGGAGCGGGAGCAGCCGTCCAGGCAGGGGTGAGCCTGAAGGTTAGAGGTGATGGCTCTTAGACCATCTGCTCCTGCCTCGGCTCTGCTCGCTTCCTCTAGGGATGCAGGCTTCACACCCCGTTATTTTGTCAGGTGCTGTTCCAACCCTGTGAAAAAACCCACACCTCCCACATGCCTTTTGAAACAGGCTTGAACTCCTTCATGAAAATACACTCTGCAAAACGGGACTTGTATTTTTGGAAAGAATTGTCCAGATTCTGTCTTTCATATCTAAGCAGGAAAGATTCTTTTTCTAAGCCTGGCTGAGGGAGAGAAATTATCTGCTTAATCAAGAATACAATACTTAAAAAAAAAATAGGAATATAATTTTATTTGAATTCTGACAGGACGGTGGAGGTTGGAGCCGGGAAGAAGCGCGGATGGGAGACCAGAGGCTGAAGCCACCGGCTAGCCCTCCTCACTGGGCAGTTTCTAAAGAACCCAAATGTATTAAGATGCAGAGAAGACGAATTATAGTGCACACAGCTTAATCTTATTTGGTGACTCAGAAACAATTCAGATTCTTGCTTCAGGGTTAGCATTACAAATATCAGATGACATTGTATCATCTTACACTTGAGAGGAATCTGGTTCATCAGCACTGAGTGAATAATACAGCCCAGAAGGTACAGCTATATGTAAAGTCCTAATACAGGCTTCTTTACTTAAAAGTTAACCCTTCAGTGGTCAAAGGTACCAACTTCCAGTTACAAAATAAGTCCTGAGCATGTGATGAGGGACTGTAGTTAGCAAAACTGTGCTTCATGTTTGAAAATTGCCAAGAGAGTAGACCTGAGAAGTTCTCATCACAGGAAAATATTTGTAACTATGTGAGGTGATGGAAGTTGATCAGACAGCTTGTGGTGATCATTCTGCAGTATATACAAATATCAAATTATTATATTATACACTTGAAGCTAAAATAGTGATATATGTCAATCCCACCTCAGTTTAAAAAACAAATTAAATAATTTTAGTAATTCCTTTGTCTGTTATGCTAAGTTCATGTTACTTATTGGAAAAAACAATATTCACCATATAACAATGCTTACGTGTTTCTTGGATCTATATTCAGAGTATAATTTTTGTATGCTAGTTGCTGTAACATTATAATACTTTTATAGTTATTAAATCTTTAAACTACACTTTAATATCACTTGTACAAGTATCATCTTCAGTTTAGTTCAGTCACTCAGTCGTATCTGTCTCTTTGCGACCCCATGGACTGCAGCGCACCAGGCTTCCCTGTTCATCACCAACTCCCGGAGCATGCTCAGACTCATGTCCATTGAGTCGGTGATGCCATCAACCATCTCATCCTCTGTCGTCCCCTTCTTCCCCTGCCTTCAATCCTTCCCAGCATCAGGGTCTTTTCCAATGAGTCAGTTCTTCACATTAGGTGGCCAAAGTATTGGAGCTTCAGCTTTAGCATCAGTCCTTCCAATAAATATTCAGGACTGATCTCCTTTAGGATGGACTGGTTGATCTCCTTGCAGTCCAAGGGACTCTGAAGAGTCTTCTCCAGCACCACAGCTCAAAAGCATCAGTTCTTCGATGCTCAGCTTTCTTTACGGTCCAACTCACACATCTATACATGACTACTGGAAAAACCATCGGTTTGACTATACGGGCCTTTATCGGCAAAGTATCACCTTACTGTATTTCAAATAAAGTTTTAAAATTAGTTTTTTGTTTATTTGTTTCTGTAAGGAAATTTAGATTTGTCCAATTAGATTACACAGGGAGAAATAATATCTATAATGTTTTGTTTTTAGAGTTTTTCTCTTTAGCAGATGACAGATTTTGGGTGTGCATTCCTAGGCATTTTATATTACTTGCTGCTATTACAAGTACATCTTTTTCATTGTATTTTATAATATTAGCACAGTGATTTTACACATTATTTGTGTCTGAGCACCATACTGCATTACTGATTTTCAGTAGACACTTCTGAATCGCATGTAAGTAGTCATGCAACCTACAAACAACACTGATTTGGCCCCTGCTTCCCCAGTTTTGTCTTGTATTCCTTCTCTTTGTCTAGTTTCATTATGTAGAACATCCAGAACAAGGACGTCAGCAGCAAGTGATCAAAAGGAATGTGTTGGATTCAGAAAGACCTGGTTCTATCCTGGTCCTGCAGGAGGTTCTCCTCGAGTGTCCATTGTGTCTTCATTAAGCTGGGAAATAATTTTGCTTCCTGGGTTGATGTAAACATTAGAGATAATTTTTGTCATTTTCTTGCCTAATATGCCAGGCGTTGTACATATACACCGTATTATACTTATTTTTATATTAAAATTTTGTGATGCTATTGGGCACTCTTGCTCATTTTTGATTATAAGAATAATCATTTTTGGTTTTTCTTTTTTAAATATGAATTTCTAATATGAGTCTGATGTTAAAATTTTTCATAATGTCTTTAATTGATTTGTTTTAAATCCAGCTTAGTATAAATAGATTTTTTCCATAAACAGATATTGGATTTTTTACAAGATATTTTTATGATATAAAAAATGATTTTTTTTTTTTTTTACCAAAGGGTGTGATGAATATCTGGAGAAGGCAATGGCACTCCACTCCAGTACTCTTGCCTGGAAAATCCCATGGACTGAGGAGCCTGGTAGGCTGCAGTCCATGGGGTCACTAAGAGTCGGACACGGCTGAGTGACTTCACTTTCACTTTCCACTTTCATGCATTGGAGAAGGAAGTGGCAACCCACTCCAGTGTTCTTGCCTGGAGAATCTCAGGGACTGTGGAGCCTGGTGGGCTGCGGTCTATGGGGTCGCTAAGAGTCGGACACGACTGAAGCGACTTAGCAGCAGCAGCAGCAGCAGTGATGAATACCTGATGACTCGGACAGTAATGAGTCTGCCTGCAATGCAGGAGACCCAGGTGCGATCCCTGGGTCGAGAAGATGCCCTGGAGAAGGGAATGGCAACCCATTACAATATTCTTGCCTGGAAAATCCCATGGGCAGAAGAGCCTGGTGGGCTACAGTCCATGGGGTCACGTTGAATCGGACATGCCTGAGTAACACACACACACACACACACACACATTAATATTAAACCATCCTTAAAGCTTGATATAAATGATAAAGGTCAAAATGTATAAATATGTTAAAGTGCTTATTATTAAGTTATTAAATACATTATATGTATATCTCTAAAATAGAAAATATCCTTTTCCATAACTATATTTTTAATGTTGTGATTTTATATATTATTTTCTTGATACTCATAAAATAATTATTTATTGCTTATTTTTAAAGGATTAGCATTTAAATTGTATTATTTATATTATTTTTTGTATTCTAATTCCTTTTGTTTTTAGTATTTTTGTAACCATTGTCTTTATTTTTATTAATTGCATGCTTTATTTCTATTTTTTAAAATTAGCAACAAAACATTATTGGCCAGTGTTTTGGACACTACTTATTGACTGTATAATTTATTAACTGATTATTTTCATTAACATTACTTTAGCCCATGTTCCTCAAACTGTCAGATTAAATTTGCTGATTTTCCATCACTCTAAACAGGAGTCATTTTATGGTGCACTCTGTCAGTGTTCTCAGGCCCCATAACAAAATACTATAGACTCGGTGCTTAAACATCAGAAACGCTTCCTCTCAGTTCTGGGGTAAAAGTCCCAGATCTCAGGGCCAGCAGGTGGGTTTGACAGGACCTCCCTCCCTGGCTTGTCCATGGCTACCGCTGTGTCCACATGGGCTTCCCCCTGTGGGCATGCTGGTGCTTCTTACTCTCTCATGGGAAACGAGTCATATGGGATTAAGGCCACCCTCTATGGTATTATTCAACCTAATTACCCTCAGAAATCTGTATGCAGGTCAAGAAGCAACAGTTAGAATCAGACATGGAACAACAGCTGGTTCCAAATTGGGAAAGGAGTACTTCAAGGCTGTACATTGTCACGCTGCTTATTTAACTTATATGCAGAGTACATCATGAGAAATGCTGGGCTGGATGAAGCACAAGCTGGAATCAAGATTGCCGGGAGAAACATCAATAACCCCAGATATGCACATGACACCACCCTTATGGCAGAAAATGAAGAAGAACTAAAATGCCTCTTTATGAAAGTGAAAGAGGAGAGTGAAAAAGTTGGCTTAAAAATCAGCATTCAAAAGAAGAAGATCATGGCATCTGGTCCCATCACTTCATGGCAAATAGATGGGGAAACAACAGAAACAGTGAGAGACTTTATTTTTTCAGGCTCCAAAATCACTGCAGATGGTGACTGCAGCCATGAAATTAAAAGATGCTTGCTCCTTGGAAGAAAAGCTATGACCAACCTAGACAACATGTTAAAAAGCAGAGACATTACTTTGCCAACAAAGGTCCATCCAGTCAAGGCTATGGTTTTTCCAGTAGTCATGTATGGATGTGAGAGTTGGACTATAAAGAAAGGTGAGCGCTGAAGAATTGATGCTTTTGAACTGTGGTGTTGGAGAAGAGTCTTGAGAGTCCCTTGGACTGCAAGGAGATCCATCCAGTCAATCCTGAATATTCATTGGGAGGACTGATGTTGAAGCTGAAGCTCCAATACTTTGGCCACTTGATGTGAAGAACTGACTCACTGAAAAGACCTTGATGCTCAGAAAGATTGATGGCGGGAGGAGAAGGGGATGACAGGGGATAAGATGGTTGGATGGCATCACCAACTCAGTGGACATGAATTTTAGCAAATTCCAGGAGATAGTGAAGGACAGGGAAGCCTGGTGACTGCAGTCCATGGGGTCACAAAGAGTCAGACACGACTTAGTGACCGACAAACAACAACACCCGAAAGGCTCCAGACATGGTCATGTTGGTGGTTGGGACTCTAGCCTACGGATCTCTGTGTGTGCGTGTGCTCAATCATGTCTGAGTCCTTCAACCCCAGGGACGATATCCCTCCAGGCTCCTCTGTCCATGGGATTTTTCAGACAATATTATTGGAGTGGATTGCCATTTCATGCTCTTGGGTGAGTTCAGTTCAGTTGCTCAGTCATGTCCAGGTCTTTGCAACTGCATGGAGTACAGCATGTCTGGCTTCCCTGTCCTTCGTCAACTCCCAGAGTTTACTCAAACTCATGTCCATTGAGTCGGTGGTGACATCCAATTGTCTTATCCACCGTCGTCCCCTTCTCCTCCTGCCTTCAATCTTTCCCAGCATCAGGGTCTTTTCCAGTGAGTCAGCTCTTCTCATCAGGTGGCCAAAGTATTGGAGTTTCAGCTTCAGCATCAGCCCTTCCAGTGAACACCAGGACTGATTCCTTTAGAATGGACTGGTTGGGTATCCTTGCAGTCCAAGGGACTCTCAAGACTCTTCTCCAACACCACAGTTCAAAAGCATCAATTCTTTGGCACTCAGCTTTCATTATGGTCCAACTCTCACATCCATACACGACTACTGGAAAAACCACAGCCTTGACTAGAGGGACCTTGACTGGCAAAGTAATGTCTCTGCTTTTTAACATGCTGTCTAGGTTGGTTATAGTTTTTCTTCCAAGGAGTAAGCATCTTTTAATTTCATGGCTGCAGTCACATCTGCAGTGATTTTGGAGCCCAAGAAAATAAAGTCTGCCACTGTTTCCATTGTTTCCTCATCTATTTGCCATGAAGTGATAAGACCAGATGCCATGATCTTCATTTTTTGAAAGTTGAGTTTTAAGCCAGCTTTTTCACTCTCCTCTTTCACTTTTATCAAGAGACTCTTCAGTTCCTCTTCACTTTCTGCCCTAAAGGTGGTGTCGTCTGCATATCTGCGGTTGTTGATATTTCATACACTAGGGAATCTTACTGACTCAGGGTTGGAACCTGCATGTCTTGCGTCTCTTGCATTGGCAGGTGGGTTCCTCACCACTAACACCACCTGGAAAGCCCTGAACTGGAAATGGGAGGGGGATAACATAAATCACCAGGTCCACATTCTAGGTCTGTGACTGAAAATCTTTCTGTGTCCAAGTCTGTTTCGTGAGCAGGTTTATGCTCAGGCGGTTTCAGTACTCACTGTGATCTCTGTATATCTCGGTTTTCTGTGCCCGGGCTCGCCACTTGGTTGGAGCCCCTCCCTGAGGAGGGGTCCTCGAGGGGAACCACTCTGAACGCCGCTGTTCTGCTTATTAGATGACATGCACCTTGATCATTAAAAAAACGTGAAAAACGTGTGCTCCCTCAGGTACCGTGGGCCTCTTCCGTTACGTTTCGACATTTCACGTTTAAGGAAACGGTGTTGTGGTTGCTGAGGCTGGAGAGTACCGCTGGCCCCGCTGCTGACAGGATTTAGTCTTTTTCTTTATTCTCGTCCACACAGCTGTGCTTGCTGCCACTGTTTGTTTATTCAGGAAACGGAATGGCTGCATATCCTACCTTTGAGCTCAGGAAAATCGCCTCACATTTTTTTCTAGGTTTTTCCATGTTTCTGACAGCTTTCTTTGTATCATTAATAGTCCTTATGGAGACCCTCCATTTTCTGTTAAAGCCCGTTTCGTTCTCATGGGTTTCTCCCGTTACCGTAAGCTCTAGAGTGGCCTCAGTTTCCCCTTCGTGTCTCTGCATTTCTGATGACTATTCGAGTCCTGCCGGCAGGCCCTGTGTGCACCGACCAGGACTCTTCTCCGCCTGTTTACGGAGCTTCCCTCGTGACAGCGCCTCATCACCCCCGCCCTGCAGCCTGAAGAGCTGATTCCCCTCCTGCGGTTCTTCTGAAGAGTCCCAAAGCCCGAGGGCAGGAAGCGGGCGGCACCACAAACGTGGCAGCCTGACACTTCTCTGGAGGGCGCCTCATCTGATCGCTAATTCGGGGGGATCCCAGGACAGCCTCTGGGTCTCTTTCCTCTCCCTCGGAGAGGGCGCCCTCGGTCATGTGACCCCAAGCCTGGACGCCCTGTCTTCACTCTGGTCCTCCAGCATGGAGGGGGTGGTCAGGCAGTCTCCTCCCTCACTCCAGGCTCTGTGGGCGGAAGGGAGGTGCAGGGCGTGGGTGGAGAGGGTCCACGGCTGCATTCAGGTCACCCCTCAAACTTCAACCCTGCCTTTCCTCACTGCGTCTGCCACCGGCTTCCTAACTGGCCTGGGAAACTTGGAGGAGGAAAGGATAATTAGATTCTGTCAAGTTTTTATTTACATTTAGGACTACACATTGCCGGTGATTATTTCCCAAGTGTCAGTTCATGTGACATTGAGCTTAAGCCCTTTAGATATTTTAGTAGACAGAGATTTTAGTATGTAGGAACTGTGACTTTTTTAATTTCTAAAGGATAAAGGAAAGACTTCCATTAAATTTCACTGAAATTTTAGAAGTGTAAGATTTGGGGCTTATTTTATGATCTAGAAAGATCACATGAATTTCCAAGTCATGTGGGTAATTTTGACCGGCTGTGTGACATTTGGTAAATGTATTGACCGCTCTGATTAGATCTCAGATGCAGGCTGGTGCAGTTGACTTAGTTCATCTCCCTGGGAGATCGGTTCTGGAGCCCTTTCAGCTGACAGTCTGCAAGGGTGAATGGTCTTCTTGCTGCTCCTGTACAGTGCTCACGTCTGTGGTCTGTGAGGGTGAGCTGGGGGCTGCTTTCCCATCCTGTGGGTCCTGTGGCTTTCCCACGCGTGCTGGGGATTTCTGCCCACGGGTACTTCCCCTCCCGCGGTGGCTAACCCATGGGTCCTTTGGGTCCTGTGGTTATTCCCCTCCCCCTCCTCAGGGACTATCTGGCACTGACTGGGGACATTCTGACTGTCACCTCTGGTGGAGGACACTGTCACCTGACAGGCACAGAGCAGGAGTGCTGCTCCGTCGTGGACGCACAGAGTGGCCCCGCAATCAAGACTCGTTCAGTCCAAAGCCAACAGTGCGAGGTCGAGACAAGGCAACGCATGCCGATCGACTGTGATGTGCTCTTTCTGCCTTTCATGATTCTAGTGTCTGTTATTTTCCTGAACAACCCATGTCTTTGAATTTATCCTTGATGTAACTACAAAGCTTCAATAGGCCTGAGACCTTTTCAATTTTTTAAGTACATATACTTTTTGGTCTACAAATGCTCAAAGTGCATATAATAAAAGTGCTTTTGTTGCTCAAAAAAATAATGCTGTACTTGTTCCAAAATCCAAATACTGCACTTGAAAGAGACTTGAAATCCATATGGTCCACACGGAAAGGGGAAAAAAATGCTCTTTCATGAATATTTGTGAGCTTGGGACATTACCAATATCGTATTTCAAATGACACTATTCCCAAGAATTTTAAAGAATAGCATAATTAGATTCATAGAAATTTTGAGTTGGAGTGAGTTTCAGGGATCATCCGGAATGTTGAGAGGTGCCAGGCTGTCTCCAAATGCTTTGGCTGTGATGCTGGGGTCTGAAGAGGTGAGCCGTGAGCATCCTCGGAGCCGGCGGCCCAGGCTGGCCAGCGGTCACCGGCGTCTACGTGGAGCTTCTGCACTTGTCCTGCTGTAAGAACATTCCTACCTCTTCCAGAAACAATCCACGTTATCTTTTAGCTGAGCTATGTGCTAAGTCGCTTCAGTCGTGTCCGACTCTTTGCGACCCCATGGACTGTAGCCCACCAGGCTCCTCTGTCCATGGGATTCTCCAGCCAAGAAAGCTGGAGTGGGTTGCTATGCCCTCCTCCAGGGGATCTTCCAGACCCAGGAATCGAACTTGGGTCTCCCTCATTGCAGGCACATTCTTTACTGTCTGATCCACCAGTGAAGCCCACATCATAGCACAGTGTAAACATCAAAGATGTGATTGTTGAGAAAACAGGATCCCAAGTTCAACACAGCTTGCGACGTGGCTGCTGCTGTGAGGGTTTGCATCCTTTGCTCACCCCTGACGCTGCTGTCCCCGAGCACTGGGCGGTGTCACCGTCGCCGGGTGCTGGCCTCCAGCCGTTGGGGCTCCCAGTCTGCTGTGTGAGGACCCCTGACCTTGTGAACCAGCGCCAGGGGCTCCGTTCCGCAGGCCTGACTGCCAGCACGCCCTTCCCCGCGGGGTTTCCTGGCCCCTCTCTGAATCCTGGGACTTCCTGGCTGCTCCCCGGGGCTCCCTGGGCGTGGGCGCCGGTTCACCCGAGAGCACACGGTCCCTCCTGACGGGGACACCCCGGTACACGGACGCGGCGGGGGCGAGGCCGGGGCGAGGCCGGGTTCAGGCTGGGGGGACGCTGGGGGCCGGGCACAGGGAGTCGGGGGTGGAGGGGGTCCTCCTGGGGAAGCCGCAGGGTCAGGGCAAGTGCGCCGGAGCGGCTGCGAGCCGGAGCACACAGCCAGCCTCCTGCAGGCGCTCTGTGTGCCCACGGGCGGGGCTGACTGGGGTGTGCAGGAGCATGGGCTTCCGGGGCGCTGGTCTGGTTCAGACACCCCTCGATGACCGCCAGCCAGCCCGTGGGGCATGGATCGCTCCAGAGAAGGGGGGGTCCTTCCCTCCGGGGTCCAGGGCCCCCCGCCCCACCAGCTGTGGTCTTCACTCAGTGTCACCTTCTGCATCAGCCTTGGCCCCTGTTCTTCAAGGCGCAGCTCTCCATTACTGCAGAAGAGGGTATTTAGAAGAAGAGGGTACTCTTTCTAAATGTGCTTTTCGCAGCCCACTTGTTACCTATAATTCTACATGTTTCCTTTGTTTATTATTTTTCTCCTTCACTAGAATTAATCTTCATGAAACGGATTTTCATTTGTAATTTTTCCCTGATAAGTCCAATGCTTAGAAAGGTAGACCATTTACCTTTCTATAAAAGAAGAATACACTGAAGAACTATACAAAAAAGATCTTCATGACCCAGATAACCACGATGGTGTGATCACTGACCTAGAGCCAGACATCTTGGAGTGCAAAGTCAAGTGGGCCTTAGGAAGCATCACTACGAACAAAGCTAGTAGAGGTGATGGAATTCCAGTTGAGCTATTTCAAATCCTAAAAGATGATGCTGTGAAAGTGCTGCACTCAATATGCCAGCAAATCTGGAAAACTCAGCAGTGGCCACAGGACTGGAAAATGTCAGTTTTCATTTCAATCCCAAAGAAAGGCAATTCCAAAGAATGTTCAAACTACCATACACTTGCATTCATCTCACACACTAGTAAAGTAATGCTCAAAATTCTCCAAGCCAGGCCAGATGTTCAAGCTGCATTTAGAAAAGGCAGAGAAACCAGAGACCAAATTGCCAACATCCAATGGATCATCAAAAAAGCAAAAGAGTTCCAGAAAAACATCTACTTTTGCTTTATTGACTATGCCAAAGCCTTTGACTGTGTGGATCACAACAAACTGTGGAAAATTCTTAAAGACGTGGGAATATCAGACCACATTACCTTCCTCCTGAGAAATCTGTATGCAGGTCAGGAAGCAACAGTTAGAAATGGACATGGAACAACAGATTGGTTCCAAATAGGAAAAGGAGTACGTCAAGGCTATATATTGTCATCCTGCTTATTTAACTTATCTGCAGAGTACATCATGAGAAACGCTGGGCTGGAATAAGCACAAGCTGGAATCAAGATTGCTGGGAGAAATATCAGTAACCTCAGATATGCAGATGACACCACCCTTATGGCAGAAAGTGAAGAACCAAAGAGCCTCTTGATGAAAGTGAAAGAGGAGAGTGAAAAATTTGGCTTAAAGCTCAACATTCAGAAAACTAAGATCATAGCATCTAGTCCCATCACTTCATGTCAAATAGATGGGGAAACAGTGGAAACAGTGACAGCCTTTATTTTGGGGGGCTCCAAAATCACTGCAGATGGTGACTGCAGCCATGAAGTTAAAAGATGGTTGCTCCTTGGAAGGAAAGCTATGACCAAACCTAGAGGGCATGTTAAAAAGCAGAGACTGATGAAGCTGAAACTCCAATACTTTGGCCACCAGATGTGAAGAACCAAGTCATTGGAAAAGACCCTGATGCTGAGAAAGATTGAAGGCGGGAGAAGGGGATGACAGAGAATGAGATGGTTGGATGACATCACTGAAGCGATGGGCATGAGTTTGAGTAAGCTCCAGGAGTTGGTGATGGACAGGGAAGCCTGGCGTGCTACAGTCCATGGGGTCGCAAAGAGTTAGGCATGACTGGGGACTGAACTGAACCAGAAAGGATAAATTTCACAGGGCTCTTTTGAGCCTTAAAGATAATGCAAAAAACTGTATTATCAGGCATAGAGAAAGTATGCCAAAAATGAAAATCTTTTTGTTTTAATATAAAAATTAGTGTTTAAATGAAAAATATTAGTAATGCTTCCCTTGGAAATAACTTCTTTTTTAATGAGGAGCTTCTGGACAGTCTTTTGAACAAATTATGTTAGGAAAATTGGATATCTCTGTGCAAAAAAAATGAAGGAAGACCCTTACATTACACCATATGTAAAAATTAACTCAAGATGGATCAAAGACCTTAATGCAACAGCCAAAATCACAAAACTCTTAGAAAAAAACAGAAGGACAAATCTTTATGATATTGGATTTGGCAGTGATTTCTTGGATATAGTACCAAAAACAGAGGCAGGAAAAGAAAATAGAAACTTCATAAAAACTTAAAGCTTTTTTGATCAAAACACTATCAATGGAGCATAAAAAAACAAAACAAAACCAATTCTCACAATAGGAGGAGATGTTTCTGAATCATGTATCTAACAAGCGGTTAGTATCCAGAATATGTAAAGAATTTCTCAGCAACAGCGATAAAACCCAATAAACTGATTTAAAAATGGGCAAAGGACTTGAGTTGATATCTATCCAAAGAAGAAGTACAGATGGCCAATACCCCTGAAAAAAAATGCCCAACATCACTATTAGGGAAATCCCAATCAAAGCTACTGGAGAAGGCAATGGCACCCCACTCCAGTACTCTTGCCTGGACAATCCCATGGATGAAGGAGCCTGGTGGGCTGCAGTCCATGGGGTCACTAAGAGTCGGACGCGCTAAGCAACTTCACTTTCACTTTTCACTTTCATGCATTGGAGAAGGAAATGGCAACCCACTCCAGTGTTCTTGGCTGGAGAATCCCAGGGACAGGGGAGCCTGGTGGCTGCCGTCTATGGGGTCACACGGAGTCGGACACGACTGAAGCGACTTAGCAGCAGCAATCAAAGCTACAGTGAGAGATCTCTAGACTCCTGGTAAGATGGTTCCTACCAAACAAGCAGAAAATAGTAACTGTCAAGGAAGTAGAGAGTTGGTGGGGATGAAAAATAATGTAGCTGCTGTGGAAAACAGCATGGAGGCGCCTCAAAACTGAGGCCCAGAGTTAGCGTGTGACGCAGCCATTCTGCTTCTGGGGGAGCCCCCGGGGGGCTGGAGGCAGAGACCTGGCAGCCGTCTGCACACGTGTTCACAGCAGCAGCAGTCACAGTGGTCAGAATGTCTGCACTGGATAAACACTGATACGTAGATGCGGTGACGTACCTTCAGATTTGAGGAGGAAAGAAACCCTGCGATACGACAACGTGGAAGAGCCACAAGGACCTTGTGCTAAATGTAAGAAGTCAGACACAGGACGGCTAAATTGTGTGATTCCGTTTATTTGAAGTACCTTGAGTGGTCAAACCCAGAGACAGAAAATGGAATGGTGGTTGTAAATCAACAGGGGCTGCAGGAGGAAGGATGGGGAGTTACTGTTTCAAGGGGCGGAGCCTCAGTTTGAGAAGATGAGGAAGTTCTGGAAAGTGTGGTGGTGATGGGGGCACGAAAATGTGACTGTGACCAAAAAATGGCCAGAGTGGTGACCTTTGTGTTGTATGTGTTTACCACGGTAAAAATGAAGACTCTTGACAGATGTTATCAACGATTTTGAAAACACCCCAGCATCGCACCACACATAAGGTTCATATTTTAGAAGCCGTGCTGTGGTGTGCTATCAGAATTTTGGGCACTTTCCCCTGCATTTGCCTCTTGTATTTTTTTTTTTCCTATAATATATTGACAAATGAAAAGCTTTAGAAAATTTGCCATTTGGAGGAAATATACTTTGGATGCCCTAACACAAACTATTTGCTACATTAAAGAGAAAATCAAATATGATGAAGGGAGTGGGGAGTAGAGGCGTTGCTATGTTCAGGCTGCTGTTGAGTTTTCACGCCCCCGCCTATGTGGCTAAAAGGTCGAGACCCAGAGACCAAGAAGGATGAAAACATGGCCCAAGGTAGGGACACCTGGGCACGGCGAGGATCCTCCGCTTTGTCTAACTTTTAGGATATTATGTTTTATAATCTCCAAATACAGACATCGAAGCCCATTCATTCGTGACCCATTCTTCTTTACTGACTCAGTTATTTAAATAAAAGTTTACTCACTGCCTTCAGCGTGCCAGGCACTGGGTGACACGGCACGAACTGTCCCAGTTTCGCCGCATGTGGGGCTGGGACGAGAGTTTGTAAAGCTGAGAACTGAGCGGCTGGCTCCCCCTCAGCAGCGTGACGCCGCTGGACGCCTGCTCCTTCAGCCCTTCCAAACGAAAACAAAGGCCAGAAAGGAGCAGTGTCTCTAGACGTTGGTGAAGGTAACGGCAGGTGATTTTAACAGCACAGATGCTGACTCAGATCCCAACAACCGTAATCCTGACATGTATTAGCCCAGGGGTGATTTAGCAAATCAATTCCTAATTTGTCGCAATCCTGGTCTTAAGATTTCCTTCGGGTTTTTTTTCCTAAGGGAGTGAGGAGAGAAATTTTCATCATGATTGGGCTGTTAAGTGCTTTCTTTCTATCATATCAGTCTGCCACCATCTCCTGTCCAAGGTTTAAAAATGCTATTTTTCAAGCATGAATGGATAGAACATTTGAGATTAGAGAGAGTGACTGACTTGCTGTTTTCTGAAATTTAGAACCTATCTAAGCTGTCAGGGCAGATGCTTACCACTGAACAGTGAGGATATTAGCAATGACATCTTAGAACCTGAGGAACACACTGGCCTCGAAACTGATGGGAAACATACAGAGGACGGTCACAGGGGCAGAAAGGGCTCACGGCTGCAAGGCTGCCTCTAAGCTGGTTCGAGAGGTGTGGGGAAAGCTGGGGCCAGAGTGCGGGGGTGCCCAGCTCACAGCAGAGCAGACCTTGAACACAGGGTGTCCACAGTGGCATCACGGGGTGAACACACCTTAGTAAGAAACATGGGAACCAAGGTGTGGCTACGTGGTCGGCCTGAAAGATGCCCTCGGTACCGGCGTGTTGACTTTGATTCTGTTGTTTCCCCTCTACTTTGGAGCCATTTTTCCACCTTAATTGTGCTCCTGGGACAACCACGCCCGAAGTGACAGCGGATGAAATGAACTGATCTGAAGAAGAGGTTGGGTTGTCTGCAGGGTCCCGCAGTGACTGTCGTGCAGGGCCTGGACACGGGGTCAGCCCCTGTGGACACGGCTGGGACTCAGAGGGCTATTTGACATTTATGAGCTCCATCAATACCTTAGACATTGTGGCAAACATCATTCTGCGCCTGGATCAATGCGATTGCAATCTTAATTAAGGATGAGTCAGGCCACAAATAGAAAGGGAGCCTTGTGGGCCGACGGCGGAAAGGAAACCCAGCCTGACTCTCCGCTGGCCTTCTAGGCCCCGAGGAGCCTGGAGAAGGTGCAGGGTTGCGAGTCCCTGGGGGGTCTCTCGGGACCCGGGCAGAGGGCCTGGGCCCCTGGGGCCACTTCAGTCCTACACGGGGCTCATCATGTTGTTGCCGATTTACTTCTAAACAGGAGATGCCGGTCAGGGCCTCAGGCAGAGGCTGAGCCGCTGGGAGCCCAACCCTGTGGGGAAAGCAGAGTCCCCGGAGCTTGCCTCCTGTATCCAGAACCACAGTTTGAAGTGGATGGGTCCCTGAAAACAAGGAAGCTTCCCCCTTGACTTCTCTGTTGGGTACAGATGAAATTCAGGCTCTGGAAACCGAATCTCCTCTGCTGAGTGTGAACGGAGACTCAGGCACCAAAGGAGTCTTTTGATGAGAAGATGCTAGGAGTGAGCCGGAATCCAGGTCTGAGGATGCACTGTGAGTGTGTAGGCCCCAGAGCAATGCCTGTTTGAAATGCTACATTTTATTTTATAATGAGTATGCCGCTGCTGGCTGCTGCTGCTGCTGCTAAGTCACTTCAGTCGTGTCCGACTCTGTGTGACCCCATAGACGGCAGCCCACCGGGCTCCCCCGTCCCTGGGATTCTCCAGGCAAGAACACTGGAGTGGGTTGCCATTTCCTTCTCCAATGCATGAAAGTGAAAAGTGAAAGTGAAGTCGCTCAGAATGGATGTCATCATTTGTTTCAGACTGTTTCAATTTTTTAAAAATACAACACTGATACTTCACGCCTCATACTACCGAGTAAAAGTGAGATTCTAGGAAGACATGACAAGCAGTCCTGCAATTTGGGTACGTAGCTGCGCTTTAACAACCGGCCCAGACTGTGCAGGGCGGTGGGGCCACAGGCTCCAACCTACAGGAAGAGGCCAGGCTTACCTTTCAGCCCTGCTTCGTTTCCTCCCTCGCTGCGCACAGGCCTTCAGCAGCGGGCAAAGGCCCAAGCACACCCTAAAGGTGCGATTTGGCTAATACAGCGGGCATGCCCGCAAGAGGGGGAGAAGATGAGGGGGAGGAGATGGCGGATGGAGCTGGAGGCAGGCAGATGCCAGCATTCTTTTCTGATTTGTTTTCCCTTGTGAAATTCTACAGGCACGAGGTGCTTGGCTGCCTATAATTTCCACGAATCCGATTTGCTAAGAATTCATCCCACACATCATTTCATCCAAGACAGGAGGACGCAACCTAGGCAGGCTCTGCCCAGACTTACACTAACACAGAGAGGATTGTCTGAGGCGTCCACGTGGGCTAGCCCATGTCACAGCAGGAGGAAGTGCTCTGAATGGCTGGGTGTTTAGCCCCCAGCTTGTAACAGGGCACATTTGCCCCGCTGCCCCCTTGCTGCCTGTTCCCCTGCAGAAATCTGAAAATATTAGTATTAATTTTATTTCCCTCTTCCATTCGCCTCCTGTTTCTTCCTGCAGGTTAAATGTTGGTGCAGCATACTGCTACAGAATAGGAGTAACCGCATTAATCCTGAGGAGAAAGATGCGTCCATGGTAACGGGAGGTCTGCAGTGACGTCACTGCTGGGGCTCCGGCTTCTTTCCGGCTCAGCCAGGTGGAGGTCTCCTCCACAGGCAGAGGGGCTGGAGCTCCCAGGTCACAACTGCCCATTAGGCCTGGCGGTGCCTGACGGCATGGACCTGGCTCACAGACACATTTTGCTTGGTTTCACAACATCAAAAAGTAAGCTAACTTTTTTTTTTTACAAACCAGCGACGTTTCTATTAAATGCTAACCCTTAACACTGGGATGGTCTGGCTGTTCCGGGCTCGCTTTGCTCATGGGCGTCTGAGAGGGAGCTGGCTCTCTCCCTGCTGTCCGCCTTGCAGCCAGGATCTCCGGAGGGCTCGGGCACCCGGGGAACCGAGTCTGAAAGCTGATGTCCAGGAGGTGGTGTCTAGTCCAGACCCTGGAGTCCAGGGTGCTTTGATCCATGGCGAGACCATACATCTACAAACCGTGTGTATATGATTTCCCAGGTTAAGATTCTATTTTTCTTTCCAGTTGGCCCACAGTCATTGGTGGGTGGGAGATGTATGGAGCGGGCTGAGCAGGCAGACAGGGGACCTCGGCTCGCTGTTCTCGGAAACCCCTGCTGTCGGGACCTTTTGCTCTGCCCCAAGTTCACCAGAAACAAAATACACAGCGAAATGACAAACGGTGAGCTAAAGCCAGAGAATGAAGTGCTTTAAAAGCATAAAATTCATAAACGATTATACCAGGAAATTACAAATGAAAGTATTAACATGCATTTCAAAAATAAAAATAGAAATTAATAGTAACTTGAAAATAGATATTTAGTAATTGACACATGGATGTAAAACATGAAAACAGAAAATGTTAAAATAATGTTGACAGTAGAAAGTGGAATATTACAAAATTTACTTCAAAATGGTGAGTTTCAACCCAATAGTTTACTATTACTCTGACAAATCTCATCAACAGCTGGAAAAATGCTCACGTTTGGTCTCTTGCCAGAAAGACCCTGCTCTTCCAGCAGCTGATCAGAGTGTCAGAGTCTGACGGAGCTGGGGAGTCCCCTTCAGCCTCCTCTGGGAGCCCGTGTGCCCTGTGCCCACTCCCTGCTGCTGGGCCTCGCGGGGCCGCTGGCCAGCACCAGGTCCTGGCTCAGGAAGACCCAGGTGCAGTTCTTTGAGCATCTCCAAGCCTGGCTTCTGAGACTCATACTTCCCTCCTTCCACAGCTGCTTGAGTCTCAGAGCATAACTTGGAAGTGTGGTTGCTAGAATGTGCTGTACTTAGTCACTCAGTTGTGTCCAACTCTTTGCGACCCCATGAACTGTGCCCACCAGGCTCCTCTGTCCATGTGGATTCTCCAGGCAGGAATACTGGAGTGAGTTGCCACGCCCTCCTGCAGGGCATCTTCCCAACCCAGAGATTGAACCCAGGTCTCCTGCATTGCAGGTGGATTCCCTATCGTCTGAGCCACCAGGGAAGCCCCAGAATACTGTATGGGTTGTCTATCCTTCTCCAGGAGATTGTCCCAACCCAGGAATTGAACCGGGGACTCCTGCATTGCAGGCGGATTCTTTACCAGCTGAGCTATCAGGGAAGCTCCCTCTACACTCTGTCTGCTCTTAAATTTCTCTACACAAATTCTCCTATCAGGGCAGTTTACAAATATCTAACCCTTAAGAATGGGGAAACAGTGTCAGACTTTATTTTTTGGGACTCCAAAATCACTGCAGATGGTGATTGCAGCCATGAAATTAAAAGACGCTTACTCATTGGAAGAAAAGTTATGACCAACCTAGATAGCATTTTGAAAAGCAGAGACATTACTTTGCCAACAAAGGTTCATCTAGTCAAGGCTATGGTTTTTCCAGTGGTCATGTATGGATGTGAGAATTGGACTGTGAAGAAAGGTGAGCACTGAAGAATTGATGCTTTTGAACTGTGGTGTTGGAGAAGACTCTTGAGAGTCCCTTGGATTGCAAGGAGATCCAAGCAGTCCATTCTGAAGGAGATCAGCCCTGGGATTTCTTTGGAAGGAATGATGCTAAAGCTGAAACTCCAGTACTTTGGCCACCTCATGCAAAGAGTTGACTCATTGGAGAAGACTCTGATGCTGGGAGGGATTGGGGGCAGGAGGTGAAAGGGACGAGAGGATGAGATGGCTGGATGGCATCACTGACTTGATGGACGTGAGTCTGAGTGAACTCCAAGAGCTGGTGATGGACAGGGAGGCCTGGCGTGCTGTGATTCATGGGGTCACAAAGAGTCAGACATGACTGAGCGACTGAACTGAACTGAACTGAACCCTTAACATTGTTAGAAGAAATGCCACATCTGAATTTGCCACTAGGCAAAAAATGTTCATTGAATGGAATTTAATGCATTGAACTCATACAATGACTGCTCTCATTTTGTCACAAGAAAAACGCTATAACCAGTAAGAGTGTTCCTGACCTAGGGAGCAGCAGCAGTGAGTCACCTTGGAACCTGATTTGCATAAATGACAAGATAACAATAACCACAAAACCCTGCTGTCGTCGTGTACTCCATGCACACACTGACCGGCTGCATATGACATAACAGCATGCAGCACGCACAGCGTGCCAGAACTGCAGCACTAAACTGTCTCCGCCAAGGGAAAAACAGGGACGGTCCCTCATCAACGACGGTAAAAACCAGAGTAAAGCAGAAGCACAGTTACACTAAAAAAACATTAAGGCTCCTTCCATCCTTATGTTCCATGAAAAATACTGCAAGTATGAAAAATATAACCTAAAACTAATCAAATTTGGATGAGCAACATACCCTAACTTTAAAGACAAGACTGCTTTTATCACTTAGGTTTCTTAAGATTTCGAGAAGAATAGGACACGACATGTAATGATCAACGGTTCAATACAAAAAGAAGATATAACAGTTATAAATATATATATGCACCCAACCCAGGCTTCCTCCATGGCTTAGTGGGTAAAGAACCCGCCTGCCAATGCAGGAGACACAGGAGATTTGGGTTTGATCCCTGCATTGGGAGGATTCCCTGGAGCAGGGTGTGGAAACTCACCCCAGCATTCTCGCCTGGAGAATCCCATGGACAGAGGAACCTGGCGGGCCACAGTCAATAGGGTTTCAAAGAGTCGGACACGACCGAAGTGACCGAGCATGCGTGCGTGCACCCAGCAAAGGAGCACTTCAGTATATAAGGCAAATACCAACAACGACGAAGGGAGAAATCTTCCTGTTAGGAGCTGTCAGGTCAAGGTTCAGCTGCAATAACAGAAACCCCAAACCACCAAGGATTATTCCCTCGTGGGAAGGAGCCAGAAGGGGGCAGTCAAGTGCTGCTGGGATGGTCCAGGGACCCAGGCTGTTTTTCGCTTTTCCCTTCCGCCCTTATTCTGCGTTGACTCCATCCTCAGTGTCACAACATGGCTGCTAGAGCTTGGGCAATTGCATCTGCTTCCCGTCAGGAGCAAGCGTGGTGGCAAATGGGCTTTACTTAGCTCCCTGTTGCCTAAGACGCCTTCCGGGCACGAACTCCTGATAATATCCATTTGTGAGCTCCGTGTTGGCTGAGAGGATTGCTCCTCCTGGCAACACAGGCAGTTGCCTAAGAAGAAAAGTGGAGCCCACTGCGGGGTGACCAGTGGTGGCCTCTACCTCAGGGACTGCTTTCCTTGCCAGGAATTCCTCTCCTCTGCCCTCCCGCCATCAGCTCCCACCTGCCTTCTGTGCCTCCGTGCTTCCTCCTCCCACAGGCCCCAGGCTCAGGTTACGGAGCTGCTAGAGACACAGGTTCCAGGTGGCCCTCTGCACCCCGCTGTCAAAGTCAGTGTACTGATTGTGTTGGCTTCCAGAGGGTTTTGACTGCTGAACAGCCAGCCAGTCCATGCAGATTTTAATAAGCGAGTCACCAATGGGATCATGCCAGCTTTGTATGTAGATAACCAATAGCAACTTTTTAAAATCAAGATAAAACTTATGGACAAAAATGGTTATTTTTTACATATCAAATTAATAATCTGATGAATATTGCTTTACAGATAACAGACGCACGTTTAGCCATGGCAGTAAAAACTGCATGTTACAATGCTATTCCTAAGAGTCTCAGCTTTGGAGCATCTTAAAAATGTCCTTTCGACTCTGATCTAAGGTGGGTGAGTGGATGCTATGGACGGTCCTCAGGGCAGGCGTGGGGCCTCGCAGTGCCTGCTCGCGGGTCCCGGCCCCAGCTCCGAGGGACCGTTTCCTGAGACTTCAGACTTAGGCCGCTGTTCACAGCACAGTGCAAAGCACACTAGTTGGCTGACTGTGTGGGTTCAGGTTTGACTTTAATAATTAACACAAGCTATTTTATCTTGTGAGCGAGGTGCAGTGGCGAGAATGCAGGTCACGCAGACTTGGGTTCAGATCCTGGCCGAGTGGCCTTGCCACGCCCTAGATGTGGGACAGTGCACTCGCCTGGTTTTCATGCCTGCCCTTGTCACTGGCAGACAGGTGGGTGACCAGGAGGAGAGAGGGGACCCCGGAGCCAAGATGGTCCGAGAGTGGAGGTCCGAGGCCCTGGTGTTTCCAGCAGGAGAAATACTTGGTGAGCTTTCCGCTGTCCTTGAAGACGGGTCTGGAGGAAATCTGGATTGGTCCAGAGATCATTCTTCCAAGCAAGCGTGGAGTTTACTGAATTGTCTGGCTTTCCAGTTACCAGGATGTCGATGGTTTCAGGCTGAGCTACTTGGGTGGTGGTGGTGGTAGTGCTGTGTGCGTGTGTGACACCAATCGCGATAATTTTTGACAAATGGCTTATTTGTCTTATTACTCATTTCCGGGAGGAACATTGTTTGAATCTCTGGAAACGCCAGCCCTCCCCCTACCCCCTCAGAGTTTCTTCCTTTTGCACGGTATTCTTATTTTCCTGGCGCTTAGGGACACTGTCAACCAAATTAAGCAGCTGCACTTAAAGGCCTGATGCCAAAGGCCACACCGACAACTGGAGCGGGAGTGTTTATTTCACAGCGATGCCGAGATGGTGTCGTGGATGCACACAGAGCGGGAGGAGAGGACAGTCAGCCCTGAGCGTGAGAAGCACCCGAGTCAGGGAAGGCGCTGCTCTGGACTGAGAAGGGTCAGGGCTTCTCAGGGACCAGGTCAGGGGTGGTCAGGGACCACAAAGTGGCTGGCTCCTGCCGGGAACCTCTGAGGCGTGGCCGCCAGGTCGAGAAGGAGGCTCCCTGAGGCTGTGTGAGCGGGAGCTGCATATCGGGGCTTCCCATCTCCCAGCCCTGGGGCCTGGAGGCCACGCTGGACCCGGAGACCCCAGGGCAGTCGGGGCAGGAGTCTCTGCAGGCCTTTCCTCACCGTGCCAAGAGAGCTGCTGGCTTCGGCACGCAGGCAGGGGTCGGAGGACCGTCTCAGAGAAAGTGTCCCACGCAGAATGAGCGCAGCCGCAGCCTCGGGTGGGCTGGAATGGCTCAGACCCCTCGCCACTAGGAAACTCACCATTTCACAAGCTGCTCACACGGTGTCCGACTGGCTTTATTTTCAAATAAGAGCAATTTCCCAAAGGAAATGGAAAACCTGAAGGATAAAGACAAATGAAAGGTTGAGAATGATCAATGAGCAGAGAAAGGAGGGCCGGACGAACGGGAGAGACAGGAAGGGCGCAAAGGGCAGGAGACGGGCCTGCAGCGGGCGAGGCTGTGCACGCCGCGGCGCTGCGTCGTGGGTTAGGGCCACGGGCTTGCTCTTGCTGTCAGACGAGCCTGTCCGCCTGCACGCGGGGACGGGAAAGCCTCAGAGACCACTCCAGGGTCGGCACCATCTTTCCAGGGCCCTTAGTCAGAATGTAACTCCCGTCCTCAGTGAGAGGGAGGGTGCACTGCATTCAAAAGGAGAAACGAGGCCATAAGGAAAGTGTTTAGAGAAGAGCTTCTAGACAAAACACAGAAGACAGCAGAAACAGAAACAGCAGGAGAGCGCGGGAAAGAAAACCGGAAGGAATTTCCCAGAAAGTACAATAGCAAACAAAAAAAGAATTTAGAAATTTAATTTAAAAAGAAAAGAAGTTTGGCGTTTAGATTCCTATATTGACTAGATGTTTGTGGCCACTCAGAATTCACGTGTGGAAATCCTGACCCCAGTGTGACTGTATCTGGAGGTGGGGCCCTTGCCAGGCAGTCAGGCCATGAGGATGGAGCCTCGTGACGGGACTGGAGCCCTGAGAAGGGGTGCAGGCCCAGGACCCCCCGCATGCTCGCTGCTGCGCTCAGACACACAGAAACGTCCATCTGCAACCAGGGGGAGGGTCCCCTAAACACGGACGGGTCTGCCAGGGCCTGCCTCTCGGACTCCAGCACCTAGAATTACGAGAAAGGAGCCTCTGTCGTTTAGGCGCCCAGTCGGTCAGTTTATCATAGTAGCCTGCTCTGGTTGACCGAGGGCTATTTTTTTAGAAGCTACAACATTCGACTCACAGGACTTACAAAATAGAAAACAGAAATAAAGCAGCAAAGGACTAACATAAGAAACATTTCTAAAACTTAAGGACAGGAAACTCCAGGTTAAAAGAGTCCACTGACTGTTCAGTTGACCCAAGAGGTAAAGCATCTGCCTGCCAGAGCAGGAGCTGCAGGAAACCGGGGTTTGATGCCTGGTGGGGAAGATCCCCTGGAGGAGGAAATGGCAACCCACTCCAGTGTTCTTGCCTGGGAAATCCCATGGACAGAGGAGCCTGGTGGGCTGGAGTCCACAGGGTCGCAGTCAGACGTGACTGAACACGCACGCGTGCGCACACTGACTGTTCAGGTCAAAAGAAGAAACAACCGCAACGCCAGGATGCATCCCTGAGAAGTCCCGGAAGCATTATGGGAAGTGATCGCAAAACACTGTATTTACGATATTGAGGGAAATTCTACGAAAAACTGCTAAAGTGTTGAAAGTGGTTACTTCTGAAAAGGTGTTCACTAGGGTAGGCAGAAACGATTCAGAGGAAAGCTGTTTTTCTGCACCAGCCCTGCTTTGGGCTTTTCCTGTTGACCATGCTTATGTATTATTAAGATAAAAATAACCGGATGTTGAATTGTGAGAGTATTTGAGATTTGCTCACATAATCTCTGCTTCCTGACTGCTCTCTGTATGTGGGGATGAGAACATACAACCTTCGGATAGGACTCAGGTAATTCGGCATCACAGTCATCTACCCATGTGAGAGCCAGCTCGAGCCGGTGCCCACAGGTGTGTCAGAGGTCTTCCCCCAACCCTTGGGGCTTGTCTGTTAGAGTCCACATGTTCCAGGCACTTTCTGCGGCCGCCTGGGGGTCTCCGTCTTCCTACAGACGGTGACCCGGTGCTGGAGGCGGCAACGGAGCTCCTGCCCGGGAAACACCGTTGCCGGGGCAGTGTGCGCCTCGGGCCCCATCTCAGGGTCAAGCCGAGACAGCCTGCTAAGACCTGCACTCAGCCTCTGTCCTCCACCCTTCCCCAGGTGGCTCAGATGGACGTTTAGCCTTCAGGGAGTGCGGGGCGTTGGATCACTCTGGCCCCAGACACCACCCCCTCTCTGAGCAGGGCTCCCTGCTGTGGGGAGGCTGCATTCCCTGCTCAGTGTTGGACTCAGTCACTTCTGAACAGAACCTTCAGGAGTCAGATGGTGGTCCACCAGCTTTCTTATTCCTCTTTCACGGAGCTGGTGACGCACCATCCTTCAGAGCAAAGGCAGCGCTGAGCAGAGGTCAACCCGTGACACACTGTGGGTACGAGGAACGTGTGTGACGCTCTGATCTGCTGCTTTTGCTGCTGCCACGGTGACAAACTAAGCTGATGGACAACGAGCCCACAGATGACCTCGGGGCATCACACGCAGGTTTCCAGGGTTCTCAGAGTAAGCCACATATCGGGCTTTGGCTTTTTCAAAAGACTAACACGGAAGCCATTGATGGAGGGTGAGCTCCATCATAAAGTCAGGTTTATGTTTCTGGGTTAAGGAGATCACTCTGGCTGGATCATGGACATAGGGTTGGAATAGAGGGCAAATGGTGCGGGGATCCAGAGAAGGCAATGGCACCCCACTGCAGTACTCCTGCCTGGAAAATCCCATGGATGGAGGAGCCTGGTGGACTGCAGTCCATGGGGTCGCTAATAGTTGGACACAGCTGAGCGACTTCACTTTCACTTTCATGCATTGGAGAAGGAAATGGCAACCCACTCCAGTGTTCTTGCCTGGAGAATCCCAGGGATGGGGGAGCCTGGCGGGCTGCCGTCTATGGGGTCGCACAGAGTTGGACACGACTGAAGCGACTTAGCAGCAGTAGCAGCATCAGGTGTGGGGATCTGTTTTGTTTCTTTTGAAAGGTTCCCGAAAATATGCACAAGAGATGATGGTGGCTTGGAGGTGTAGGTGTAGAGAACAGGATGCTGTCCAGAGATATCTGTGTGTAAAACAGGCGGTGGGATAAAGACAGGGAGGTCGTGCCCTCCAGGGGCCCCACTCTGAGCCGCGGGCCTGAGTCCACGTCAGCATCTGCACCAAGAGTCACTCCTTGGAAAAGTACGCCTTTCCACAGTATATTTGCTTAACAAAATGGAGAATCTTCTCCTCAGAGACACATATTCGGATTGAGATGTTTGATTTAATTATAAGCTTTGGTGCAAAGAGAATAGAATGTTTTCCTTCTTCAAGGTTGGTGTTTTTGCTTCGGTTGGCCAGCGGTCTCGGCTGGTTCTCTTCAGGGCGATTTTTCCCTCTGCGGATTCCTCACAGATGGGCCTGAGGGCCGTTTACAAGAGCGGTCACGTTTGGAAAACGAAGTTACTATAGGAGGAAGAAAGACACCCTGTTTATACTGGATCATTAGTACTTACATAGGCTGATTCTGAGATTTTGGAAAATAACGGCCTACCTGCCATTTATTCTCTCTGAGCAGTAATTAATATTTTTCACACAGCTATCTGTTCTGCTCATGTGTTTTGAGGTTTGATTTAATTATAAAACCCTAACAAACCAAGTTGCGTCTTTTTCATGGTAAAGGACCACACACTCGCTAAAGCTTAAGAAGAATCGGTTTACTGTGGATTCCATCCAATATTATGAAGTTCTGTTGTCCAAGAATACAGTTTTGGAAGATGAGGTTAGATTTATTACATTGTTTTGGCTGAGATTTCATTAAGTGAGAGAGCTCTCATAGTTTTCTTAGACCAAGCAAATTTTATTAGGCCTAAGTATTTTTAGGTAAATCTATGGAATCTCTCCAATTTGTTATATGTCCTAAAATCTTGGAGCTCTGGAGCTTTGTTTTCCCTTTTTAAAGCTGTCTCTGATGTGATTCAAAGTAAAACTGCGTCTTGTTTCACGTGTCTCAGGACAGGCAGGATTGCATAGTGATAAGTGCAGGTTAAACGGAGAAGTTCCCCATGAGCCTGAGCCTCCCCGCCGCGACGCTGCCTCCTGGGTGCCGGGTTTCTGCGACCCGTAGTCAGGCTCACCAACGAGCTACCAGCACCCTCAGCACCTACTGGGCATCTTCTCAGAGAACAAACGACATCAAATGTCCAGTGTCTGTGTGTCCAGCGGCCCCTCCCTCCTCTCTTGGACAAACCTTCGTCTGGTGTGGGCGAAGTGATGGGCCCAGAGCTGAGCGTCAAGGCTCCAGCCACAAGCACCAGCTTCCAGTACAGGGCTCACAAAGCGTTGCTCTAGGTTCCAGACGAGGCTCTGCCTGGGGCTTAAGGGCAGCGTGTGAAAAATCTCCATATCCTGTTTCCAGTCCCCTGAATCATAAACTCCCCAAGGTGGGGGGAATCTTTTCTAAAGAGATTGGTTTGCTTTCAAGCTTATAAAAACCAGCCAAGGGGCCCAAGCTAAGCTTAGACAACCAAAAATTAAGTGAAAACTTCATTTTTAAATTATTTTCACTATTATTTTTAAAAGCCACTTTTGAATGTACTTACACACGGTGTTACAAGCAGAATAATAAGATCTCCTCGTGATTATGAAAACACGTCTGTTTGGGGCTCAGATTAAATGAAGAACTTCTGTAATGAACGTTTCCCTTTTTATCCTTAAAAACCAAATGTGCGCATTCTGTATGATCCCACATATGAACTGAAGTGAAGTGAAGTCGCTCAGTCATGTCCGACTCTTTGGGACCCCATGGAATGTAGCCTATCAGGCTCCTCCGTCCATGGGATTTTCCAGGCAAGAGTGCTGGAGTGGATTGCCATTTCCTTCTCCAGGGGACATTCCCGACCCAGGAATCGAACCCGGGTCTCCCGCATTACAGGCAGACGCTTTACCGTCTGAGCCACCAGGGAAGCTTGATATATGAAGACCACGTATATGAGGAGTTTAGAGTCGTCAGACTCATCAAGACAGAAGCGGTTGCAGCAGGTCCCAGGGCTGAGGGAGGGCGGGGCGTCAGCGCTCAGGGGCAGCGTCCCGCTGGGAGTTTTACAAGAGGGGACTCCTTCCGCGGGTGGTGGTGTGAATGCGCTTAATGCCACTGAACTGGGCACTCAAAATGGTCAAGACGGCACGGTCTAGGTTACGTGCATTTTACACAATACGGAAAGAAAGCAAAACAAAAACCGACTGTGCGTGATTTGTTGAAGTAAAGACTGTGATCACGAACCTTGCTCACCATCTCAACCTGCTTGTCATTTATTTCTTTTAAAAAAAACACCTTTTCCCTCAAAACCTTGATCTTTTATGGCATTTTCATGCATAGGAGACATAGATAGGAGATTAGGAGACATGGGTACTTTTACGAAGGGTGTAGATAGATTTACCTATTGACATCTGCTTTCTTGTAAACGTTGCATTTTCTACCATACACTAACAATACGAAGAATGAAAAAAACAGTGAAAAATGGCAACCCTGGTCCCCCCCTTCTTTTCTACTTTCACAAAAGAAATATCAGACTTTTATGGCAGCTGGACAACCTTGAAGAATCCTTAGGCTAGTAAAAACACAAAACGTAAAATTTTTTAATCTCTCTAAACAGGAAGATTCTAAGCGGAACTTTGTTAAGGATAATCTGGTCATTTTATAAAGCAGGTTTTATACCCTCAGTGAATCCTAAGAAGACAGGGTCTACGCCACTCCCTGGAGACAGCGGTGAACACGCTTTTAACAGCAAGGGCCACCCAGTGTCTCCACCTGTAAACACTCTGCTGTTCGTCCTTGTCCTTTGGCATAAAGGCCTTCAGCAGTGGAGCCCGGGGAGGTCAGGTCCGCGGGTGGCAGGCTGGACGCTCTGTCCCCAGCAGCGCTGGTGTGGGCAGAGCCACAGCGTTGAACGGGCCCACCCTGGGCCCAGCTGTCTGCAGTTTCCTAGAAGTTCTGTTTCCCAGTTCTTGGTAATCCAGAGCTGGTGATTTCCTGTGATGAGGAGGACGGTGGTGATGGAACCCTCCTGATGCTGCCTCAGCTCACAGGTACAGGTGACTTGTCCTGCAGATGTTCCACGTGCGGATTCCATCCAAACCCAGCTGGGGGAAAGCAGGTCTTTCTGTCTTTTTCTCTTAAAGGGTGTGTGCTGCGGGCACTTGGCCTCGGCAGGCAGGGCCTCTCTGGTTTCGGAAGTTTGCTACAGCGGAGGCTCACGGAGAGACTGCAGCAGCATGCACTGCTGGATGGGCTGAGGCCCTCAGGGAAGCCCCTTTTAAGGCACTTAGCCTGGTGTCAGCAAAGGGGGAAGTCGAGTGGACCGAGGCTCCACTGGCAATCCCCACTAGCCCTGCTAACAAGTTTCCAGAGAGACAGACACTCAGGTTTTGTGACTAGGTGAAGCTGCCTAGACTAGAAGATGCGTGCTCGGGGTTCTGAGGGGCTGCGAACCATGCACCCCAAACAGCAGACCCCCTCAGGGGCTATTACACTGACATGCAGTTACACACGTGTGCATTTCAGCCACAAAAATGTCGACATCAGTTTTTACAGTTTTCTATAAATTATAAAATATAAATACAGATGTAAGACAAAATCATTGACAATCATTAGTGGAATTCAGTGTTTCCAACGTCTCTGTGGCCTGAGCTCTGCCTTGCTCATGGGGCATGAACTCCCAGGACACACCCTGCATGGTTAGAAGCTTCCGGAAACACCTCCGTGCGGTGCAGGTAACAGCCTGGGCCTCAGAGACTATGAAACCGGGAGCAATTCTCATCGGCATCTTCAAACAGAACCTGAACGTGGTGGGAGACGAGGTGTTTCGTCCTGGGCATCAGATACCACCTTCATCCACTTAACATTCTTTCCATGACGTTTACAAACAGATCAGGACCCAAAGCTGTGTTATGACCTGAAATCTGTGTGTTTCATGCTACCCACCGCTGCTTTCCAGAGTGAGGTGTGTATTAAAACACAGAGTAGTGGCTTATTAGGGCTCCAATTAGGGCCTGAAACCCGCCGGACGCGGGAAATATCGACCCTTAGGATTTGGATGTGGGTGAGAGACCCCAGCTGTAGCCCTGCAATAACGACAAAAAAAGGTATGAAAAATAGTTAAGAAAACCCAAAAGACTGTGCGATAAAATGAAAGAGAAAGAGTCTCCAGGCAGCAGTGAGCGTGGGCAGAGATAGGACTAAATTGCAGGCATTTTGCTCTATTAAGTCCTGACGAGGCAGCGATGGCCGAGGCGGCCTGACCTTGGGAGGAGATGACCAAGGCTGCTCTCTCTCCACTCGCCCCGGGCACACAGCTGCCCCGGGCACATGGCCCCCTGGGCACACGGCCCTGGGCCTGCTCGGCGCTGAGACCTTGTCCCCAGGGCTTCCCTCGGTGCTGAGACTGTGAGAGGAGAGGCCAACGCCGACCTGGCTTAGCTTTTGTCCGTTTTTCCTCCTCAGCCTTTCTCCTCCCTGACAAGGTCTCTCTCTGTAACTCAATGCAGATTAAGATGCTCTTAGCATCTGACGAACACTGACTCCAAGTCTAACGTGTGAGGCCGTTCTCGGCCTTTCTTATGAAAGACACTTGCATTGACCCTTTTGCTAATAAAATCGATGTCATTTGCTCTGCTTAGAGCTGTGTCTTCAAACAGCTGAACTGAAGAGCAAAGTCAGAACAGCACAGAGCAAAGGAGATGTTGTGAAAACGCCTACTTGAACACAGACTGCGTCTATCCTTTGAAAAAGTGAGCACAAAGTCATAACACCTGAAACAAAATAATTAGAGCCAGGTTTTCTACAGAAGCAAGACTCTGCACTGGTGGGTCAGCAATAGAGAGTCCTGGCCAGCAACAGCTGGTGGCTGCCTGCAGCCAGGGGCTCCTGCAGCATCCACCCAACGAGGCCAGACCCAGGACAGAGCCCCGGGGGACTAATCAGGGGACAGAAGAGCCGGAGCCCAGGACAGGGGTCCGCAATGCTTCACAAGGACACAGACAGGTTCTGAGGCTGTGTGACCCTGCGTGGGCAAAGTTCCGTGTTTTTGCTTGTGTTTTATTCCTCATTTCACGCAGGAATAGTAGAGAGGTATTCAGGGTGTAGAATTTGGACAGAATTGTTCTCATAGCAGATTATAATAAAATGTAATATGTTTTACAATAAAGTGTAATCATTATTTAAAAGGAAGCAGTACATATAAGCAACATCCATAGGTGTTCTTTGACTCCAGGCTGTTCTGAAACCTGGGGGTAGGAGGTGGCGGGGGTGGGAAGTAGTGAAGGGTCTGACTTTGAAGGCGCTTCTCTGGAGGCTCAGCAGTAAAGGATACACTTGCCAATGCAGAAGATGCAAGTTCAATCCCTGGGTAGGGAACAGACCTTGGAGAAGAAAATGGCAACCCACTACCGTATTCTTGTCTGGAAAATCCCACGGACAGAAGACCCAGGCAGGCTGCAGTCCATGGGGTCACAAAGACTCAGCCATGATTTAGTGATCAAACAACAACAACAACTGACTTTGAAATGAGGAAACAAAAGGGAAAAGAAAAGATCTTGGTGGTCGAAGCTGAGGAGATTAATCAGTTAATCTTAATAAGTTAGTCAAATTAAGTGGCATAAGTATCCAGTACGGCTAGCTCCACTTTGTGCTTTGTCTTCCTTTAGGTACCTTCAGATCTGAACTCCCCAAACATAAACATAAATATAGACAGTGAAGCTATAAGCCATGCTTGTAATAATTCCTAGGAGAGATATCAACAACCTCAGATATGCAGATACACCACTCATGGCAGAAAGCCAAAAGGAAATGAACAGCCTCTTGATGTGGATGAAAGAGGAGAGTAAAAAAGTTGGCTTAAAACTCAGCATTCAAAAAACTAAGATCATGGCATCCAGTCTCATCACTTCATGGCAAATAGAGGGGGAAACAATGGAACCAGTGAGAGACTTTATTTTCTTGGGCTCCAAAACCACTGAAGATGGTGACTGCAGCCATAAAATTAAAAGATGCTTACTCCTTGGAAGAAAAGCTATGACCAACCTAGACATCATATTAAAAAACAGAGATGTTACTTTGCTGACAAAGGTCCGTCTAGTCAAAGCTATAGTTTTTCCAGGGGTCATGTATGGATGTGAGAGTTGGACCATAATGAAAGCTGAGAGCCAAAGAATTGATGCTTTTGTACTTTGGTGTTGGAGAAGACTCTTGAGAGTCCCTTGGACTGCCAGGAGATCAAACCAGTCAATCCTAAAGGAAATCAGTCCTGAATATTCATTGAAAAGACTGTTGCTGAAGCTGAAGCTCCAACTTGATACAAAGAGCCAACTCATTGGAAAAGACTCTGATGCTGGGAAAGATTGAAGGCAAAATGAGACAGGGGCAACAGGATGAGATGGTTGGATAGCATCACTGACTCAATGGACATAAATTTGAGCAAACTCCAGGAGAGAGTGGAGGGCAGAGGAACTTGGCTCGCTACAATCCATGGGGTCACTAAGAGTCTGACAAGACTTATCAACCGAACAACAAAAACGAAGCTGAAGAAGGTGATTTGTCTTCTTAAAGCCACACCCTCCGCCCCTGCCATAGCCCTAGGCCTTATCCTGGACTCTTTCTACAGAACTCCTAGAAGGGCCCCGAGAGCACTAAACACCAGTCAGTGTTTCTGGACTTCATTCAAGAATATGGCCCCTTTCGTCTTTCTGATAACACAAGGAGCGTCGTTAGGAGACGTTAGATGCTGATGTGCAGTAGGCAGTGTGCCCTCAACCCAGACCAGCTCCCTGCCCCGCTGTCTGGAGGGCGTCCCTCCAGGCCCGGTCACCAGAGGGGACAGTCGCCCCAGGCTCTGTGCTTGGCCAGAGTCCCTTCCTGCAGCTACTTCCAGGAGCCATTCTGAAAGGGCCCAGTTTACTGCTGTCACAGGACCATTTTTAAAACACTATTTTCTTCTCTGTATAAATGAGTCAGGGCTTAGCAACTAAACGACAAACCAGATGTCTTATTCTGCCTTCAAGTCTCAGGAAGCAAAAGTGGGTAAGAATGTATCCTTAGAGACAATCTGGCCAAATATTTGGAAGGTAGCATGACAGTTTACAAGCCTAGTGGACACGGCTGGAGCCGGGGGGGGGTTTCGTATCCATCTGTGGCTGAAAGAAGGAAATTGGGGCGTAACAGTTACAACCCTCTGCTCCAGAAGGGAAGGGAAATGGCAGATGGGGTCATTGCTGGGGGAAGCCGACTTTAGTTACTGGGTGCTGGACACTCGTAGAGCGCTCTTTCTGAAGAAAGGCAAGTGCAGCTCTAGGGGTGTGTGTCCACAACTGGGATTTCTTCTCTTTGGCCAGGAGAACCTCGAGCCAAATCTGCTAGCAAAGCCATTGACCGGGGCTGCTCTGGGGCAAAATCCCCAAAGTGCGGGTCCCCGGAGAAGGCACTTGTAGAATGGGCATTCATTCAGAAAGAGAGAGCCTCCTGAGAGGAGGAGAAGCAGAGAGATGGAGGGAGAGAAATGGAACTCGCTCTTTGCTCCTGGCCCACACAGCAGTTTCCTGATGCAGTCCTAACACCACGGCCGGGGGCGGCGGGGTGGGGGGTCTGACAAGTTGAGTCCTCAGAGGAAGGAAGGGCATCTTCCCTGACTTACCATTGGACCCAGGCCCCCCGGGCTTAGAGCCGCTGAAGGGGCTCTTGAAACCCGAGGTCAGACTTCAGTTTTCCTCTTGGGTTCAATTCTCCAACTCTTCTACCTTAACGGGTAGACCAGCACTTCAGCAGACTCAGGAGCTGACTGAGGATCTTGCTGTGAGAACTGAGAGCCCCACTGACCCCTGCCACCCCCGCTCCCAGGCTGCAGCTCCCCGCCTTCCTTGGCTGACCTGGGTGAAGCCTCTCCCTGGGTACTCACCGCTCAGCGCAGTAGTTTGTGCCTGGAAAGCCCAGCACAGGACACTGCTCACCCGGAGAGCAGGACCTCCGGGCACTGGGCTCAGCTGAGAGGCTCTGAGGACTGGCTGAAGCGGTCCCTGCAGGTGTCCTGACTGCCCGCCCCTAGTCCCCCGTTCTCTGCTCTGTCCCTACTCTCTGTCCCCAACACCCTCATTCCAGCACCTTCTACCTCATTTTCTCCAAACAGTGACTTTTAAAATCAGCAACATCAGAAAGGTCAGGATAGTTATGCTCACTTTATTTTCTGCAGTTATATGGTTGTATATCCTGGAAATGGGAATGGCCACCCACTCCAGTATTCTTGTCTGGAGAATCTAAGGACAGAGGAGACTGGTGGGCTACAGTCCATGGGGTTGCAAAGAGTTGGACATGACTGACACGGTTTAGCACACAGCACAGGGAGATTTTACGTCTATTTTCGTCTGTTCTTACCTCCATGTTTTCATGCAGATGTCAAACTCCAGCTGGAAGGAAGAAACGACCTGTCCCTGACTGCTCTTGTCTGTTTCCCTCAGGTTGGTTCACTTGCTGTTACGTGTCCATCTCCTCCCGCACTCATGAGGATGGGGCCATTGCCACACAGCCTCTGGCCCTTAGAGTTTCAGGCTGGCTCAGCTGCTCAGGGGCACGTCCACACTCTGGGGTGAGGTTGCATCCCTGGGGGCTCTGAGCTGGGGTTGCTTCCTGAGCGCCTGGCCCCAGTGAGGCCACCGCACACCCAAACCCTCTGCCCACGTCCATGGGAACCCCAGAACCTCCAGTCGCGGGAGCCTTGGTCCCAGCTCCCCCAGCACTGGTCTGCGAGGCTGGGCGGGGCCCGGAGCAGAGGCCGCTGTTGTCATCAGGACAGAAGAGGTGGTGGCCCCAGGCTTCTGCCCATCCTTCTCCCAGAACCGCCTCCTCCTGGTCCCAGCAGCGCCCCCTGAGCAGGGGGAACCCCACATCACGTCCTCAGCTCCCCACCCATCCTCTGCGTGAGCTCTCCCAAGCCGGGTCTTTTGCTAAGTTAGGAGAAGCTTGAGGAATGAGAACATGACATGCATGTTTATGTATGTATTTATGTCCGTGTGTGTGTATTTATACAAGCACAGATGTATTTACCCTCTCACACCTGAACTCTTAAAAAATATTGTCTCGGCAGATTCACAACTATCCCACTGTCAGTCAAAATCTGATACTGCCTCTCCCTGCATTCTGCTGTAACAGCTCTCATCTTCCCGGAGGCAAATGGCTATTTCCGTCTGAGGGGAGAGAGCACACACACGGAAAAGGGAGTGATGCATATTAGTGCAACGACACTCCTAAATGATCTCCTTTGCACCAATATTTGTCTTCTTTTTTCATGTCTACTGGAAGTTTGTTGGGAATGAAATAAATTGGAAGGTGAGGAGCAGAGCGAACGTTCCGAGGGCCCCCGGGGGCTGCAGACACGGGAGCCACCGCCTGGGCTCAGCCGTCTGTGGGCAGGGGCGCCCCGCTCAGGGCCGGCCCGCATCTCCAGCAGGAAGGTGGGCTGAGCTCCTCCGCGCCGGCTCGAGGAGGGTGGCCATGGGGTCTGGGGCTGGCCCCCGGGAGGGAGGGGAGCACGTGTGCTCACCCGCAGAGCGTCTGCCCGCAGTCGGCCCGCACACCGGTGCCTCCCCACGCTTCTAGACACAGGCCTCAGTGTAACCGGCTCTCCCCTCAGACGTGGCGAGCGAGTGAGGAACGGCGGCCCGCGCCTGCGAGGCTCGCTGCCGGGCACCCGCAGCCTGGTGTGGGGGCGTGGGCATCCCACGTCCCAGAGTCGCCCGGGCAGCCCAGCCCCTCATCACGGGCTGCGAGTCTCCGACCCGAGACACCGGCTGAAGGCCTTTCTGTACACTTCCGCTCTCCGCTGCACCCCCTTATCAGACCCGTCGGGGGGGCGTGGGCCTGACCCACGGCTGGATCGGGATCCCTCCGTGTCTCTGGGTCTCCCCCCAGCCCCCCGTGACCCCGCTGACAGTGGAGGGGACTCCAGACCCCAGGGCCCCCTGCACTCATGGAATGAGATCCTTGTGCTCTGCGCGCTTCCCTCCGCGGTCTGAAGACTGGACTCAAGTCCTCATCGTCCCACACCTGGATTTTAAATTCCACCTTCAGCGTCTTCCTGCGGCTAGTGCATGTCCTCTGCTCATCCGCTGGCGTCCATCGGTCTGTCTCTCAAGGGGTAGTGGCGGCCCCATCTCGGGAGCATCACAAACTTCCGCCCGTCTGCGCATGGCCAGGCCCAGCCTTCCAGGCCCTCCCCGGGGACTTCACCTGCCTTCAGGACACGCCTCTCTTCACTTCCCGAGATGGCTGGGCACTGGGGCTCAGCGGAAGCCGTGTGCGGCCCCTTCCCCGCTGTTCTGGAACGTTCTGCCCGCTCCTCACTGTCCAGGCCTCTCATTCCCTCATGAAGCCCCCTCCCCCCTCGCCCCCTCCCCACCTCCAGGCTTCTCGCACTTTCTGTTCCGCTTTGGGTCCTTTGGGCTGGAATCTCATTCACGTGAGACTCAGCCCGGCGCGTTCAGCAGCGCTGCGCACTGAGCACGTGTCTGACCGCGCGGGAGGGGACGGGCCTGTCCCGCACTCACCCGCCTGGCTGCGCCCTGAATGCCCACCCAGCGGGGGCCTCGGGTCCACGGTGCGAGGGTGCGGCCTGCAGAGCCCAGCGCAGATGCTCGCCGCGCTGCCATGGCGATGGGAGCCCCCAGCCTTTCCGCTACGAGGGCCCCCAGGGCTGCCGATAGAGAGATGGATGTTTTTAGTCAATAGTGCCTCTCTCAACCCTGCATCGGAAGAAACCCTATTTTCAGCACCACGTTTGTCTGAAGCGTCAATTATTTTCACTTCCAAAATCAGTTGTGTTGCCACCACATTAAATCTGCTGTGAAATAACAGTAACTGCCAACACATGGGCGTTTGCTTAATTATCGTCTTTTTATAAACGCACTATGCTTTAATTGATACATTTTTCTGTTACTTAAGCCATTAATGGTGTGTTTTTCTGGGCTTGTCATAGGGCAGTTCTGCAAATAGTATCCTTTTGGAATGATACCAAGTGGCATTTGAAAAGTGTTAATGCCAATATCTGAGTTGTTCTGAGAGAGACAAAGCTGATAAAAAAGAGAATGAACAGTTTCACAGTCACATGGGTTTAAAAGCCGAGTTTGTGTGAGTAAGGAACTATGGGAAATTAAAACTGAGCTCTTAAGGTTTTGCTTTAAGAGAATTGTTCTTCTGAAGACCTTGGGTCAGCTGGGTGACAGGTTTTTATCCCCTTACCATTGAAAGAGTGTTCTTTTTCCAGTGAAGAAAGAGAAGAGAAAGATGCTCCCTAGGGGAACAAGCCTGTGTGAACTGAAAGCATCTACCCTCTGTTCCTGCCCTGAAGCGCTAACCCCCTTTGTGACAGTCTGGAGGCAGGGACTCTGGGAGGAATTAGGGTGAGTGTGAGGTTGAGACCCCACCACTGGGTCAGTCAGTGCCCGTAAGAGACCCTGGAAAGCTGGCATTGCCTCTGAAGGAGGAAAAGGGGGTGTGAGCAGCAAAGAGCTGGTACCTCAAGGGGAGACTCCCTGGCTCTTGGACATCTAGCCTCAGAGCTGTGGGAAGTGAAGCCTGGTTTTCCAAGCCACCCAAGTCCTGGCATTTTGTTAAGGCAGCCCAAGCTGGCTGAGACAGACACGTTGGGAAGTGTGTCATTAAAATAAGCCTCTTTCTCAGAGTTCTCCCATCTAGCCTTGGCTTCTGCACATCCATATATATTTCAGAACTTTAAACACAATTTTATAACACAGGCAAGCACAAATCCTGATGGCGCACTGATCATTCATTGACTCTACAGATTCGTTTGGGAATAATCACTGTTGTTACAACATTGAATCCACTTCTATTTTTTTAATTCAATAAATACTTTTTTTTTTGGTTCTCTGATTAGTGGCCATGCATATATTTTGTAAATTTGTTCGAGATATTTAATGTCTTGTGGTGTTTCGTGATGCTGTTCTAAATTCTGTTTGCTTCTGGCTTATACCAATAAAATTTATCTTAAAATTTTGACTTAATCACCAGAAACCTTACTAAATCCAAGTAGTTTAGATTTTTCAGATTTCCACAGAGAGCATATCTTGGTAGATGAGACAACCTGTTTTCTGATCCAATCATTACATCTTAATTCCTTGTGAAGTGAAGTGATGTCGCTCAGTCGTGTCCAACTCTTTGCGACCCCATGGACTGTAGCCTATCAGGCTCCTCCATCCATGGGATTTTCCAGGCAGGAGTGCTGGAGTGGATTGCCATTTCCTTCTCCAGGGTATCTTCCCGACCCAGGAATCGAACCCGGGTCTCCCTCATTGCAGGCAGACGCTTTACCGTCTGAGCCACAGGGAAAGCTTGTATTGCCTCTCTAAGTTGTCTGGCTCCCAGGGACAGTGTGGTGGCCAGCCTGGTCTCATCACAGCCTCTCAGGAGACCGTCCGGTGCCTCCTGACCAGCACCGTGTCTGCGAGAGGCTTTGCTTGTAGACATTCTTTACCAAATCATGTGTTTTCTTCTATTTGCTTTTGGCTTAAAGTTTTTTCCCTTTCTTAGAATGAATGCTGACTTTTATTAAATATTTCCTTCATCTTGGGGAAGATCATGTATTCCTTCTCCATGGACCATGTATCTAGAGGGACCCTCCAAGGCAGGGCTTAAATTCCCAATTTTGTGCCAAATGGTGAAAAACTATTAATAAAAAATTGTCAAAATATTTGTCAGAGCAGAATTTTGACAGGCTGACAGAGCCTGTGAGAGTTTGCTCACTGTCTTGCCCCCAGCCTCTGCCCTCCGGGGGCTGGGACCCCGAGGACCACCGGCCTGGCTCCCTCCTGGCCCACTTTCTGCCCCACAGGTCCTCGGAGCTTCTCTGATCTCTTTAATCATGTGGACATATACGCTTTCGGTCTAATTTCCTTTTCTTTCCTCCTTCCACCTTCTTCCCTTGCTTTCTTTCTTTCCTTGAGCCAAAATTTTAGAATCTTCTCACTGAGGATCTTCTCATCGCCTTTGGAAGAAACACAAACCTGTGATGGCCTTACATTTTGCATGCCTTTTTGTCTTCCTTTCAGGCTCATTTCATGTGATATCTACGTTTTCATTCTTTGCTACACTTGCATTTCACTTGTGAATTTACAAAGGACTGTAGAATTTCAAAGGACCTCATCATTGACCTAGAGAAGGCAAGAATTTATTTGATAAGGTGTCCTTTGAATGAATATAATTTTACTCATAAATTTATTCCACATGAACCAGCACCCATGACATTGTTATATTTAGCTCAGTATTTTAAAAAAAGAAAAAAAAGAGTGAATTGTATTAGACTCGAATTGCAGTAAGTTCCAATTCTTTCTTGCATTAATTTCTCACCCATAAAATTTACATAGTAGTGACTAAATCATAGTGCTTTGAGTTATAAACATGAAAAAGTTTTTGAATGTGATTGATATGAATATCTTCAAATGGGGGCATTTCAGAATTCTGTCTGGGCCTCAGTCAGCGTGAAGGACAAAAGACTTCTCACTGATGCATGGATCACTGCAGCACTTCGTGTCCAACGCGTCTGTAGTGGGGAGTCCACTTGCGTGCTGTGCAAGGCAGGGGTGGGGCTGGAGGCCTCGGTGTGCTTCAGAACGTGTGGTGTCAGCCTGCTGGTGTGGAGCTGGGGCTGCTGGCGCGAAGCCGGGGGCTCGCTCACTGCTTCCCCGAAACTCAGGGATGCTGTTCCCTCCTGCGCTGGAGGGTCGGGAAACCAAATCAACACAGCGAGAAGGTCAGAGAGCAAAGATGTTTTCTTCATTTGGGTAAATGCAGACTTCGCCATGAATTCTTTTTTTCTTCATTATTACTTCGGGGGGAAGTTGTACAATTAAAGAAACAAACTCCTTGGCCAAATGTTTGAAAAACACAGTAGCTCGCCTTAGATATTTTTATGTTCAGAATTAACAGGCTGTTCGGGGTGAGCAGAAGCCTCCTGGGCTGAGAGCTGGCTCCTGGGGTCCTGGCTCCTGGGGCCCCGGCCCCACGCCCTGCATCGACGTGAGCGCCGCCGCTGAGGAGCAGACGGTCTGCAGCTTAACTGGTTCCTGTGACCTGCGTTTCAGTTTCTGAATATTTACAGCTTAACTCAGTCCAAACTCACGTCATGAGACTCCTCGGCTCAAGGGCTTTTTGTCTTCTATTTGTTCAGGCTGTGGCCTGAGCGCTGGGGTGAGCAGGTCCAGGACAGGAAGGCGAGGTGCTGGCCCTGACGCCCTCCCTGCTGCAGGGCTGGGACCTTGGCCTGGGGAAGGACCCAGGAAGACCGCCTGCAGGGGGTCGGAGCCTGGTGCTAGGGAAGCAGGGCCTTTCCTGCCTCCTGACCTTGTCTGTATCCATCCAGTGACCACGGCCTCTGATCGCTCACCACACACCCACTGCCGACTCGGGAAGGACTGGGGTGCGGGCACCGACTGCCAGCCCCAGAGCAGCAAGGATGTCCTGGCCCCCACGAATCCTCTGGGGCCAAGATCATGTCTGCCTGGTCCCGGCGCCCATTACTGTCAGCTGCTGGGGGTGATGTGTAAGCCTGCAGACCCATTTGTAGAAACGGGCTTGGATTCTAAGCCCTGATTCTAAACCGTGTCCCACGACAGGTGGACAGGTATCCAGGGTCTGATGCTAAGGCTGGACCCCAGCGTCACTGAGCTCCACCGCCTCCCAGCTTGAGACCTGAACACTCTTAGGGTTCCATTTCTCTCTCAATAAAATGGGGATAATAATACTCCTCCTGCAGGGTTGTGAGAGTAAAATGTTTCCGTTTGAAAAACCACTCATGGGGGCAGGGGGAGGCTCAAGAAGGAGGGGATATACAGATATATATACATAGACATATATATACATCCACTTCTAGCTGATTCACATTGTCATATGGCAGAAAGTAACACAACATTGTAAAGTAATTATCCTCCAATTAAAAAAAAAAGGAAAACCACTCAGTATAGCCCTTAGTCCAAAGCAGGAGCCAAGCAAGGGGTGTCATAACAACCTTCCCATTGCTGTCAATGACCTTCCCTGGCATGAACCCCTCCCGGTGGTCGGCAGTGGCCGCCTTTGCTCTTTCTTCACCAGGAGCTCAGGTCGTGCCTGGCAGGCATGTGGTCCTGGCACCGCGGTGTGGGGCTCCGGGCAATGTCTCACTTTCCTGTGTGAGAAACAGGAAGGTCCACCCGAAGGACCGGCTTTGGACTAAATGCAATGACAGTGATGCGGATCCTGACACATGGTAATCATTTGATGATAAACACTAGAATTTCCCTCTTTTCCTACACTCGTAGGAACAGTTTTATATTCATATACAGAAACAGGAGCAGGAAATTCAGATACAGAAATACGAGCAGACACGCTCAGGGTTTTACCAGGGTGTTCGAACCAGGGATGTGGACATGAAGCAGGACCCTGAGTCACAGGGGTCAGACCCTCTAGCCTCCACCTGCCCCGTGGCATCTGGGCTTAACAGACCTTGGGGAACAGCAGACGACGGCTGACCATCAGCAAGGTAATCATAACCGCAGGGCTTGTGACCTTCATAACGTCACAGATGACCTGTGAATGAACCCTGGTGCCACCTAAAATACCACCAAACTGTGCTTAGTTATCCACACAGCCTGGGAGTTCTGGGAACAATGATGAAGGGATTTCCCCGAAAGTCCTCGGAAAGCAGGAAGCAAATACATCTCTGATTAAAAATATGATTTACCAGTTTGAGTTAAAATTTGAGTTCAGACAAAACTAATCAGCTTTCACCATGGAAGAGACAAACAGCCAGTCGTGGGGCACTGGCCGGATCTGTGCACGGGCCTTGCATGGTCAGACCGGCAAAGCTCCCTGGGCTCCTCACATACCTCGGGAGCTGGACCAAGGAGGGGCTCTCCGGGGGAGGTCTCTCTCAGGCCCCCTCCCAGCACAGGAGTCGAGAGGGGCTGGGCCATGGGCCTGCATCCTCTTCAGGCAGCCATGGGACGCCCAGGATGCAGGCTGTCTTCTCCATCAGCCCTGGCTCTTTCTGCCAAGGGCTGAGATCTCCAGGAGCCCTGATGAGCAAGCAGCCAAGTTCATAGCAGAGCGAGCACAGGATGGGCGCCATGCCACCTCCTCCCCAAGGCCCACCTGCCCAGCCTCCTTACAGGGGCCACAGGTCATGTGTGATCCAGAAGGGCTAGAGGGCATCGCAGGTTTTGGTGGATTTGAGTCTCATGATGATCACTGGAGAGAAGTGTCTGATTAGTAGCAGAGCTGGTCTTCAGGCTGGGGTCTTCCGTGTCAGACCCTAAGCCACTGCTGCTCAAGCCTGGCTGCTTCTAGGCTGTCAAGAGCTTTAGAAGCATACCAATGATGGGGCCAAACCCACAGAACCCAAGTCAGACTCCTCCCCAGGCTGTGTACTGTGAGGGTGTCGCCATGAAGGGTCTGCAGAACTGAGCTCCTGGGCTCTGAAGGCGGTTTCAGGACAAGAGAGCTTCATGCGCGGCGAGCCAGCGTCCATGTCCCCGGGGCCACCTCCAGGCTCTGTAGCCAGGACCCGCCTCCCTGTCACGTCATGCCCTCAACCACCAGGATTCTGTGAGTACAGAGTGTGTGGGCTGGGATTTCAACTTGTGAGTTCTAAGAAGGGAAAAGGCAGCCCCTGACAGCCAGGAGCTGGCCGGGCAAGGTCTAGAGTCCTCTTGTCAACACCAGGGAGGAATCACGGTAGAAACAGGAGCCCGCGGTGGTCATGTCTGAACAGACAGAGCCTGAACCTCGTTCAGAGCACCAAGCTGCAAACACTCCCTCCCGACCAGTGTGAGGGACAGCTACATGGCGTTCTTGGCTCGGCCTCCCTCCTACTGAGACTTGTTGGGAACCCCCAGTCATAAAACTGACCACGTCCCTGAGCCTCCAGCCCAGACAGAGCTCGCTTCCTCAGACTGCCCCCGCCCCCAGATGACTGAAAACCAGCGAAACCCGATGGGCCCTTCCTAACACTCCCCATTGCATGTCTATGCCACTGTCTGAACCCCACTTGTTCAGACTCAGGTAGTCCTGGGGGAATTTTCATCAACAGTGCAGTGACACTGACATGATTCTGTCAGAACAACACAGGACAGAACGTGACGCAGATGAATGTAGCCCATTGATTACAAGGAAAAACGACACAGCTTATGTGCTGGTTATTGGTCAAGCTAGATGTTTTTTGCTTTGCTGCTGAGCACAGGTAGACAGTCTCCTTGGAATCTCCAGCATCTCCCAGGGTAGTCCTGGCTGACTGAGCAGGGATGGCGCCAGCTTGCAAAATACGAAAAGGAAAGGCATTAAATATTAATACTGTTCAGAAGTGTTGCCAGAGGCATGTTCTGGTCACTGACATGGCCGGTACTACGTGTGGACATATCACTGACCCAGCGTTCAGCCTTGCTCTTCCGTTCAGCCCCCAGGAGCACTGCTGTCCACTCGGCAGGGTCGTCCTGGGGAGGAGGGTGGGTTGGTGCTGCCAGGCTGGGCTGAGCTGGGCCGCATCTGGTTCTAGGAGGACATATGAGCATGGATGGCAGGAAGCAAGCACAACCCACCGTAGCTACAGATGGCCAGGCCAGACGGGGCCCCAGCGCTGCTCTGCTCTCCCTCTCTGCGTGCGGAAGCTCCAGGGGCCCAGCCCACACTCATTCTCTGCAGTCACGCTGGCCCCTGGTGTAGGGGAGTCCCAGCATCTCACAGAATGACATCGACCTTGGAATGGAGTTCTGGAAGCCAGGCCGCTCTTCCACAGTGGGCTGTTGGGCCCATGGACCTTCTGGAGCTTCTACCGTGTGACAGGCATGCTGCAGGCTGCGTTTGGAAGGGTGACTTGTACATTAAATTTCCTGGGTGGTCATCTGTTTTCCAAAGTTCAGTTTTATCCAACTTCAGTGTAAGACTATGAGGCTGAGAGGAAAAAAAAGTATGTTAGTGATGAGTTTGAAGGACAAAATCAAGCTTTGAAAATGTTAAATGCAGATTTTGCAAAACACAAAATCTAGCTTATGAACTGCCATGTTTTTATGATCATAAAGCTTTGGACGAAACGCAGCTGCATTTTAAAAAGTTTTGCTCCTACACTGTCACTCATGCAATGGACAGCAATTAAATTATATGTCGAACTCAATTGCTTCCAAAGGAAATAGTTTTCTAATTATTGAAGCCAGCTTTTGATGATACTGGAAATTAAATCTTTTCAACTTCTTGTAAATGAGAGTTTTTTTAAAAATAGAATTCTTGCTGAGTTTATGGAATCTTGCTCTTTTCCACTGACTTTTTTTTTTTAACATTTCTTTCAAAATCTCCCAAGTTTTCAGTGTGAGATGTGGGGAGGAACATGCACTATTGGGTAAGGTTGTGGTCCAGGTGAGGGGATGTGTACAGGGTAACCCAGGCATCCACGTCAGCTCTGGCTGCTGTACAGAAGCCCCGAGGCAGATGGCCAACACGACAGACATAGGTTCCTCACATTCTGGAGGCTGGACGTCCGAGATCAAGACGCCAGCAGATGTGATGTCTGATGAGAACTCCCTCCTGGTTCACTGAAGGTATCTCCTCACTGCATCCTCCCCTGGAGGAAGGGGCAGGGGGTCCTGTACACAAGGGCAGGAATCCCGTCATGAGGCCCCATCCTCGTGAACTCCTCACCTTCCAAAGGCCCAAGACCTTTCAGTCCATAGCAGCAAGCAAACGTGGTTCTTTTTAACTAAATACGGAGGGAGAAGTAAAAGAGCTCAGGGATGATCAAAGAAACGTCTTAGGAGAATCACAGATAATCTAAGCACAGGCTGAGACCAGTTTCCTGGAAGTTCTCATGCAGATGATGTGTGGAATATATCAGGGCGGCGACCCGACACGTCTGTGTATGTTAACTTGTGGCAGAGCTGGATGCGTGTTCGCTCAGCATTTCTTGAATGCACAGCATTTTTACACTGAGATGCTTGGATACAGAGATGAAGCCCATTTTCCCCCTTTTGAGACCTGTCAGTCCACGGCAGACAGAAGAATTAACAGCTAACCCTCACACAGTGAGAAATGTGGAACTCTGGCCTTCCAGGTAAAGACCATGCGAGCTGGCAGGGCTCATGCAGCCGTCGTCCGTGGGATCTGCTTTGAACGGCAGTTAAGAGAGGCCTGTGATCCCACAGAAAAGGGCAGAGGAAGGAGGCAGCCCCACATGCGTGTGCAGGCATGTGGGACCTTCTGAAGACACACAGTGGCTCCTGTGCCCATGGGACCCTGCAGCCATGCCGCCCTGCCCTCCTGCTGCTCAGCATCTGTCAGCAGGAGCTGCAGCTCCACCCCCGGGCACCATGCAGTGTCTCCACCTCTGCAGGGGAGACCCCTGCAGTGTCCTCACACCCCCTCTGCACTGCCGCCCTTGCCTGCGGCGTCCTGCCCGTGAACCCACTGATTCCTGTTGGTCTGCCTCCTCATCCTGGCCTTAGAGAAGCCCAGTGGGTGTTGAGGGGCCCACCCCAGTGCCTCGGCACACACTGTCGCTTCCCATGTCAGGGACCCTGGGAGGTGCTGACCCGACCCTCTGCCAGCCTGACTTGGTGGCCACTCTTCTGCCGCATGAGGGTCTGCATCCACTCCATCAGCTCCGTGGAGCTCCACTTCAATCTGGGGGACACTGAAGTCTAGGGTCCCCTTGGTACATACATCTTTTGATAGTTTATTCTATGCTTTCTTTGCATTTTTTTAAGTTTAGAGGATTTTTCAGGTTCAAATATATGATGAGTTATATTTCTTTCAGGTTTTAATCATTTTTAAATCTTTATTTTTAGTGATCTGGTTTTTATTCCTGTGTGATGTGATATGACTATCTAAGTGGATTTTACCAGGACACTATTTATTGAAAAAAAAAAGAAACTCATTATCAATCTGGACTGTTTTCATGGATTTCTTAGCGAGGAACAGCAGGAGGCTGGCACAGCGGCTACTCCCTGTGGTTCCTGGGTCACCATCAACGGGAATAAAAGTGATGGATAAATGGAACACAGGTTCTACATTGGTGTCAAACATCCGAATGGTCTGCGTGAGGTTTCCAGGCATGCAATCATGTCTCGGTTAAATATAAATTCCTGAACTTATGGCTAAAGTTGTTATCTTGAGGCCAAGAGTGTATAAAACGGTAAAAATAAAAATGGCAGAATGCTTCCAGGTTTGCTTACCAACTATTAAAAATATGATATAGACCTGCTGTGCTGTAACAGGGCTGCATTGCTACAAAACTAGGTTGTCAATAAAGCCAGTGTGTATCTTGGCTTGAAACTGAGAGCAAAAATCTGTGGGCTTCATATATATATACACGCTGACCTTAATTAACAGACCTGTTTGTTATACATACAAGTCTAACACAAATGGACTTGATTGAGGGCCCTGGAGGCGAGCTTGGGATCTGAGTGCCGTGTGTGTTTCAGACCACAAGCTCCCCAAGGAGGTGTGACCGGCACCTACCACGGCTGAAAGAGCTAATTGACATTGTCAGCAGGATTCTCAAACCCTTTTCCCGGGAATCTAAGCATGATCAACGATCGTGTTGCTTTGGGAAAATAGTCTGCTCTCAGACCTTGAAATTATGTTCCCGGGGACGCTCGTTTCCGCAGCAGGCAGCATCTGTTTTTTATTGGGGTCTTGCCTCTTCCTAATTGTGCAGCTGGTTTGAGAGAGAAAAGCTCTGTCATGTAATCTGTTTGGGATCAAGGGTGAGCAGCAAATTCACTTTGGTCTCAAGGACAGACGAGTTCTAAGAAGCAGATCACCACCTCCCCACTCCCCAAAGCCACTGAGCCTCTTGTACTCTGAAGCTGGTCATTTATTTATTAAACACCCTCTTCAGGAAGCGGGGAGACCCCTCAGGCAAGGCTAGCTGCAAGCTGGGCATCTACACCCTGTTTCTAGGGGTGCAGTTAGGACAGATGTACTGGTGTTTACACACCTCTTTCTCTGAGCTCTGGCACATACATGTCAGATGGGTGCTTTCTGAACAGAGGTGTCAGCCTAGAGCCCACGTCTTTTCAGGGTCTCACCCACCCCTTCAGGTGTGAGGTCCTTCTATTACCAATGAAATTGCGTGGGACCCCATGAATCGCAGCACGCCAGGCCTCCCTGTCCATCACCAACTCCTGGAGTTCACTCAAACTCATGTCCATTGAGTCGGTGATGCCACCCAGCCATTTCATCCTCTGTCGTCCCCTTCTCCTCCTGCCCCTAATCCCTCCCAGCATCAGAGTCTTTTCCAATGAGCCAACTCTTTGCATGAGGTGTCCAAAGTATTGGAGTTTCAGCTTTAGCATCAGTCCTTCCAAAGAACACCCAGGACTGATTTCCTTTAGAATGGACTGGTTGGATCTCCTTGCAGTCCATGGGACTTTCAAGAGTCTTCTCCAACACCACAGTTCAAAAGCATCAATTTTTCGGCACTCAGCTTTCTTCACAGTCCAACTCTCACATCCATACATGACCACTGGAAAAACCATAGCCTTGACTAGACAGACCTTTTTTGGCAAAGTAATGTTTCTGCTTCTCAATATGCTATCTAGGTTGATTATAACTTTCCTTCCAAAGAGTAGTGTCTTTTAATTTCATGGCTGCAATCACCATCTGCAGTGATTTTGGAGCCCCCAGAAATAAAGTCTGACACTGTTTCCCCATCTATTTCCCATGAAGTGATGGGACCAGATGCCATGATCTTCATTTTCTGAATGTTGAGCTTTACTCTCCTCTTTCACTTTCATTAAGAGGCTTTTTAGTTCCTCTTCACTTTCTGCCATAAAGGTTAGGACAATTTTTTCATATTTCCTTCATCTGTCATTTTTCGTTTATTTGACATATATTTTATACTCAGTATGCACAACTGATGGGATAAGTTAGTACCTCAAACATTTTAAAACTGAGATTTAAAAACAAGTCACACGTAAAATGCTTTATTACGCTTTTTCCTGTTTGTTGTGGTATTTTTAAAAGAGCACAAGACAGTGATGGCAGAGCAGGGGCTTAACGTCCGGCCTCCAGGTCTCCTGCCTGTGAAGAGGGCACGCGGGCAGGTGGTAAGCCCCACAGTGCCTCTGAGGCCGCACACAGGTCCACGCAGCTCTGCGGCCGCTGTGTCCTCTCCACTGGCGGTGCTGGTGGCTACTGTTGCTATTTTTAGTGAACTCGCGATGGCTGTGTGAGCCGTGCAATGGCACCAAGCCTCTTCCTCTGCAATGACACCGCGGCCCCCTTGCGGACACCCACCCACCTCCCAAGCCCCGTGGCCTCTGGGCGGTGCTTGGTTTTAGCCGTAGAGGCTGTCTGAGCACCTGTGCCAGCCCCAGGCCTCACAAGCTGCTAGGTTCTCCCTGGGGACCCTGGAGAGGTTAACAGAATGCTAATATTTATATCCTAAATAACAATTTTGCTACAAAGAAGCAACCTTCTCAGCTGATACACAAATAAGTTCCTAGTGGAACCTTCCTCTAAGGTGCCGGAAGTAAGGGGCTCCCGGGCCCCTGACGTGTTTCATACACATGGGAAGAAGAGCCTGTTTTACCCACACCTCTGTTTCTATAAATATTCCCCTTTTTTTTCCTTTTTGGGGAGAGGGAAGCAGATGATGGTGTGATTCACAACCAGCTGCAAACTCTCTGAGCATCTTGTTTTAAAAGGCACAGCCGCAATCCAAGGGTTTGGCTATACATGGTCTCTTCAGAGGCATGAGACTTTGCACAAAACTGTTTTATCCCCAATAAACATCTGCATCTGTGGACAGGCTGTGAAAAGATAGCCACCTCTCCCACCGCTCGGCAGCAAAGCCCTATCTTGAATCCGAGGCTCTGATATGAATCCCGCATGAGTGTTTTCTAGCTCTGTGATTTTGAGCAAGTTGGTAACCTTGTGAATTTCAGTCCCTACATTTGTAAAACAGGATTACAATGTGTACCTCTCAGAGTCTTTTCAGTGAGGATTAAGAATGCCTGTTAAGCATTTAAAATAAAGTAGCGGTGCTCACTGACCAGTTCCTTCCCTCTGCTTTGCTTGTAAATGGAGTCTCTTGACAGAGAATTCAGACAAAAGTAGATTGCTTGTTTAATGAAACTCTTCCTATGTTGAAAACTGTAAGGATACAGCAGAAACGAGGCAGGTCCAGGGTGTGTCCCCAAGGCCGGGCTCCGGTGTTCACAGCAGCCTCGCTGACCCTCGGTGAAGCCCCTCAGCACTCCCCAGGGCTGCCGGCCAATCACTCAAATCGTGGGACTGAGGAACCATCCGGTCCCAGTGTGAGTCTCAGCTGATGGCATCTCCCTCCTGTGTATTCATGTAAAACTAGAGCAGAAGCTGGTCTGAGGGAGGAGAAAATGGAGGCCGACATGCACGGTGCAGGGTGGCCTCTGAGTCTCTGAAGCCGTTTCTCAGCGTCACTCCGCTCACCATCTTCTGCGAAGCCATCTGGCGCTCTCGGGGGGCTCACGTCTGTCACCTGGCAGAGGGGAGCCTGTGAACAGGTCAAGGCTCGTGCATTTGTTTATTTTCCTAACGAACTCCTACTGCACATTTAATAAGGTCCCGCCTTCAGGAGCCCAGGAAGCAGGCCATCAGGCTTGGCGCCGATGTGGCAGGTCCCCAGCGTATCCGCTGTTGTGCGGCTTCCCGGCGCCTCCTGGTGTGTCCCTCCCCTGCAGCCTGCTGCGACCAGTGACCGGGCTCCCTGGGTTTTCTGTCTCCACAGAAGTCCTCGTGGCCGATGTGGCTCTCTACCGGGGTCTTCCCTCTCCGCATCTGCCCTGAGTGACTTCCTAAGTGGAGAACTGGACGCCAAGTTTCTTCACAGCTGCCCTCTGTCCTCAGGGTGAAGTTTACACTGCCCTGCTCGCATTTCTCTTCTTCCACATGTGCTCACACAACATCTTCACATTCTCCAAACGTGTCATGTGATCTCACATAAATCTGTCTTCACAAACGCTGCCCACTTCTACACGTGTGACTGATGCGGCCGCGTTCTCTCTCCGCTGGGGCGGCTCTCAGATCTTCTCTCAGCCGTGGTTGCTCAGCCCTGGCTCTGGATAGGGCCCTTCCTGCCGCGCAGTGCCAGGGGTGTCTGTCTGGTTGGCAGAGTTCTCATCCCTCTGTTCTCTGGCCTCAGCTGTGAGACTTACAAGGCAGCAGGGCGACGTTTCCCATACTTTTCTTCTTTGTAGAGTTAATCTAATTAAACGAATGAATCGGTGTTGCTGGTAATAAGACACGTGTGTCCTAAGGCAGGGAGGGCCGCAGAGAGAGGGGAGCTGGGGTGGGGGAAAGCCAGCAGGGAAAAGTCAGCAAATGGAGCAGAGCGGACCGATTCCGGGCATGTCCAAGCCGCCAGGGAGGTAACACAAATGCCTCAACAAATCTTACAGGAAAAGAACAGATACTGTGAGTAATTCTGGCAGATCAGGCCTTTGTTCACACCCAGATCTTCAGCCTTAGTGCTAACCGTCTTAGTAGTGTTTAGAATTTTATACCATGAACGGCCAGGGCCAGAAAAGCATATAATGTGTTTTCAAATCAAGACAGTTCCTGAACCGAAGGGAGAGTCCACCCTGGAGGATGGCAGGATTGCACAGGACACCGCTGCGGCTCAATCCGTGGGGACGCAGAGGCCTGACACATCTAGATTTGGGGGAGGGCGGCGCGGCCTCGGAGCACCGCTCACGCCAAAGCCCCACGGACTCGGCGGGAACCTGCGCTCTCACTCTCGCAGCTGACACCGGAAACGGCTCCTCGGAGCAGATCACTTCCGGTCCTGCGGCTGCCGCGGCCCCTCTCTGACCCCTTCCAGAACCACCTTCTGTGGAATCCTGGCTTCCGCTTGCCTTCTTACCAGGAGGGCACGGGGCAGAGACCAACACGCACCTCACCATGAGTTTCTCTAGATGCCGTAACAAACAGCGTATTTGGTCAGAAATAAGTGAGGCTACACATATTTTGGGGACCTGCGAGTTCTGACACAGGAGGTGCCAGGCCTCAAAGAAACTGGATCTGTGAGGCTGATTTATGCAGGAACCTGGGACACCGTGTGGTTGTGGGAGCGGAAAACAAATTGTTGGAATGTTTGCAAAAGGAGACTCAGGACCAAGGGCTTTGAGGATGGCAGGGGTGCTGGATTCAAGAGAAGGAAGCTGTCTGCAAAGAAGTCCAGAGGCGCGTGTCTAGGAACTCCGGGGTGAGTCAGAAAAGTGAGGACAAACCTCTGGAGAATTAACTGAAGTTCTAAATTTTAAACCCCCAATTTTTTTAAATTAATTAATTTATTTTAATTGGAGGCTAATTACAATGTTTGTAGTGGTTGATGCAACTGGAGTCCATTAAACCCCAAATTCTTATGAATAGGTCTAAGTCCTTTTTGTAGAAATCACACCATGAGATGTGAGGTTTGGGGCACTTCAGTGACTCCTCGTGGGCTGGGAACCAAAACGCATTCTAACTTCCAGCCTTATGCTTCCATTTGGATGTTAAATTCCTGTTGAATTTAACTGCTTATATTAAAACAGGTAAGAGTTCACATCCTCTCCAGGGTTCCCTGGAGCCTGGAACGTCTCCTTGGAGACTGAGGCAAACCCTGAGCTTGGACTTGCAAGTCTTGCTTTTGAATCTGAAAATGCTGCTCAGCTTGAAGGTAAAAGTCCTCACGTGCGGCTTCACACACAGCTGAGGCCCTGTGGACCCAGGTACCTGTAAAGTCATGTTCCAGATGTGTCCCTTCCATGATCAACAACATGCTGGGGAATTAGCCTCTTGAAGCAGAATTAGTATAAAACAAATTCAATTCAGTGTGAAACAAAACTCACAAAACCAGAGAAAATTGAAAATGTTTGCCCAGGGGCTTCCCTGCACAGGGCACGCGGCTAGATGTGGTTTAAGTGCTTTCAATGTCTCCGGTCCTTGGAGAAGTGGGGCTCAGGAAGGAGAGGCTTTTCTCAACCAACAGACATGCTGTTTTCTCTCATTGCTTTCATCTGATTGGAAATTGTAACAGTTTGTTTGCCTATTCATACTCTTTTTAATAAATTGCAAAATACTTATTGAGTAAGATATTCCTTCATAGCTCAGTTGGTAAAGAATCTGCCTACAATGCAGGAGACCCTGGTTTGATTCCTGGGTCGGGAAGATCTGCTAGAGAAGGGATAGGCTACCCGCTCCAGTATTCTTGGGCTTCCTTTGTGCCTCAGCTGGTAAAGAATCCGCCTGCGATGCAGGAGACCTGGGTTCGACCCCTGGGTTGGGAAAATCCCTTGGAGAAGGGAAAGGCTACCCACTCCAGTATTCTGGCCTGGAGAACTCCATGGACTATACAGTCCATGGGGTTGCAAAGAGTCGGACACGACCGAGCAACTTTCAGCTTCACTGGTGAGTGCTTGCTCTTGGCCATAATTCCCGGGTCTCTTGGGGTCAGAGTGAAGGATGCAGACCTTTCACATCAGGAACGTGGTGTGATGTTTTCACATGGAAGGTGTCAGCTTCCTCAGGAAGGGGCTAGGACTGCCTCTTGTTTGCTTCCTGAAGGTAGGCAGGCTGGCACTGCCTCTTTTCTCTTGAAGTGCTTGTTTTATTTTAAATTATGTCCTTGAATGGCTTCCTTCCTTCCTGTCGGTGTGGATTAATGACTTCCTTCCTTCCTGTCGGTGTGGATTAAGCTGGACGCCCAGGAGGTATTGTTCACAGGCTTATCTACAACTGTTAGCATCTCCCAGCTAAAAGCAAACTGCCTTTTGAGGATCAGTTCCCATTTGTCGTGAAGCTAAGGGTTCCTGTGTGTAGTTAACCCCTCGACAGCCCCCACCTGGCAGAGACTAGGGTTTCCTTAGACGCTTCTCATGTCAGGAGCTCACATGCTCTAGGCTTTCCTGGTCCTGATTAAGTTCTGTGTTGACCTCAGTTGGAGTCCTGTCTGTTTTCTTGCAATATTTATATATCGGCCTTCACGCTACCCCTGAAACTACAAAATGGCATCTCATTGTTGCTAAGACCAAGAAAGACCTGCACACTCTCCCGTCTCATCCAAGGCTCTCAGATGACCCTACAGAACTGGGAAAGGCTCTGGTCTCCACCTCCTCCACTGACTTGAGAAGCTCTTCACAAAAGAGGAGAATGATCATTCCCAAATTTCTGACTGCAAGAGCGTAACATTCTAGGAAATAAAGGACATGACATATTAATCAGAATAGTCCAATCGCTGAGACACTTCCAAACTTCAGTAGCCCAACAACTGAGGATGTATTTTTCAGGCATCTGGGACCTTCTCTCCAGGGTTCAGGGTCCTGCGGGCAGCAGGAACTGGGGGCGGGGATAGAGTGGGTGAGCTTCCAGATTGGGGCTCCAGGCCTCAGGCTGTGAGTGTCCCTCCCTGTCCATCCTCTGACCAGAGCTGGGCAAGGGGGCTACCCTGCACAGCGAGCTGGGTCTGGGGTCCCCGGTGCCTAGGAGGCAGGCCAGTGGCTCCCAGGTGGCTGCAGTCCTCAGCCCAGGACAGCGCTTATTTCCTGCTCTTGAGTCCACAGGCCTCATCATGCAGGAGAGATGAGGTGGGACCTGTGCACAGGGGCTGCGGCAGCGCGGCTGGTCTCCATGGGGACAAAGCCCAGCCTTGCGTTCCCTGCGATGCGGGTGGCCTTGGCTGAAGTCTGTCTAGCAGGCAAGTTCAATCCATGTCTACCACCTGTAATGCCACTTCCAGCCTTTCCCTTTCCTTTAAGAATCACTTCTTTCCTTCCCTGCCTTCCACTGCCTGTAATGGTTTCCTTCTATTGAGTTGAGAGTTGTCCACAGAAGCATTTTGCTTTGCTTGTGTTTCCACCTGCTGCTTCTCAATTCTAGCTTGTTGCTAAGAAGCTGAACTCAGGTGTGGAGTATACAGTTTTGTTTGAAAACTAAACCTCAGTATCTGGCATCAAACTGCTGCTGCTAAGTTACTTCAGTCATGTCCAACTCTGTGCAACCCCATAGACGGCAGCCCACCAGGCTCCTCTGTCCCTGGGATTCTTCAGGCAAGAATACTGGAGTGGGTTGCCATTTCTCCTTAGAAAGTCTCTTGGGAGCAGCTTTTAGCAGAGGAGGAAGGATAATTGAAATCCCTGGACAGGTTGACCAGGCTGGAGTTGACCTGAAGTCAGACCGAACATCCTGGTGACGTTTGCAGGTCTCCTTCAAGGCATCCTGATAACAGTCGTCTGCTTTCTGCTTGACTGTGTCATGGACGTTAAGTTGCAGGGGTCAGCTCTGTAAACTGTAAATTTATTATAAATCAAATATACTACAATACAAAAAATGGAAAAGAAAACAATTGTGAAGTAAAGGAACAGGACATCACAATAGAAAAATGTTTCAAATCACACTCTGATGGAAGGTTTCTAAACAGCAGACCATAAACAGAGGACCAAGCTGTGAGTGGAATGGCATCAGCCGAGACACAGAGGGAGCAGAGGAGGGGATAGGGAAAACAGGAAACCGGAAACAGGGCCGACTCCAGACCTCGGGCTACAGGCACCAGAGAGGCAGTGCTTCCCCCGGTTTCTGTTTCTGGCATTTGCGGTGCAGTCACTCTAATAACCTAAGCGTGCTTGTGGGAAAGGGGACATTGCGTTTCATGGCTGAGCCCATGTTTGAGCAGCATGGTCCCTGCTTACCTGCCAGCATACTGATGATCTGTAGGAGTGATGGGTTCCAGGAAAAGGCAAACCCTCAGTGCTGGTGCCGCGAACTGAGTTCTGCTCGCTGCCTGCTTCTCATCGGTTCCTGCTTCTTCTTGTGGAGGGGAGGCAGGCGGACACGTCTCTCTGCTTGGTGCCCTTCCTTCCACCATGGGCTCTAAATACAAACGCCTCCCTTCATTTATTATTCTTTCCAAAAAAATCACCTTGAGGCTCCCCTGTTAGAGATGGCAGAGGCGAAGGTGACCGAGCTGAGCACAAAGTGACCGAAGGATATAAGGGGGCTTCCTGCGAGGCCCTACCCGCCCAGGGCTTACCCCTCCCAACACAATACTATAACCCTGGAAACAAGAGAAGAAGCACTCACTACATGGGGGACAGCATGTTAGGTGGGCTGCATCATGTTTCACAGGAAATCTCATTAAGTGAAAACCCACATGGCGTGGGTTGTTGGTGATCACACAGGCCTCAGTTTCATACTGAGTCTCCAGACCTGAGAGGAGGGGACCAGGGAGGGGAGGGGGTGAGGTCCTCAGGGTGCAGGTCCCACCACTTAGCTCTCGCCCAGGGGAAGGGTGCGGGGCCTGGGATGGTCCTGATAGGCTGGGTCAGGTCTTAGAGGTGACAGATTGTCTGCCTCCCACATACAGAACCAAAATAATGCCCTGCTAGTTATTTGGGGGGGAAAATCCCTTCATACTTAAGATATTTATGTTTAAGTTGAGTTCTGTTCCTGGAAACTGAAATTATCCTAAGTAATTCAGGAGGTGTGAGTGCTGCCTGCTCAGTCACTAGTCATGTCCTGCCTTTTGCAGCCTCTTGGACTGCAGTCTGTCAGGCTTCTCGTCCATGGGGTGCTCCAGGCGAGAATACTGGAGAGGGCTGCCATGCCCTTCTCCAGGGGCTCTTCCCGACCCAAGGACCAAACGCATGTCTCTTAAGTTTCCGGCTCTGGCGGGCAGGCTCTTTACCACGAGTGCACCTGGGAAGCCCAATTCAAGACGAGGGAGTGTTAAATAAAAAAGTATAAAAGCAAAAGGTATAAACTTTTTCTTTTAATCTAAAAGTATACAACAATCTTTATAAGCACAATAACACTTGAAGTTAGCTAATAAGAAAAGTCAATAAATTTGACTAATTGCAAGTTTCATAGCACATTCATTTCTCCAGATAGAATAAAGCTGATTTATGGGAGCAGACACTCTCGCTGGCACCGAATCCAGCTCCTTCTTTGGCTCAGGAGCATCTCATGGCCCCGCTCCTGCACTCCGTGGTTCCATGACCTGGCTACACCCGGTCAGGCCACCCCATGGATTCTTAGTGGCCACATGTGGCCTGTTCTTATCTGTGCACAGTCAAAGTGAGACCCCAGCTGCAGGCCTGACCTGGCCTGGCCCCTTGGAGGACAGCTCTCATGGCTGGGCCACCTGTTCCGGGCACCTCCTTTCCGAAGATTCCCCATGACGGTCAAAGAAACACAACTAGCGTAAAGTATCTCTTTAAATCAATTAAATCCATGATCTGATTTTTATTATTTTGTAACTGATAATACCCAATGTATGGATCCTTTTGTTTACCGGTGGTAGAAATAAAGCAAAGAAAATCATAAACTAAACAAAAACACAACCCTCCGAATGGGAGAAAACATTTGCAAATGAAGCAACCCACAAAGGATTATCACCTCACATTATTCAGAATGGCCATCCTCAAAAAAGTCTTCAGCAATAATTGTTGGAGTGACTGTGGAGAAAATGGAACCCTCCTACACTGTTGGTGGGAGTGCAAATTGGTGCAGCCATTATGGAGAATGGTATGGAGGTTCCTTAAAACACTAAAAATAAAACTACCTTATGACCCAACTATCCCACTACTGGGCATACACTCGGAGAAAACCATAATTCAAAGACACATGTATCCCAATGTTCACTGCTCTGTTTATAATAGCCAAGCTCCTTGTAATAGCTCTGTTTATAATAGCCAAGACATGGACGCACTCTAAGTGTTCATCAATAGTGGAATGGATAAAGAAGATGTGGTGTAAACAAATAATGGAATATTACTCAGCCATAAAAAAGAACAAAATATTGCCATTTCCAGCAACATGAGCAGACCTGGGACTGTCTGTCGGGCTGAATGAAGTGAGTCGAACACAGAAAGACAAATAACATATGATATCACTTACACATGGAATCTAAAACAAAGGGTTCAGTGGTCTTCCCTGGCAGTCCAGCAGTTAAGATTGTGCTTCCACTCCAGGGGGCACAGATTTGACCCTTGGTTGGGGAACTAATTTCCTGTATGCCCCATGGTGCAACATCAACAACAACAACATTTTTTAATTAAAAAAAAAAAGGCTACAAATGAATTTATTTACAAAACAGAAGTATAGTCACAGTGTAGAAAACAAATCTATGGTTATCAGGGGATAGGGTGGAGAAGGGCTAAATTGGGAAGTTGGGATTGACATATACACATGCACATATACACACACACACTGCTGCTGCTGCGTCACTTCAGTCGTGTCCGACTCTGTGTGACCCCATAGATGGCAGCCCACCAGGCACCCCCGTCCCTGGGATTCTCCAGGCAAGAACACTGGAGTGGGTTGCCTTTCCTTCTCCAGTGCATGAAAGTGAAAAGTGAAAGTGAAGTTGCTCAGTCGTGTCCGACCCTCAGCGACCCCACGGACTGAATCCTACTAGGCTCCTCTGTCCATGGGATTTTCCAGGCAGGAGTACTGGAGTGGGGTGCCATTGCCTTCTCCAACACACACACACACACACACACACACACACACACACACACACACACACACACATATATATCAGATCAGATCAGATCAGTCGCTCAGTCATGTCCGACTCTTTGCGACCCCATGAATCGCAGCACGCCAGGCCTCCCTGTCCATCACCAACTCCCGGAGTTCACTCAGACTCATGTCCATCGAGTCAGTGATGCCATCCAGCCATCTCATCCTCTGTCGTCCCCTTCTCCTGCCCCCAATCCCTCCCAGCATCAGGGTCTCTTCCAATGAATCAACTCTTCGCATGAGGTGGCCAAAGTACTGGAGTTTCAGCTTTAGCATCGTTCCTTCCAAAGAACTCCCAGGGCTGATCTCCTTCAGAATGGACTGGTTGGATCTCCTTGCAGTCCAAGGGACTCTCAAGAGTCTTCTCCAACACCACAGTTCAAAAGCATCAATTCTTCGGTGCTCAGCCTTCTTCGCAGTCCAACTCTCACATCCATACATGACCACAGGAAAAACCATAGCCTTGACTAGATGGACCTTTGTTGGCAAAGTAATGTCTCTGCTTTTGAATATGCTATCTAGGTTGGTCATAACTTTCCTTCCAAAGAGTAAGAGTCTTTTAATTTCATGGCTGCAGTCACCATCTGAGTGATTTTGGAGCCCCCAAAAATAAAGTCTGACACTGTTTCCACTGTTTCCCCATCTATTTCCCATGAAGTGATGGGACCAGATGCCATGATCTTCGTTTTCTGAATGTTGAGTTTTAAGCCAACTTTTTCACTCTCCACGTTCACCTTCATCAAGAGGCTTTTTAGTTCCTCTTCACTTTCTGCCTTAAGGGTGGTGTCATCTGCATATCTGAGGTTATTGATGTTTCTCCTGGCAGTCTTGATTCCAGCTTGTGCTTCTTCCAGCCCAATGTTTCTCATGATGTACTCTGCATAGAAGTTAAATAAGCAGGCTGACAATATACAGCCTTGATGAACTCCTTTTCCTATTTGGAACCAGTCTGTTGTTCCATGTCCAGTTCTAACTGTTGCTTCCTGACCTGCATACAAATTTCTCAAGAGGCAGGTCAGGTGGTCTGGTATTTCCATCTCTTTCAGAATTTTCCACAGTTTATTGTGATCTACACAGTCAAAGGCTTTGGCATAGTCAATAAAGCAGAAATAGATGTTTTTCTGGAACTCTCTTGCTTTTTCGATGATCCAGTGGATGTTGGTAATTTGATCTCTGGTTCCTCTGCCTTTTCTAAAACCAGCTTGGACATCTGGAAGTTCACGGTTCACGTATTGCTGAAGCCTGGCTTGGAGAATTTTGAGCATTACTTTACTAGTGTGTGAGACGAGTGCAATTGTGTGGTAGTTTGAGCATTCTTTGGCATTGCCTTTCTTTGGGATTGGAATGAAAACTGACCTTTTCCAGTCCTGTGGCCACTGCTGAGTTTTCCAAATTTGCTGGCCTATTGAGTGCAGCACTTTCACAGCATCATCTTTCAGGATTTGGAATAGCTCAACTGGAATTCCATCACCTCCACTAACTTTGTTCGCAGTGATGCTTTCTAAAGCCCACTTGATTTCACATTCCAGGATGTCTGGCTCTAGGTGAGTGATCACACCATCGTGATTATCTGGGTCATGAAGATCTTTTATGTACAGTTCTTCTGTGTATTCTTGCCACCTCTTCTTAATATCTTCTGCTTCGGTTAGGTCCATACCATTTCTGTCCTTTATCGAGCCCATCTTTGCATGAAATGTTCCCTTGTTATCTTTAATTTTCTTGAAGAGATCGCTAGTGTTTCCCATTCTGTTGTTTTCCTCTATTTCTCTGCATTGATTGCTGAGGAAGTCTTTCTTATCTCTCCTTGCTATTCTTTGGAACTCTGCATTCAGATGCTTATATCTTTCCTTTCCTTCTTTGTTTTTCGCTTCTCTTCTTTTCACAGCTATTTGTAAGGCCTCCCCAGACAGCCATTTTGCTTTTTTGCATTTTTTTTCCATGGGGATGGTCTTGATCCCTGTCTCCTGTACAATGTCACGAACCTCAGTCCATAGTTCATCAGGCACTCTATCTATCAGATCTAGTCCCTTAAATCTATTTCTCACTTCCACTGTATAATCATAAGGGATTTGATTTAGGTCATACCTGAATGGTCTAGTGGTTTTCCCTACTTTCTTCAATTTAGGTCTGAATTTGGCAATAAGGAGTTCATGATCTGAGCCACAGTCAGCTCCTGGTCTTGTTTTTGCTGACTGTATAGAGCTTCTCCATCTTTGGCTGCAAAGAATATAATCAATCTGATTTCGGTGTTGACCATCTGGTGATGTCCATGTGTAAAGTCTTGTGTTATTGGAAGAGGGTGTTTGTTATGACCAGTGCATTTTCTTGGCAAAACTCTTTTAGTCTTTGCCCTGCTTCATTCTGTATTCCAAGGCCAAATTTGCCTGTTACTCCTGGTGTTTCTTGACTTCCTGCTTTTGCATTCCAGTCCCCTATAATGAAAAAGACATATGTTTGGGGTGTTAGTTTAGCACGGGTGGCTGTGACCAGCGCACTTAGTGTGGCCGAGAGGAGCTACCCCACATCTGAGGTCAGGGGCAGAAGCTGGGAGGACCCCATACCCGAGGGGAGGCGGCCAAGAGGTGTTACCCCATGTCCGAGGTCAGGGGCAGCAGCTGAGAGTGCCAGGCTGTGACGGCGTAGGAACGGCAGACAGGAGCTACCCCACGTCTGAGGTCAGGGGCGGCAGCCGAGAGGAGCTACCCCATACCCGAGGCCAGGGGCCGAGGCTGGGAGGAGCAACCCCACCTCCAAGGAGTGGTGGCTGCATGGGCGCAGGAGGGCCTAGAGGAGCTATTCCACGTTCAAGGTCAGAAGGGGCGGTGGTGAGGAGATACCCCTTGTCAAAGGTAAGAGAAACCCAAGTAAGACGGTAAGTGTTGCAAGAGGGCATCAGAGGGCAGACAAATTGAAACCATACTCACAGAAAACTAGTCAATCTAATCACACTAGGACCACAGCCTTGTCTAACTCAATTAAACTAAGCCATGCCCATGGGGCCACCCAAGACAGGCGGGTCATGGTGGAGAGGTCTGACAGAATGTGGTCCACTGGAGAAGGGAATGGCAAACCACTTCAGTATTCTTGCCTTGAGAGCCCCATGAATAGTATGAAAAGGCAAAATGATAGGATACTGAAAGAGGAACTCCCCAGGTCAGTAGGTGCCCAATATGCTACTGGAGATCAGTGGAGAAATAACTCCAGAAAGAATGAAAGGATGGAGCCAAAGCAAAAAGAATACCCAGCTGTGGATGTGACTGGTGATAGAAGCAAGGTCGATGCTGTAAAGAGCAGTATTTCATAGGAACCTGGAATGTCAGGTCCATGAATCAAGGCAAATGGGAAGTGGTCAAACAGGAGATGGCAAGAGTGAATGTCGACATTCTAGGAATCAGCGAACTAAAGTGGACTGGAATGGGTGAATTTAACTCAGATGACCCTTATATCTGCTACTGCAGGCAGGAAACCCTCAGAAGAAATGGAGTGGCCATCATGGTCAACAAAAGAGTTCGAAATGCAGTACTTGGATGCAATCTCAAAAACAGCAGAATGATCTCTGTTCATTTACAAGGCAAACCATTCAATATCACAGTAATCCAAGTCTATGCCCCAACCAGTAAACAGACTCTAGGAGGGCACAAACAGAACCTTGTGCACGAGGACCCAGTAGAAGGAGCAGTGACCCCACAAGAGACTGAGCCAGACTTGCCTGAGAGTGTCCAGGAGTCTCCAGCAGAGGCTTGGGTCAGCACTGCTGCAGGGTTGGGGTCACTGAGTGCAGCTACCTCCACCATAGCTTGGGTCTCAGGTCAAACAACAGGGAGGGAACAAAACCCCACCCATCACTAGAAAATTGGCTTAAAGATTTATTGAGCCTGGCATCAGAACAAGACCCAGTTTCCCCCACAGTCAGTCTCTCCCATCAGGAAGCTTCCACAAGCCTCTTAGCCTTATCCATCAGAATGAAAACCACAGTCACAGAAAACTAATCAAACTGATCACATGGACCACAGCCATGTCTAATTCAAACTATGAACCATGCCGTGTAGAGCCACCCAAGACGAATGGGTCATGGTGGAGAGTTCTGACAAAACGATGTCCACTGCAGAAGGGAATGGCAAACCACTTCAGTATTCTTGCCTCGAGAACCCCATGAACAGTATGAAAAGACAAAAAGGATACTGAAAGATGAGCTCCCCAGGCTGGTAGGCGCCCAGTATGCTACTAGAAAAGAGAAGAGAAATAACTCCAAAAAATGGAAGAGACAGAGCCAAAGTGAAAACAACGGCCAGTTGTGGATGTGACTGGTGGTGGAAGTAAAGGCCGATGCCGTAAAGAGCAATATTGCACAGGAACCTGGAATGTTAGGTCCATGGATCAAGGCAAATTAGAAGTGGTCAAACAGGAGATGGTGAGAGTGAACATCGACATTTAGGAATCAGTGAACTAAAATGGACTTGAATGAGTGAATTTAATTCAGATGACCATTATATCTACTACTGTGGTCAAGAATACCTTAGGAGAAATGGAGTAGCCATCATGGTAAACAAAAGAGTCCAAAATGCAGTACTTGGGTGCAATCTCAAAAATGATAGAATGATCTCAGTTTGTTTCCAAGGCAAACCATTCAATATCACAGTAATCCAAGTCTATGCCCCATCCAGTAATGCTGAAGAAGCTGAATGGTTCTATGAAGACCTACAAGACCTAGAACTAACACCCAAAGTTCAGTTCAGTTCAGTAGCTCAGTCGTGTCCCACTCTTTGTGACCCCATGAATCGAAGCACGCCAGGCCTCCCTGTCCATCACCTACTCCTGGAGTTCACTCAGACTCACGTCCATCGAGTCAGTGATGCCATCCAGCCATCTCATCCTCTGTCGTCCCCTTCTCCTCCTGCCCCCTATCCCTCCCAGCATCAGAGTCTTTACCAATGAGTCAACTCTTCGCATGAGGTGGCCAAAGTACTGGAGTTTCAGCTTTAGCATCATTCCTTCCAAAGAAATCCCAGGACTGATCTCCTTCAGAATGGACTGGTTGGATCTCCTTGCAGTCCAAAGGACTCTCAAGAGTCTTCTCCAACACCACAGTTCAAAAGCATCAATTCTTCGGCACTCAGCCTTCTTCACAGTCCAACTCTCACATCCATACATGACCACTGGAAAAACCATAGCCTTGACTAGACGGACCTTTGTTGGCAAAGTAATGTCTCTTCCTTTTAATATGCTATCTAGGTTGGTCATAACTTTTCTTCCAAGGAGTAGTGTCTTTTAATTTCATGGCTGCAGTCACCATCTGCAGTGATTTTGGAGCCCAGAAAAATAAAGTCTGACACTGTTTCCACTGTTTCCCCTTCTATTTCCCATGAAATGATGGGACCGGATGCCATGATCTTCATTTTCTGAATGTTGAACTTTAAGCCAACTTTTTCAGTCTCCTCTTTCACTTTCATCAAGAGGCTTTTTAGTTCCTCTTCACTTTCTGCCTTAAGGGTGGTGTCATCTGCATATCTGAGGTTATTGATATTTCTCCTGGCAATCTTGATTCCAGCTTGTGCTTCTTCCAGCCCAGCGTTTCTCATGATGTACTCTGCATAGAAGTTAAATAAGCAGGGTGACAATACACAGCCTTGATGTACTCCTTTTCTATTTGGAACCAGTCTGTTGTTCCATGTCCAGTTCTAACTGTTGCTTCCTGACTTGCATACAAATTTCTCAAAAACACCCAAAAGAGATGTCATCATAGGGGACTGGAATGCAAAAGTAGGAAGTTAAGAGATACCTGGAGTAACAGGCAAGTTTGGCCTGGTAGTACAAAATGCAGCAGGGCAAAGGCTAACAGAGTTTTGCCAAGAGAACACATTGGTCATAGCAAACACCCTCTTCCAACAACACAAGAGAAGACTCTACACATGGACATCACCAAATGGTCAATACTGAAATCAGGTTGATTTGCAGCCAAAGATGGGGAAGATATATTCTTTGCAGCCAAAGATGGAGAAGCTCTATACAGTCAGCAAAAACAAGACCGGGAGCTGACTGGGGCTCAGATCATGAACTCCTTATTGCCAAATTCAGACTGTGTATAAGATAGATAACTCATGAGAACTTACTGTATAGCAAAGCAAACCATACTCAGCACTCTGTGGTGACCGAAATGGGAAGGAAATCCAAAAACGAGGGGATGTGTGTATATCTATAGCTAATTTCTTTTGTTATACAGAGAAACTAGCATAACAGTGTAAAGCAACTACACTGCAATAAAGTTTAATTAGAAAAGAGAGAAGTGTGATAATAGAAGTAGCCGGATAGGAGATCTCTGACTTACAGCCCCCAGAACTTGGGAGAGTAGATTTCTCTCATTTGAAGCTGTCTGGTTGGTGATGATTTCTTATGGCAGCTCTTGGAAACTAAACGATGGCTGACATTTTTCTTCAAAAAAATTGGGAAGGGAGGTGTTATAGATGAGACAAGGTGAGTTATGAATTTATAACTGGATGGTAGGTTATAGGGAATGCCATATATAATTTATCATTTTTTCAATACAAGCAAAAAAGTATTTTTTTTTCTTCTTGCTTTTTCCCTTAATATGTGTACTAGAGATATTTCTCATTCATTTTTAAACTGCATACTATTTATTGTATAAAAATAACACACTTATTTTTCAACAAGAACCCTCTTGATGGACATCTAGGCTGTTTTCCCAGTCTGTCTGTCTGTGTGCCTGTTTACTTGAATGGGTTTTACAGGCAGTGCTGGATCAGGCAACTCCCTGGAGCAGACCTCTGCCTACATGTACGTGACGACCACGAGAATAGCTTCAATACCAGGAGACCCGCCACATCTCCCCTTGTGTTTCTGTGTTTTGCATCATAGGTTACAATCCATCCATCCATGTTTGCTCTTAGTGAAATGCCTACAATTAATTTAGCTTTACGGTAGCATGCATGCCTAGAGTCACCCACAGTTGTGTCTACGTGTGCATGTGTATGTGTGTGCACACACATGTACACCTGTGTGCGTGTGGCTCACAGCCACATACCTGCTCCTGCTTAGTTGTGTCTTCACTTCTCCTCAGCAGCAGAGGCTGGTTTTTGTCCCATTTGCACTTCTTCCTCATCCTCTCCTGTTCTGGGGTCCCTCACGGCCGAGCACCCTCCTCAGCCCCCTTCCGTCTTGCCCAGGCCTCCTGGCTTCTGGGCTGCCTGTGCTGGGGCTGAAAATGCTGTTTCCTGAATTGTTCTTTTATTTGAAAGCAGCAACAACTGCTTGTATAGGATGAGGTCAGTTTCCACGATACTGTTCAAGTTCAGTAAGGGTTTCAGTGTTTGAGTAAAATTCCCAAACAATGACATTATGCCTCAAAGTTCACACTGTCCCATCATTTTAACTTTTTTCACTGTTTAAAATTTTAAACCTTTGGCGGATTCATTTTGATATTTGGCAAAACTAATACAATTATGTAAAGTTTAAAAATAAAATAAAATTTAAAAGTAAAAAAAAAAAAAAATTTGAAACACAAACACTCCGAGTGACTGTTGCCTGTTCGCACGCTCCATGTTACTTCGTGTTTATAATCACAGCGTCACTGTGTTCAGTACGAGTCTGCTGTTTAAAAGCCAGGTGCACCAGCCCTGAAGGGGCATACTGCTGGAGTGGGAGAGGTGTGTGTAACATGTCTGAGATCCAGCGTTCAGCAGGAACGTCAAGTTATGAAAGAATGCACAATAGAACATGATAATTTGAAGTTAACATATACTATCAAAATGCAATAGGAACCTTAGCAATTATTTAGAGCTTAGATTAGCACAAAGCAGTTTAGGACAGGGGTATTTCATTCTCAGCATCATTTAACATTCCAGTGCATAGCGGTAAGACCCAGCTGCTGCCTTTGTCGGTTGGATTATTATCAAACTGTCCACAGAGAGAGCACAGACAGCACGCACCCTCGTCGGCAGGACGGCACAGTATCACTGGAGAGTGTGAGGGCACCTGGATCTACAAGTCGCTGACTGCTTCCTTATAATTATTCCCAGGAGTGGAAACAGTGGTCAGAGTGGACGTTTTCTGAAAGCTGACAGAACTGCTTTTCAGAAGCTCAGGACCTCTGCACAGCCACCGGCCTGGGTTAACGTGCCTTCACCCACGAGTGTGAAAGTTGGGTTTATTAATTTCCTGTGCCTTATTACTTTTTGAATTCTGGTTCATACCATCCCACTTTATAGAAAAATTTATATCCTTCACCCTAAACCTGAGAGATTTAGACCAGACTGTGCTTCTTCACAAGAAGGTGTAGGAAGCTGTGTAGTAACACAGGCCACGCGGCTAGTCTCTCAATGAGCTTGGGTTTCCTAGGCCCTGCCTTAGCTGTCAGCGCTCAGACGTCTGCATCGCTTATAGCCTCTTCTCAATCAGTGACTCATTTTAATAGGAAAGTGCAATTCTATTAATGTGTCTCCTCTGGACATTAGTGCGATTTCTGCTCTGCAATTTCCTTCCCATTGTTCTTTCAGACCACTTAATATTTCATATCGGTAATTAGCTAATTCTTGTTATTTAGTGCTAATTTTAAGCATCCCATCTATTTTTGTAAGACTATTTTTCAGTAAAGTAAACATAATTTCTTCTAAATGTTCCCTATATTATCTGTTTACAGTTACAAGACTGCTCCGCACCCAGGGTTACTTGGCTCTTCTGCTCCTCGAGATGGACTAACTGGTTTTCTTCTCCAGTCAGATTCTGCCCACTGACCCTCTGGCATATTTTGCTGAGCACCTACTAGTGCCTGGCACAGGCGGGAGGCAGGGTAGACCTGGTAGCAACGAGGAAGGAAGGAACCGACAGTTATTAAGCAGGTGCCCTGTGCCAGGCACCATTCTCGAGACTTCTGTGAGTTAGTTTGCATGAAACCAGTTTTGTAGACAAGGGAACAGAGGCCTGAAAACAAAGAAGTTGGTGGTTTGATGTCACATGAATAGACTTTCTCACCAGGCCTTTCATTTTCTTTTTGAATGACCACGACTCCCACCACCAGTTCCAGGCTCTGGGAAAACGCCCCAGGTAACCAACAGGCAAAGACTGTCTTGCAGGTTCTGAGGCTGTTTCGGGATCATCCCAGCTGTCACCAGCTACAGCCCACTTCTCTGGGAAAAGCTCAAAGACATTTGAAGAGCCTGGAATTCAATCACTCTTTAAATGTCAACTCAGCTCTCTCATCACTCTACCTGCCACCAGCACACAGGGATGGTCTCTGGACTGCTCAGATATTCCTGGATTTGAAAAGTACCACGAGGGACTCGAGGTGTGTGTTAGTCACTCAGTCGTGTCTGACTCTTTGTGACCCCATAGCCTGTAGCCCGCCAGGTCCTTCGTCCATGGGATTTTCACAGCAAGGATACTGGCGTGGGTTGCCATTTCCTTCTCCAGGGGATATTCCCGACCCAGGGATCGATCCTGGGTCTCCTAAATTCCAGGTGGATGCCTTACCGTCTGAGCTACGAGGGAAGCCCAGTAGCTCTAACTTGAGGAGTAACGAGGAGAGCTTGGCACCCGCTCCAGGATTCTTGCCTGGGGACTCCCATGGACAGAGGAGCCTGCTGGGCTACAGTCCACGGAGTCTCAGAGTCAGACACGACTCAGAGACTAAACACAGCAGAGCACGAGTGACTTAGAATTAATTCCCGAAGAGCCTTGGTCGCCAGCAGTCTGGACCAGTGGACCCGTGCTCCCACAGGAGCGTGAAGGAGGGCACAGGCAGAGTCGACCATCTGAGAGGACACAGACCCCTCCGGCTGCGCATCCTGACTTTGGCTTCTTGGGGGAGGCTCTGAAGCTGAAGCCCGTTTCCCTCTTGCCTTTACGGCTGCGTGCCCAGGCCAGCCCCCCACCCCAGACATGCTTCCTTCGCGCAGACCTTATCTGTGGCGAGCACTGTATGAACACTCAAAGTAACGTGCTGAGGTCCCTCCACACTCGGTCTCCGGGACCAGCCCTGCAGGGGACTCTTCCAGGGTGTCCTGGCCAAGCTTTCTCACCCTCAGAAATCGCCCCCCAGGCTTCCTCCACCAACTCCAATAGCACAACGCTCGGCAGCTTTGGAGGAGGGCCTCTGATCTGCAGCCCCAGTCAGAGCGGGAGCCCGAGACATTCATGGGGAGATGCACATGGTCACCTGGAATGGCTCCCGGCAGGTGGGCAGAGCTGGGGATGATCCTGAAGGTCTCCAGGTCAGTGGAGCTGAGGTCTGGCCCCAGCCAGGCTCTTGTGTCCTCCCAGCTCCCTGGAGGCTTCTCTGTAAAGCTCCCCACACCTGGTCCGTTCGGGGTACCTCTTATGACTCGTTCCCAAGTGTGCGCTCCCGCGGGGTGGAGTTTGGGAGGGGACCTCGGATCTACAGATCAGTCTGTGTCCTAATGATGAGACCACAGGAAACTGGGTGACAATTAAAGGGAAAATCTTGCTTGGCTGCGCCTGGGGCCAGGGCGGGGTGGGGGTGGGAGGAAGCTGTGTTCACAACCACGGCTTGTGTGACAGTCTCAGTGCCCACATTAATGCAAGACCCTGGGAGACAAAATCCCTTCACAGTCCTGTTCCTGACATGAACACAACAGCCAGCAGTTCATACTCGGTTCTAATGACTTATTTTGAAAAAGCTCCATCTTTTACATTATAAAAGAGGAAGCCAACTTTCTTTCCTCAAAATGCTCCCATAACAGAAACGGATTGAGGCGACCAACAGTGAAGGTAATTAGGAAACTCTACAGATTATTTTAAAATCTTCGTGTACATTGTTCTGTCTTTAGTAGTAGAAGCCTTCAAAAACAGATCTCACATCATAATAAAGTTAATGGAGGTCGGCTTCTGTGATTCAAGGAAAAACCACCAGGATAAATCGCTTCCAGTTGCTGAGAGGGTGAGCCTTTCCCATCAGCCTTTGACAGCTCAGGGCTAGTGGATTCTTCTAGGAAAGAGTCCGGAGTGGAGCTACGGTAATGGATGGTTACCTGCAAAACAGCTTTAAAAACCCAAACAAGAGATGCTCTTTTTCTTCATCTGAGCGTGGATTCTGGGCCCCTCTGTGGCCAGTGACCAGCGAGGGCAGCGGGAGCCTCTGCCAGCCCCACTGAGCCCTCCAGCCTCTCTCTGCTCAGAGAAGAGGGACCCTTCATTCTGCCTTTCAGAATTAAGCACATGATACACGTTTTTAAATGGATGTTGACAGCATCTCCCTGGCATTCTCTGTGCTCCACTGTCCCTACAAAATGTGCTGGATTCTTTCAGGACAGCAGGAGCTGAGGTCGCCTTAAGCACCTAAGAGGTGGAGGTGCTGTGGCCCGTCTGTGCCAACCTCCTGCTGGGAATCACAGGCCAGGGGGTCCTTCGTGGGCGAGTTCACTCTGCTCCCACCTCCGGTTCTCTGACGGCGAGTGACTCACTTCCTGTGGCCCCCACTCAGCAGCGGGGACAGAGCCCTGGCCAGCCGGTTCCCTGCCCTCCACCCGTGGCCCCTCGCACTGGATTTGCTCCCCGGCATCCTGTTTTCACTAGGGCCTCCAGCTCCTCTGCCCGCTCCACGCGTGTCTGTCCAAACCTTTCATTGGGTCCCAGGAGCCCCTTCCCTTCACTGAGGTTCGTCTCAGGAAGGAGGACGAGAGACACCGTGTCCCCACGTTGGGTGTTTGCATCCACGCTGCGGTTTCCTCTGCGGTTTCTGCCCTTGCCCTCCAAGAAGCTGCGCATTTCCAGTCCTGAGCCCTGGACAGGCGGGGCGACCTTCAGGGTGTCCATCGAGTCTGGACTTTGGAGCCAGAGCCTCAGACTCAGAAAGTCCCGCGGAGACGGTTTTGTTTTCTGGAAGCACCGAGGCGCCGGGTGGGGGAGCCTCCTCCACCCTCTGCGTCTTCATCAGATATCATGGCTTTGGCTGATGAGCCTTATTTCCAAAGAAAGAAGTTCGGTTTATTGGTGGACATAAATTTTTAAATTTAATTTTGCCTTGGACAAGGTCCAGAGGACCCAAGCGGGGGAGCGTTCTTTGGATGAAGATACATGCAAACGAGCAGTGTTTGTGGAGCCGGGCAGTGACTCTGTTCCAACGCCAGATGAGTGCCCTGGTTCAGGCAGCAGTGCATCCTTACTGCAGGCTGCTGCGTGCCCAGCTCTGAGGGTGAGGACGGGGAGGAGGGGGAGGAGGTGTGTTTTCTGTTTCATCTGACAATTAAAAATGCTCTCGTCCCACGACTCTTCCTGTAGCTGTACCGTAGGCTTATTGCACCAAATATGAATTGTTAACTAACTGTGTTGCAAAAGCAGTAACCATCCACTTGCGTGTTACACCGAGTCAGTAGAAGGCTTGTGCCATTTCCAAACGCGAGTTGCATGTAGACCATCTCCCTGGACACAGAGGAGAGTCAGTTACCCTGCTTCCTACTCTGGCTGCCAGGACCGGTCAACCATCGCACGAGCTGGACTTTACCTGCTGGCTGCTTCCCTGGGGTAGGGGGTGGCAATGAGCCTATTACCGCCACAGCAGTCACCTCCCCGGTGGCCGCCGCTGGGCTCACCCCGACTGATCCCATCATTCCGGCATCTTAAGGGTTAGAAATACAGTGAGTACAGAAGCCCCATCGCCAGTACATAATAAACACTACACAAATCTAGTGAACGTATCTCTGGGTGGTTTTACAAGTGGAAAGTTCCAGGAATCTCCAGGACCTGGTGTGATGCCTCTGTGGACGGCTGAACACAGAGCACTTGCCCAGGAAGTTAAAGAAGTTAAATTAGTGTGACAAGAAAAAAAAGTATACAAATCGCACATTTCTCCCTCATCCTGACGACACTATTGCAGGATCATCAGGAGAAAAACGAGCAAAACACCGATTTGGGTTCACGTGTAACGTGTTACAGGCTCATCTGCGATGCCTTTGCATTCTCCACCGAAAACATGATATTGGAATGTAAAAAGGAGCAGATTAACTTTTTATCAACTTGAAAATTCTAGGGTCAATTGCTGAAAACTATTAACAGATGAGTCTGCTTAGAGTAAAGCCTGGTGAGCGAGCAAGCATGTTCACAGGGCAGAGCCGTCAGCACGGAGCTGGGCGCCGGCAGCTCCTGCGGGCTGACCCCTGACCTTCCGGCCGGAGTGTCCCCTCTGGGAGCTGAAGGGCGGCGACCCCGGGGAGGGTGAGCCTCCATCTGGTGGTGGACGGGGGTTATGAAGTTTCTCTGAAGACTGGCATAGTGGTGGCCAAAACCACAGGGGCCGGGGCTTTTCTGGAGACAAAACACACAGCAGTTTCTTAGTGAAAAACCCACGATGATCGCAGCTGATCCGTGGCGTGTGGTCTGCCAGCCCAGCGCCTTCTGGGCATGGAGCTGGTGTCTGGAGAGCCCGGACAAGCTGCTAGGTCACCCCACCTGGGCACACGCTTCTCAGGCTGGGGTGGCCCCTCCTTTCCTCCCTGCAGCCCTCCCCCCGTGACTTGGTCACCCGCGCTGTCTGTAGACTCAGGTCATGCTGTTAGCAGGACACGGCCTGTCCTGAGTCCTGCAGTCATGGCGAGGGGCGGAGACAGGGTCCGCTGGGAAAGCCTTGGGGATTTTGTTGATTTCAAGATGCTGCTGCTCCTAGGTCTCCAAGCCCATCTGCCTCCCCCTTCCCTTAAATGGTTGAAGTCCCTCCCCTCGCCACTTACCAGTCGTGTGGGAGGCACATTACGAGGCGTGGTGGATAGCTGAGCCTCCAGTCTCACCTGTGCCTCTGACTTTGGGAGTCACCTGCCGTGATCAGTGTTTGCTGTCTTGAGTATCTCCCTGAGAGCAGGATTCCCTGGTAGCTCTGTTGGTAAAGAATCTGCCTGCAATGCAGGAGACCTCAGTTTGATTCCTGGGTCAGGAAGATCTGCTGGAGAAGGGATAGGCTACGCACTCCAGTAGTCTTGGGCTTCTCTTGTGGCTCAGCTGGTAAAGAATCCGCCAGCAATGTGGGAGACCTGGGTTCGATCCCTAGGTTGGGAAGATCGCCTGGAGAAGAGAAAGGCCACTCCAGTATTCTGGCCTGGAGAATTCCATGACTGAGCGACTTTCACATTCACTTTGAAAGTCACCTGCCATGACCATTGCTTGCTGTCCTGAGTATATCCCTGAGATCAGGATGAATTTCTAGTAAGAATTTTTATCCCACCTCTTGGAAGCAGCAAGGACGTTGAGGAGGTGAAGCAAATGGGCCTTCACCCCTCCTTATGGGAGGTAAGAGGGTTTGGTAATGTCCTAAAAGTTAGCTTGCACCTGCTTTATAGCCAGCCAACCCGTTTCCAGATTTTGACTGAAGAGACATGAATCACGCATCTACAGAAGACTCGGAAAGAAGAGTTACGGCGAATTCACCCTCACGACAGCCAGAAACTCGATCACACGTACATCCCACCAACAAGGTAATAAATAGACTCTGGGAGATGTATTCATACAGTGGAACACTGTCCATGACTAAAGGCGGCAAACTCTCCGGACGCCCAGCTTCAGGGTGATTCTCGCTGACCTGTTCTGAACAAAAGAAGCCAGACCAAAAAGACCTCACCGTTCAGAATTCTGTTTGCATGGAATGTACTAGTATGGACACATGTGATCTAAGGTGCCAGAAACCGACGCAGTGGTTGCCTCTAGGGTGGGGTTGCCTGGGATAAGAGACACAGGACCTTTTCAGGGTAAGAAACCTTATTTGGGGAGCTGTGACCAGGTGTATACATGTGCCAAAGCTCATCTTTAGACTTTGTCTTTAAAAACGTGGCACTTCCCAGGATATAACTTAGCTTAGCAGAACAGAGCATGAACATCTATGTCCTCTTAATAACCTTCATGCCTTTATTGCAAAGGAAATTTTCTTCTTCCGTGTACGTTCTGGATGAAAACAGTTCTGTTGCATTGTCAGAAACAAAGGCTGCCCATGACATGCCTCTGGTGAGGAAAAGAGAGGCGCTTCCTGTCCAGGGGTCTAAGAAACTAGACCAGGGCCCGCAATTAGGTCTCTGCTCGTATTCAGGAGTGGCGGCAGCAGGCGTGTGTCACTTTCCAGTTTGCTTTGTCTGCTTGAGTCCAGTTTCATTCTTCTGCTCTTTGCATTGTTTTATGTTTATCTTCTGAGGTTGGATGGATTTTAATGCTGAAACTGTTCACTGCATATGAGATAATTCACCTCTCATCCTCATTCTGATCCAATCACAATCCATTCTTTCTTCTGCTTTATTGAGATATAATTGACAGGTAAGATTGTAATATATTTCTAGTGCACAGAGTAATGATTTAATATATTATTACATAAACATTGAAAGAGAATCCCATAGTTAATTAACATGTCATCACCTGACACACTTATTTATTTATTTATTTTGATGAGAATCAAGCCAATTCTTGACTACTGTAATTCACAGATAGGCTTTGGTGATATTAGTATGTTATCCAGGAATACCTGACTTCTGCTCCTTTTTGATTGTGACAGTGTACAGAGGAACAATGGCATAAAGAAAAGAAACATTAAGAACTGAGTTTGAACCTGTAGCGTCCAAGCCAGGAAACTGCAAGGTTTTATGTCTTATCTTAGCTCAAACCCAAGTCTTATCATAGACTATGTACGGGTTCTCAAGACAGAAAGAGAGTGTCCGGGTCCAAGAGTTAGAGACAGAGAAGGAGATGGACACAGGAGCAGAGAGAAGTAAAGACGCCCAGCTGTCTCCCCGTGGGCTGGGCTCTTGGTCGGTTCTTGGGGCTCAGCATCCGAGACCCGACCGTGATGCTGGGGAACTGTGCGGAGGGGTGGGGAGAGGGGCGGAGAGCATTCTTCCAGCAGAGCAGGCTGGGCTGAAAGGTGCCCTCGCTCCTCAGGGCGTGACCTCACTGCCTGTAAGACCCTGAAGCACGTCCTTTGCAGTTTCCGGAAAGCTCTCCAGAGATTCGGGCTGTGGTAAGACAAACCGCAGGAAGGAAGTGTGTTGGGAAACAGAGCCTTGTCTCAGGGTGTAATTACCATCACAACTCTAGAAAACCGATGGGGATGGCAAGACCTCGGGGGTAGTAGATGGGTGTTCGGGAGCTCGGACGCAGGACGGGTAGAGCGTGTGTCAGCGTTGTGCTGTGTCCACGGCGTCTGTACCTGATTCATGCCTTTGCCTCTGATGGATCCCAGACTCTCCTTCTAATTATCACGCACACAGCAGTTTAATGTGTTAGTGCTCTGTCGGAACTTGAAGGCGCATTTGCACTTGATGTATTATTGATCCGCGGCAGAGGCTGTACACCTTAGATGCGAGGCGGAAGCGGCATCAGAATAACGTGGCTTTGTATTAGTAGGAAGACTTCTTCCTATGTGCACCCTCCTTTGACAGTAAAGCGGTGGCCCTAGCGTGCCGCTCTGGGATGCGGGATGTAGATTTTGAGTGTGTGACCGTCACATGAACACTGTCTCCTGGGTTTTCTCTGTGCTTTCCCATGGCTCGTTACCCAGGGGCTTCAACATGGATAGAAACGTTTATCATCTCACCTCTTCTCCATTTGTTCTGATGGGTCTTGGTTGAAAGTCAAAGTTGGCCATTATTTTTAGAAGGAAACATATCTTCGTGGGGAAATATCCCCTTTGGGGATAAATTTTACTCTTAAATGGTGACCCAGCAGAATTACAATGTGATTTTAGATTCATATATCAAGTCATTCCTATGAGGGATGTCTGTTTCAATGCTGGTCTATGGAGTGATCGAAGTGGATCCAGGTGATGCAGAGATAAACCGTCCCACACCCAGGTATCTCAGTCTGCAGTTGGGTGTCTCAGCTCGAGACCTACAGACCACATGGTGTGTTACATAGGTAACAAGAGGTTTGCTCTTCCAGTGATGGTGATTCTTATCAGGAAGGAGACCGTCTCGCAAAGACCCAGCCTCACCCGTGGAGGGTACAGGTTGTCAGATGCTCTCCTGCTGTTCATCCCAGGTTCTTGATGGTGAAGAAACATCTATTTCCAGTCCCTCCACAGACACCTCTGACACTTCTATTTTGATCAGATGTGCAGAACCAGAAGTCTAACCTCAACATCACCCTGGACATTGACCTGTGAGACAATCCGCAGTATGCCCCTCAGCCTGGGGAGTCACTGTTCACGAGCTGCATGCAGCTGTCTCCTCTTAACGTGACTCCTCCAAAGCGAGGAACACGCTGGGTAGTCTGCTCACCTCTCTGTGGGGCTGGGCTTGTATTTGGCATTCAGGGAGTATCTGTTCAATGAATAAATGCATATAATCCATTGCAGGAGTTTGGGGACTGTGCTAGTGTTCCATTGGGGAATAAAAAGTCAGCTAACTTATGTTTGCTCCTAGGTGATTTCAAGGCTTCCAAAATGAATATTGGAGGTTTGTCTGCATAATTAGTAGAAAGAATATTTCAGGCCTCTGTTCCTCCTTCTCTCCTCCAAAAAGTCCACAGAGGAGCCCAGGTGTGGTGGAAGGTGGGTGTTGAAGCGAGGCAGCAGACACGGGTGGATGGGATGATGTCGGGGTTGAAGGATACTCGGTTTTCAGCCAAGCCTGTGAGGAGGGCAGGCGGCAGGCACTTGCTGGCTCCTTCCTGGACCTTCTTTGTCTCACTCTCCTATGGAACTCACATGTGCTTGGCTTCTGTTTCAGGGCCACTCAGGGAAGCCCCCTGGAGCATAATAGGCCATCCTGAGAGTGCAGCCAGCTGGGGGAGGAATCAGGGAGTGAGCCTGCGGTAACAGGCGGCCCAGAGCCCCAGCTCCACCGTCATGCAGTCACAGACCCCACGACGGTGAGTCCATCAACCTTGAGCCTCACGCTCCTCCTGTGGGAAAAGAGGGCAACCATGGTGGGCCACCAAACCCCGCACTGGAAGGCTTCGGACTTCTGCAGTGTAATGTTAATTAAACTCTATCAAATCAGTCTGAATAAGTGAGAATTTGTGTCAACTTTCCTCGCTAGCGGAGAAGGCAATGGCACCCCACTGCAGTACTCTTGCCTGGAAAATCCCATGGACGGAGGATCCTGGTAGGCTGCAGTCCATGGGGTCACGAAGAGTCGGACACGACTGAGCAACTTCACTTTCACTTTTCATTTTCATGCATTGGAGAAGGAAATGGCAACCCACTCCAGTGTTCTTGCCTGGAGAATCCCAGGGACGGGGGAGTCTGGTGGCTGCCGTCTCTGGGGTCGCACGGAGTCGGACGTGACTGATGTGACTCAGCAGCAGCAGTAGCAGTTCCTCGCTAGAGCACCTTTTTCAGACCCTTGAAGGCTAGCTTCTCTACTGATTTTTTTAATGACCTCGTGGCTTTGTTTTTTTAAGTAATATTTACTGTTACAGTTATTGATTATAAATTGATAATTTATGTTAAAATTTGTTGAAAATAAAATGATACTAAAGAAGGAAGACCTTTCTTCATGAACCCAAGGTAACTCCTCTTTATTATCTTGGCACTTTTTATCTCTTTCGATGTATCTATATATGTACATGACATTTGCACTTTTATAAAATTAATTTTATACAGTACATTAATATTTGACATATCAAGATGACTGATTTTATGTACTTAGATATGTAAACATAAAGTAATGCAAAAATGCAGCAAAAGCAATGTTCAGAGTGTTGGTTTCATTAGACAGCGGGTCAAGGGTGCAGAACAGAGGTTGGCCAAGCACTTTGCCCATGTCTCTAGGAAGAGCAGTGTCCCTGAGGGACACAGCGCAGCGTCGCAGGTGAAAGAGCATGAGATGGAAAATGATCCAGTGCATCTGGATCTGGCCACCAGAGTATCTGAACTTGGTGTGAAACAGCCTCCGCTTCTGTGTCTAACCTTTGGCAGTGTGTGGGGTTTCATGTACATTTACTTGATCCTAACACTGGGTTGAAGCTGAAGCTTCAATACTGTAGCCACCTGATGTGAAGAGCCAACTCGTAGAAAAAGACCCTGATGCTGGTAAAGATTGAGATGAGGAGAAGGAGGTGGTAGAGGATGAGATTGCTAAATAGCATCACTGACTCAATGGACGTGAATTTGAGCAAACTCTGGGAGATAGTGAAGGACAGGGAAGCCTGGTATGCTGCAGTCTGTGGAGTTGCAAAGAGTTGGACATGACAGAGTGACTGAACAACAGCAATATTAGGCAGGATAGGTTGCCTCAGGATAGGTATTTATTATTAATTTCTATCCTATAGAACAAGGCTGCCAAATTGTTTTGATGGCACATTCTAATTATTTTTAAATATATTAATTTTGGAGTGGTTTCCTATATCATTTTCATTATAAAACATCCATGAAGAAACATCTGCTTCTGGATGAAATGAAGAATCACTTTAAACCATCATTTATACTGTTTTTTTCCTGAACTCTTTCCGGAGATGGCTGGTACCAGTCCAGCTCTGGTCACCTGTCCCGGGGCCACGAGAGCGTCCTCTCCAGCCCCAACCCTGGCCCCCAGCTCCTCCCCTCCAGGACTGTGGTCACCAGGACTGGATACTTTAAACACAAGAGCTCAGTCAGCTGTGTTTTCTTCTTTAATTTCCCATCTGTGACGTGAGGGAGTCAGGATGAAGGCATCGGTGTCACGGTGCCTCCTGTATACTGTGGGCTCAGTGGATGTTCGCTGGATTGGAACACAGTTATAACGTGTTACAGAGGAAGACTGATTCCTAATAGACTTCTTGACCCGAGGTGATCAGAGGCCTGGGAAAGTAAGACACAGTTTGGGAGGATGCCATGTAAAGCAGAGCTAAATACTTAAAATGCAGCCTGCAAATTTAAATGACAGAAGGTACTCAATTCTGCAATCCTTTAAAATATACTGCGGTGAAGCTCATACATTTCAGATACCAGGGGCTCAACAGACTTGTTGGGAGTCCCGACCGTCAGGCATGTGGTTTGGTAAATATTTCAACCATCTTACGGATGCCTCAGACCACTGAGCACCTCAGTTTAGGGTCACCTTCGCAGGATGTCTCAGCTGACGCTTCGGGTTCGCAGGAACATCCAAATCGGATCGCGTGTGGTGCCCGAGGCTGGAGGCGGCTGGAGGGCAGCTGGCTGTGCTGTCAGAGGGGCGGCTTCAGGCAGCCGCTCTGACCAGGGCCTGGGACCCTGGAAGAGCCACAAATAGAACCTGAGCTTAGCCTGTTGTCTGGGAATCGGGATGACGGTACCAGCCCCAATTAACCGCGAGGACGACACGTTAAGTAAGCGTGCGTCAAGCTCACACGTTCAGCCGATCATCTGAATGCCATTCACTTATTCTTTCCTTTGCTGAGTGTTGCTTATTCGTCAGCTCCTCTTCTAAGTGGGAGACACAAGTAGACTCCACGTGACCACTGACCACTGCAGGAGACTCGTTCAAAGACCAGGCGCGCCGGCATCACGTGACCGCTGACCACTGCAGGAGACTCGTTCAAAGACCAGGCGCGCCGGCATCACGTGACCGCTGACCACTGCAGGAGACTCGTTCAAAGACCAGGCGCGCCGGCATCACGTGACCGCTGACCACTGCAGGAGACTCGTTCAAAGACCAGGCGCGCCGGCATCACGTGACCGCTGACCACTGCAGGAGACTCGTTCAAAGACCAGGCGCGCCGGCATCACGTGACCGCTGACCACTGCAGGAGACTCGTTCAAAGACCAGGCGCGCCGGCATCACGTGACCGCTGACCACTGCAGGAGACTCGTTCAAAGACCAGGCGCGCCGGCATCACGTGACCACTGACCACTGCAGGAGACTCGTTCAAAGACCAGTCGCGCCGGCATCACGTGACCACTGACCACTGCAGGAGACTCGTTCAAAGACCAGGCGCGCCGGCATCACGTGACCACTGACCACTGCAGGAGACTCGTTCAAAGACCAGGCGCGCCGGCATCACGTGACCACTGACCACTGCAGGAGACTCGTTCAAAGACCAGGCGCGCCGGCATCACGTGACCACTGACCACTGCAGGAGGCTCGTTCAAAGACCAGGCGCGCCGGCATCCCAGTTCTTGACACAGATCTTAATTAGTCCTCACAGTAGGACCGAGATCTATGTTCTATTGTCCTTCTTCATAAATAAGGAAATTGAAGAGGTTTAAAGAAATTAAGAAAGTGTTAAGATCTTGTTCTAATTTATGGTGATAACTAAGAGTAACATATACTTGACACCAAAATGTTCTATGTAATCCTAACCTACCTAAGAGGTAAGTGAAAAGTGAAAGTCCCTCAGTCATGTCCGACTCTTTGAGACCCCAGGGACTATGCAGTCCATGGAATTCTCCAGGCCAGAATACTGGAGTAGGGAGCCTTTCCCTTCCTCAGGGCATCTTCCCACCCCAGGGATTGAACCCAGATCTGCCACATTGCAGGCAGATTATTTACCAACTGAGCCACAAGGGAAGCCCAAGAATACTGGAGTGGGTAGCCTATCCCTTCTCCAGCAGATCTTCAGGAATCTGCTGAAGGAATCGAACCCGGCTCTCCTCATTGTAGGCGGATATTTTTTTACCAACTGAGCTGTCAGGGAAGCGTCAGTAGAGGCGTTTTCAATTATGAAAAAAGCTATTCATTTATTCCTGAGAGACTTTGAAAAAACAGATTTCGTAAAATACAACAAACAGCTGTAATTGCATGAGTATATTTTCAGAATCTTTTTAAATCAGTATATTTAAAAGTAAAAAATTCAAAAACAATGCATGCTCAATAAGGACTTAAATGAAGGAGAGTTATTTTAACATTATTTTAATAAAGTTGGTGTTCTTTTCTTGGACAGAAATCTAACTGCCCCAAGAGGCCTTAGGTCCTTCTATAGTTTCCGTTCGCTGTGAGGTGCCACTGGGGGTCGTGCCCGCAGGCCCGGCCTGAGTGCTGCAGGAGGCACACGTTCCCTCCATGCGCCACTTCACCAGAACTCTAGTTTGTAATTAGAAAAGCTTTGTGTAGCCTCCAGTTAAAACATAATGGAGACCCCAGCGATACTGAGTTCCAAATGTGAAAAGCGCAATATAATCAGTAGACACTACCCAAAGCACATCTTTTCCGAGATTCTGTGTTTTCAGTGGGTTTGCTGAGGGCTCACCCTGTACTCCAGCATGTGGTGCTGGGGTCTCTGCATCTTCCTTCACTATACACTGTGGTTCAGGCTGTGTGGCTGAACCCTGAGGAAATCATAATTGAAAAAGACGCATGCACCCCAGTGTTCATTGCGGCATTATTCACAGTAGCTACGACACGGGAGCAGCCTGGATGTCCATCGACAGATGAATGGATAAAGAAGTTGTGGTGCCTAGACACAGTGGAATATTACTCAGCCATAAAAAGGGATGCGCCCAGGTCAGTGCTAATGAGACGGATGAACATAGAGCCTATTATACAGAGTGAAGTGAGTCAGAAAGGGAAAGGCAGATATCATACAGTAACACATGTCTATGGAACCTTGAACGATGGTACCAATGATCTTATTTGCAAGGCAGCAAAGGAGACGCGGACACAGAGAACAGACTTCTGGCCACAGTAGGGAAACGGGAGGGTGGGGCGATTCGAGAGAGTAGCTTTGGAACATACACTTTACCGTATGCAGAAGAGAGCGCCAGTGGGAGTTTGATGTACGATGCAGGGAACCCAAAGCCAGGCTTTGTGACAACCTAGAGGGGTAGTGAGGGGAGGGAGGGGCCGTACGAGTACCCATGGCCGACTCACGTTGACGCGTGGCGGAAACCATCACAATGTTGTAATTATCCTCTAATTAAAAATAAAAATGAAAAAACAAGAGTAACTGGCTCTCCTCTCAGCTCCGTGACTTTGCTGTTTCAAGGCTTACTCCTGTGAGCTGTCCTTTGTGTAAGGATGACTGATGGGCAGTGGGGCACAGTGGGCACTCCCTGTCCTGCACACGCACCTGAACTGTCCTTTGTGTAAGGATGACTGATGGGCAGTGGGGCACAGTGGGCATCCCTGTCCTGCACACGCACCTGAACTGTCCTTTGTGTAAGGATGACTGATGGGCAGTGGGGCACAGTGGGCACTCCCTGTCCTGCACACGCACCTGAACTGTCCTTTGTGTAAGGATGACTGATGGGCAGAGGGGCACAGTGGGCACTCCCTGTCCTGCACACGCACCTGAACTGTCCTTTGTGTAAGGATGACTGATGGGCAGAGGGGCACAGTGGGCATCCCTGTCCTGCACACGCACCTGCGCCCTTTGCCCTTGGCCCTGGGTCAGCTGTGAGCACGGGCTCGGTGATGCCTCTCGAAGGCCTCCCTGTGGATGCTTCCCAGAAACCTGCTCTCCTGTGAGCAGCCCCACCCAGCAGGGCCACACTTGGGAAGAGTGAGTGCCCGTCCCCACCTGGGCTTCCTGAGCTCACAGCTGGCAAGGCTGCCATTGGGGATGGTAAGAAGGACCTGAGGCTGGAAACGGGGAAGGAAAGGTGAACACCTGGGAGAGAGTGTTTTCCATGAACGTCCTTGAATAATGTGTTTATAGATTGTTTCCAGAAAAATGAATTATAAGCTGAAAAATTTTTCCATGTACTGCAATGTCTTCTACTCTTAATGCTTCTTAAGTTTTAATATTATGTTCTTGATATTTTACTTCTGGGGTGTACTGTCATCAATAATCACTTAAAATTATTAATTTGTTTACAACTTTTTAAGTAGAGAGAGCACAGAATAATTAAAAACTTAAAGAATACAGTTTAATCGATGTTTAATATATACAGTAAACACAGGTTTAAGTTAGCAGTTGGATTTCTGAGACGGCCACTGTCATCTTTCCAAGTAGTGCCTGAATCACTGTCCAGGAACCTTCAAGTGGCAAATAGAGAATGTCTTGGGTGGCATTATGGAACAACTCCAATTAAGCCCTGTGGAAACTTACTCTGCTTCTCAAAATTGTTGATAACTATTCCCTGGAAAAGGGTGCATTTGTAAACATTTTGATAACCTGAGGAATCTTGAATCAACCCCCTTTATTGCCACAGGAGCACGGACGCCCTCTCCACCCTCCTCTCTGCCGCGGGGACGTGCCTCCTGACGCCGGGAATCTGAGGGAGGAACGGGACTAGGAGCTGGGGAGGAGGGGAGACACCAGCGAAGTTGGGGTAACGGTTGGAACCCATCCCAGGAAACTCGGGCGCTTTGTGTGACTGACAAGCAGTCAAGGGCCAGGCCTGGAGTCTGTGAGTATCAACGTTAAACAGTGATTCAAAAAGAGCTCTGTGTACAGATCTTTGATGTCCTTCATAAATATGTGTTAAAATCTTGGAGGAGACGCAGTGCATGCGAGTCCAGAAGCCACGTAGCCGACTGGAGATTACAGTCCTCCCCTCACTGTCCCGAGAACCACAGAAAGAAAATGCAGAGAAAATCACAGCCAGGAGGAATCATGAGACATCTACTAACCCACATACAGTAATTCAGAGACAAGCTTGGGGTGCAGGCCGCCCCAAGTTGTCAGAAGCGTTGCTCGGAGCAGGACGGAGCTGAGCCCGGTTCCAGAGGGCGGGCAGGGCCAGTCGTGCTGTCTCTCGGGGGCAGAGAGGAGCCAAGGCTTGTGAAGCCGCAGGCATCTCGGGCGACAGCCCCGGGCAGCAGGGGCTCTTGCTTCGGGTCCCTTCCCATGACTCGAGGCTCTTGTGGGAAGCAGAGCACGCAGTGTGGCAAAAGTGGGAGCTTCTCCACAGCAGTCAGAAAGGTAGACGGGTAGAAGTCTCAGAGAGCTCGCCAGGTTAGGGTTAGGACCCTGCACCTGATCCAGTCCCCACCCACAGAAACCACGGCGCTGTCCCACTGCCATCCCTCAGCCTTCCAAACAGCTGAGCCAGGAGTGGTATCTCTGAGACAGGAAGCAGGAAGCAGAAAGGACGAAAATAAAAGCAGAAGGATTGTAGCACAAAACACAAAAGACCAATACAAATTTACATCAGAAGAAAAAACCAAGTGTGATTGCTTGGTGTGGTTCTAAAACTGCTCATTAAAGAAAATTTCTGCAGACATGAGGAGTGTGGACAGTGTGAGAAAAACTAAGCAAATGAAAAGGGCATAGCACAGACATCAGCTGAACTAAGGAGAAAGGGGCTCCAACGCCTAGGAATGTTCTGGAGCAGCACGGTGGAGAGAAACAGAAACAGCAGCAGGCTGACTGCGCGCATCCTCCTCGCAGCCCAGCCAGCAGCCCTGCCCTCTTCCACCAGGGAGGAGGCAGCCTGCACCCTGCCCGCCACCATCCGTTCACCGTTTGGGACACGGAGCAGAAGAGGACAGGGATCTCAGCTCTGAGGAACGAGGTGAAGCAAGCAAGACAGCTCCTGAAAAAATCCTTTAAAGCCAAGGAAACCAACAGCTAAGTGACACTAAACGGTCAGACACTGAGAGTCACAGAGTGCAGCCCGTCAACAGAGGCAGCTCTCACGGCCCTGCTGACTCTGCCAGCTACCCAGGGCACCAGAACCTTCCCTGCAAACAGGGAGGCAAGGACAGCGATAGGGGCCCTTGGAGCCCCGAGGGAAACGCGATGGAGCACGTGGGCATGCCGACCCTGGAATCTGTCAAAGCAGAACTTTGAATATAAATGTAAATGCTCATAAATGAAGTTTTAGAGAGTAAGTGCACTGTGTCAATTCGTAAGGCAACATTTAAAGATGTTAACATACAAAATCAGAAACCACTGGGGCAGGGAATCTCTGACGAGATCACACGGGTCAAATTATTCTCCTGTACCTGAAAGTTCAAAGTCACTGTTTATAATGACACAGCCAGGGCCAGAGGTTCCAGCACACTGTGTCCCCGGCAGTAATTGTCGGTGGGTGACCTCACACCAGTAACAGGTGACATCGGGAGCCGGAGCAGGTGCCTAAAATACGAGGGTGTGGACAGACAAGAATAAGTGCACTGATGTGAGTTCTGGGAACAAGGGTTTCCTTCCTGTGCTTTGTAGAAAGAGCAGGAAACCTCCTCAAAATCAGGGATTTATCATTCCTTTTCACATCATGTCAAAGCTTGTGATGCACTAAATTTAGTCACTTGAATATCAGTAAGTGCCAACCTAAAGAAAAACCCTTATCTACCAGTAATCATGTGCGTGCTGTCACTTCAGTCCTGTCCGACTCCTTGCGACCCCACAGACTGTAGCCCACCAGGCTCCTCTGTCCGTGGATTCTCCAGGTGAGAAAACTGGCGTGGGCTGCCACGCCCTTCTCCAGGGGATCTCCCCAACCCAGGGATCGAACTTTCATCTCTTACGTTTCCTTCATTGGCAGGCGGGTTCTTTACCACGAGCACCACCTGGGAACCCCCCACCAGCAGTGGTATTTGGCATTAAAAATCACTAATCTATTTCTCTGTCATAAAACAGATCCTGTGACACTCGTGGTGTTGACTTTCCTGCTGCAGTCTCTCCTCCGACCTGATGACCTGCAGGCTCAGAAGGGTTTGCACGCCTGGTCTCTGCCCTCATTGGCTCATAGACCTGCTCTTCCTTGAGGTCACCCTCCACCACCCTCTTCTGCACCTTCCTGACAATTCTTCACGCTCTGAACTCTAGAAGGTTGGATACATTTTGTTTCCACTATTTCCTCCTATCCTAAGGTATCAATAAAATATTACAGTCATAGTTCTGCAAAAGGACAAATAAAACAGGGCTCTCAGACGATACAGTGAAAGTGAAGTCGCTCAGTCGCGTCTGACTCTGTGACACCATGGACTGCAGCCTACCGGCCTCCTCCATCCATGGGATTTTCCAGGCAAGAGTACTGGAGTGGGGTGCCATTGCCTTCTCCAGGAGATCTTCCCCACCCAGGGATTGAACCCGGGTCTCCCACATTGTAGGCAGACGTCTTACTGCCTGAGCCACCAGGGAAGTCCAGACTATACAATTATGAGTCTAATACAGACCCAGGGAACTGGTCAAGATACACATTCCTGGATCCTACCTGTGAAATTATGGCTCAGAAAGCCCTGGATCTCAGACCCTAGGGACCTGCAACAGCCACCCACAGTCCCTCTGGAGGTGGCAGTCCAAGGACCTTGTGCTGAGAATGATTTTTCTAAGACCTACAATCAGAATATTTTTATTTTGATTTTAAAAAGTTCATTCCTTTGATTTCCTATTGCAGCTATAAAATCTTCACCTCGAAAAACAAATATTTTAGCTCCACGTATTTTTTAAGAAAAATGGATAAATGGAATCATACAATTTGGCCTCTTTCACGAGTCTATGTAGAAGGTGCTGCCTCCCCAAAACCTTCCTTCACCCAAGAGGCTTCAGCCCGCAGTTCATCTCAGACGCCCCTTGTTTAACAACAGCTATGGCTTGAGTTTACTTGAGGTTTCCATATTAAAGATGGATTTCAGTTACATATGTTCATCAGTCAGTTCAGTAGCTCAGTTGTGTCTGACTCTTTGCGACCCCGTGGACTGCAGCATGCCAGGCCTCCCTGTCCATCACCAACTCCCGGAGTTTACTCAGACTCATGTCCATCGAGTCGGCAATGCCATCCAACCATCTCATCCTCTGTCAACCCCTTCTCCTCCTGCCCTCAATCTTCCCAGCATCAGGGTCTTTTCTAATCAGTCAGTTCTTCACATCAGGTGGCCAAGGGATTGGAGTTTCAGCTTCAACATCAGTCCTTCCAATTAATATTCAGGACTGATCTCCTTTAGGATGGACTGGTTGGTCTCTTTGCAGTCAAAGGGACTCTCAAGACTCGTCTCCAACACCACAGTTCAAAACCATCCATTTTTTCAGTGCTCAGCTTTCTTTATAGTCCAGCTCTCACATCCATACATGACTACTGGAAAAACCGTAGCTTTGACTAGATGGACCTCTATTGGCAAAGTAATGTCTCTGCTTTTTAATAAGCTGTCTAGGTTGGTCATAGCTTTTCTTCCAAGGGGCAAGTGTCTTTTAATTTCATAGCTGTAATCACCATCTACAGTGATTTTGGAGCCTCCCAAAATAAAGTCTGTCACTGTTTCCACTGTTTCCCCATCTATTTGCCATGAAGTGGTGGGACCGGATGCTATGAGCTTCGTTTTTTGAAAGTTGAGTTTTAAGCCAACTTTTTCACTCTCCTCTTTCACTTTCATCAAGAGGCTCTTCAGTTCTTCTTCACTTTCTGCCATAAGGGTGGTGTCACATCTGCATATCTGAGGTTACTGGTATTTCTCTCAGCAATCTTGATTCCAGCTTGTGCTTCATCCAGCCTAGCATTTTGCATGATGTACTCTGCATATAAGTTAAATAAGCAGGAAGACAATATACAGCCTTGATGGACTCCTTTCCCAATCTGGAACCAGTCCGTCATTCCATGTCTGGTTCTAACTGTTGTTTTTTGACCTGCATACAGATTTCTCAGGAGGCAGGTAGGGTGGTCTGGTATTCTCAGATCTTGAAGAGTTTTCCACAGTTTGTTGTGATCCACGTGGTCAAAGGCTTTGGCATAGTCAATAAAGCATAAGTAGATGTTTTTCTGGAATTCTCTTGATTTTTCTATGATCCAATGTATGTTGGCAATTTGATCTCTGGTTCCTCTGCCTTTTCTAAACCCAGCTTGAACAACATCTGGAAGTTCTCAATTCACATACTGTTGAAGCCTGGCTTGGAGAATTTTGAGCATTACTTTACTGTGAGATGAGTGCAATTGTGAAGTAGTTTGAACATTCTTTGGCATTGTCCTTCTTTGGGACTGGAATGAAAACTGACCTTTTCCAGTCCTGTGGCCACTGCTGAATTTTCCAAGTTTGCTGGCATATTGAGTGTATCACTTTCATAGCATCATCTTCTAGGATTTGAAATAACTCAGCTGGAATTCCATCACCTCCACTAGCTTTGTTCATAATGATGCTTCCTAAGGTCCAGTTGACTTTGGACTCCAGGATGTCCGGCTCTAGGTGAGTGATCACACCATCGTGATTATCTGGGTCATGAAGATCTTTTTTGTACAGTTCTTCTGTGTATTCTTGCCACCTCTTCTTAATATCTTCTGCTTCTGTTAGGTCCATACCATTTCTGTCCTTTATTGAGCCCATCTTTGCATGAAATGTCCCCTTGGCATCTCTAATTTTCTTAAAGAGATCTCTAGTCTTTCCCATTCTGTTGTTTTCCTCTATTTCTTTGCATTGATCACTGAGGCCTCTTATTTCCCCTTGCTATTCTTTGAAACTCTTCATTCAGATGGGTATATCTTCCCTTTGCTCCTTTGCCTTTAGCTTCTCTTCTTTTCTCAGCTATTTGTAAGGCCTGCTCAGACAGCCATTCTGCCGTTTTCTTTTCTTTTTCTTGGGGATGGTCTTGATCACTGCCTTCTGTACAATGTCACGAACCTTCGTCCATAGTTCTTCCAGCATCTGTCATAGGTGTTTCAAATTGCGGTAAGTGTAATTAACAAGCTTGGTTGGATGATCTATGCCTAATTATCTGATGTGGTGCATTTGCTGTTGCTATTTTTCCAGCAGAAAATGGCAGCAACTCCAGCTATTTGTGATTCTCATTTACTTAGTACTGGTTTATTGAAATGTTCTTAAAGATTGACTTTTGAAGGAATTTTAATAGTGTTTCATAACAGTCAAATAATTATTAATATTTTATCTATGAATATATGGTCATACTATACATATTATAATTTATTAAAACCAATTGAATCAAATTCCACATTGATTACATCAGTTTTACAGATATCTGGATCTATGTGTATCTTCCATGTTATTTATTAAATTCCCTTCCTTTCCTGTCTCAGTTAGAAGCGCTCCCCTTGAATTTAGTTTGAGCTTTAATAAACCTAGCATTTATTGTGGAAGAAGCAAGTCCCTTGACACCAGGACGGTAGGAGCTGTTTTGGCAAACACAGCACATCATTACCCAGCACTTTCCAGGTGCTCAGAAAGATATGTTCCTTCTGGGACAGGCAGTGAATTGAAAAACCACTGTTTTCTTTCAAATGGCTTCATGTATTTTCTTTAATGTTTAATGTAATGCACTCATTCTTTTAGTTTTATGGAGAAAAGGGTTTTTTATGTTAACATTTTAATGAATGAGTGATTTTTTACAAATTAAAATCTCAGTGCCCAAAATTGTTCCCCCAAATGTGTTCGGACCACTTTTTTTTCAGACCACTCTCAAAGGTTGTAAAGGCAATAATGAAAAAAATCCCCTAGTTTATGGTCTCAAAGAAAGGGTCATGAGTTTGTTTATAAATGAGCCAGTTAAAATGAGAAAGCTTCATACCTAAAGTTATTTCCTCATGTTAATTACACGAGCCCCTAGCAGCGGCGGTTCCAGTGATGGGGGAAGGGGCTTGGCGACAGGATGTCCCCGGTGTCGAGTGAGTCCTGTACTTCCTCTTCTAGCCTAAAGTTCCCATTTCGCCTGGGAACGCGCCTTTGTAGAAATATGAGATAGGGTTCAGTTAAGTGAAAATGTGCATCAACATTTGCTCATCTACTTTGCCAAATGTAGGCTAATGCAATTCTCTAGCTTTAAAAACTTACTTCCAATAAAATTGCTTTGATTATTTGACGGGATAACTAATTATCTCTCTCACACAGGTATCACTAAAATCCCTTGAACATTTAAGTTACAGAACAGTCATGGTAAATCATAAGTAACACAAAAGTGTCCTTAGCCTGCAAAATAGAATAAGCCTCAGCGAGGGACGCTGGGCTCTCGGTGCTATGACAGGACCCGAAGGGAGATCCGGGCGTCAGATCCCAGAAGCTGAGCGTCTGACCCGGTGCCCGTGTCTTCAGAGGCCACTTCCCTTGGACACTCTTGCTCAGCAAATTGTTGAGATCTGGCCACCTCAACTCTAAGTTCCAAGTCCAGGAATCTGCGACTCTAAATTAGTACGGAGTCCATCATTTGCAATTTTTTTTTCTTATTCGTACATATTTGTCTAACTTTGCATGAACAGCATTTTCGTCCCAGAAATTCCTTGTCAGAGATGAGACGGTCTGCCCCTGCTGAAGCGCTTGGTGGCCGAGCTCTTGTTCACATCCGGGGATCCCTCCGCCCGATGCGTCTGAGAGCACCTGCTGAGGGGCGCTCTGCTCTGGGGCCTGCTGCTCTGAGGTCCGCTGAGCCTGCCTGTTGGGGCTTCCCCACTACTGTGGGGTCAAAGCTGGGGCCCCTGGCCAGCATGGGGGTGCTTCCATGGTCCCTGGAGCCCGGAGAGGCAAGGCTGCTGCTGCAGACCGGTTTCCAAGGCAACCTCCAGCCGAGGCAGCAGCTCCCTTCACTTTGTGCAGAAAACGGGAGGGTCTCCTGGAACCACAGCTGGAAGGCCCACCCAGGGGTGCTCCGCCTCGGCAAGACCCCAGAAGAAGCAGACGGGCGCCCACCTCCACACACACATCATCACGTGAGGGGCCGCAGGTCTGCCTTCTTAGAGCCCTCCTTAACTGGTGCCAGCTTCATAAAAGGGGTGATTCCTTTCCACCTGATGACAAATACTATTCCTACCGGTAGTGTCCGAGATGATGCTGTTCAGATGAAATACACTTGACTAGAAACTCAGCTGAAATTATTTGACTAATTCTGTGTATAAACAGTGGAATAGGGTTTGCCGGTGCCAGTTACTATTTCCACTCGCAAAATCTGGGCTCTGCTTATTTTTCTTAGCCATCTGTATATTCATTAGAGGCTTGGAGTTCTCCCATAGCAATTTTGACACTTAGAGCAGAAAAAGTCACATCCTTACGAAATCTGAGTTTCCCAGCACGTAGGTCCTGACCCAGCTCAGAGTCCACTTACACATCTGCTTGGTGTCAGGTTTGTGGTTTTAAGGAAGAACATTTGAGAAAGAGGGTACCTTTAAACTGTGTCTGAAATAAGGAGTATTGTATTTGTGTTATATATGATGAAAGGCATTCTGCGCTTGTATTTCCTATGAGTAAAATTTAGGTCTTTAAAAGGACGCCACACTGTAGGTGTGCATGCACACCCACACCCACACACACCCACCCACCCACACACACACACACACACACACACACACACTGCAGGGAGGACCGGTGGGATACATGCTCCCTGTTCCCAGGATGGAGAGAAGCATCTTACTTAATCCTGAGCTTTCATGTTTTTAACAAACAACTGCTATATTCATTCCATGAAAGGTAGGAGATGGGCAGAACACCTGTGTACTGGTCCAGGTTGAAAAATAGCTCGAATGTCTGTGGTCTGCATGGGCGTTGGCAGATGGCTTGCTCCGGCTATTTCAGGAGGTCCTCGAAGTTTCCTGCAGAATGGATCATCAGGCCTGCTGACGTGTCCAGCAGAAACCCGAAGGGCCAAGTCAGGCTTGAGGTGATGCGATGGTCCCCAGGGCCAGGGAGCTGCGGCCCGTGCCTGCCCCCCTGCGCCTGCCTGGTTGGGTCAGCTTCGGTGCCTCGTGCCTCGGAGTCTCCCCAGCCCCGCCTGTTAAAGACCAAGAGCCAGCTCGCCCTGCACGCGTCTCTGGACGTTCACGGAGCAGCCTGTGCTTTCGTCCCCTTGCGTGGGGTCACACAGCTACTGCGTCCTGTGAGGCCTCACACTTCCTTTTCTCTTCTTCTGGAATTTCAGTGTTTTCACAGGCTGTTGGACCCCTCACTCACACCATAAAAGCCTAAGATTTAGATGGAGTGTCTTACTTAAAATACTAACACAGGATCAAGACAGTGATGAGAGCCTCTGATGAGCTCAGATCGCGAGTCGGCAGGCCCCCGTGAGCGTGTCTCTGCTGTGATCACCATGACCCCCTGACCCCCTGACGGGGTCCCGCCGTCTCTCAGCCCCAGAACCAGGGCTACAACCCTGGGGCTCGTGTGACTCGGCCGAGCTTGCTCTGCTGGCCACGGCCGGGCCTGTGTGTGAGTCAGGGGTTTGGTGTCAGAGTCCTTCGACAGCTCACTCTCCTACTTCATGAGCAGAAAGTTCCTTCAACAGGCAAGGGCTGCTCCCGGCACAGCCAGCTCCCTTTTTCCCTCTGGGACAGCCTGACCTTGAACTCAGTTTTCCCTGAAGCCTGCCCTGCAGGTGGGAGATGGCTGCCTGGCCCTACCTGTCTCTCAGCCTGGGACCTGGCGGGGTTAGCGTGCTCCCACCCTCCCTGGGGCAGCGCAGGGTCAGGGGACCCCTCCGGGTGCTGTCCTCTGGGGTCACCAGGCTCTTGGCCATGGTCCCGTCCATCCAGCAGGAGTCGGGGTGGGGTCTCCACAAAGAAGCCCTGCCAATGTGTGAGTGAAAAAAACTCAGATTTCTCTAAAGTGTTTAGGAGTAAAGTATAGTTTATAGAAAGAACCCAGTTTAGAGATTTGTAACGTCTGCTGATACAGAGACTAGACTATTTTATACAGCTTCCAAATAACGTAGGTCGTGTGTTCTCAGTTCAGCGATGACCAGAATAAACACGGCCCTGAAAGTCTTGGATCGATTGTTTACAAGGTCACAGACCAGACGTTTCACAGGGAAGTCAGATGTGAGCCTGACGGGGCCGGCTCAGAGGACCCATCCCTGCAGAGGACAGAAGAGAAGGACAAGTGTCTTCAGCCGCTCATCCTGGCCTCATAAGCGGCCACTTACTAACTGAATGTCAGGATGGAGGAAGCCAAGTCAGAGCAGCTACTGAGCCTGACCAAGTCCATGCGGTCCCTGCTGGAGGGGGTGTGACGGAGGGGTGGGCAGGGCTCCTGTCTGAGCAGGGTAGACACAACGGGAGGAGCATCCGCCTGGACTGGGGACCTGGGAGGGGGCTGTGGGACAACTTCAGGAGAGGAGGGGGATGTGAGGCCGTGACTCAGGGCTGGACCGGGGGCAGCAGGGCCCCCAACACTTGGCCTGGGAAGCAGAGCCCGAGCTGCCCCGAGAGGGACGCTCTGGGCTGACCCACAGCGCAGGGAGGAAGCATTGGTGCTCCAAGCCCCGTGCCCGGGGGTCCCCACGAGGCAGGCACATGACCCTCGGGAGGACCCCGGGCTGCCCTGCCCCCCAGCCTGCAGGATGGTAACCGGGGAAACGAAGATGACCCCTGCGTCCTTGTCCCCACCTCAGCCTCAGCGACGATGCACCCTCCGTCTTGGCTTCCTGGGCAGTGAGCGGATCAGGAAACTACAGTAATAGGTAATTTATGAAACTGACAAAAATGCTCTGCTAATGCCAGGAATAACTGCAGATTTTCAGAAAGAAAACAGGGATATTTCCTGCTGTAAATAATAGATAAAGAATGAAAAAGAATAAATGAACGCCATCCAGCAGTACTCCCCTTAGGGGACAATAAGGCCCGGGAAGTCCAATTTGTGCAGCAAGCCCATTAGGCAGGAAGGTGGAACGCCAAGACACTGTCCTTGGGCCCCGAGGGGCGTGAGCTGACCTGGGCCTGGTCCTCAGAGCCTGGGAGGAGGGGGGCTGTCCGTCGGCTCGGGACAGGCCTGCCCCGCGGGGACCTCCTCGGCCTGCACAGAGCACCGCCCGCGCCTGGAGCAGCAGTCACGGTGTCCGAGGCCTCCCCGTGTACCCCCACCTGGACCCCACCGTGTGCCTCCTGGTCAGTGCCCCACAGACACGGGCCGCTTTGGTTGTGCTGGGAGTTAGCTCAGATCCTGAGGCTTTAACTAAGCTGCTGACCTCAGACTGCAGGTCACTATCACTTTGGGTGAGGTGACTATCTTGAGAGCAGTTTTTTGTTTGTTTTTTTGGGGGGGAGGGGTGCTTTAAAACTAGGGTAGATTTTTTTTTTTAATACAAGTGTAAACCGTAGTGGTATGCGAACCCTCATACATTTCTATTTTCCACAAGAGAAAATCAGGTGTAAATTTTCACTGTAGTGACCGGACCGCTCTCACAACAGCTGCTGCCCTGTGTTAGCAGCTGTGAGCATCAATCCCGCTCCGCGTGCGTGCACGAGTCTCCAGGTGTTAGCAGCTGTGAGCATTAATCCCGCCCCGCGTGCGTGCGTGCGCGTGCGAGTCTCTAGGTGCGGTAGTAACGCGCTGCCCCTGGGGAGGCAGAGCTCACGCGAGGCTTGCAGTACTTTTCCTACAGCACCTGTGAGTCTCCTCTGGCAATGCTGACCGGAGCCCGTCATGAGGGATGGGGCAAGGCCGTGTTGCCAAGTTCAGTGTGAGCTCAGGGCTGGAGGAATGTGCCGCGTCGCTCCGGTGGACATGGAGCCCAGCTTTACAGCTCAGCCCTCTGAGCGTGTGGTGCCCGCGGCGTCTGCACTCACTCTGGTCCATCCTCAGCCCCAGCTGCTGCTCTGATGTTTTCTGCTGGCATGAGCTGGTGGACATTTGAGGAGAGACATAGTCCCCATGTTTTCCTGTCTCATTCACACCGCTGTCAGGGAGCCAGATGGAAGGGGGACGAAGATGGCCTTTTCTATGCGCATGGCACGCACGTGCCAAGCCAGGCCTCTGGCCCTTTCCCCAGATTCTGCAAGGCCACCAGCAGAAGGTGAGCAGTGAGGCCACCAGCCAGGAGCCTGGGGGTCACACATGGTCCAGTCTGGCTGAGAGCACCCCCAGATCAACAGAGCCCACGACTGGGAAAGTGAGCCCTCATGCTGGAAACCTGTACCTGCATGTGGGCACCGGGAATTCCAAGCACAGAGCAGACGTTTGAGAAAGCTGACGCTCGGACGAGTCGGGACTCCGCATTGTCTGAGATGGAGGAGACGCGTTCCTCCCAGGCCCTTCCCTTACAATTGAAACACCTTAGACACAGCGCAGCAAACAGGTGAGAGAAGGAGGCGGCCTTGGACTGTGGGACGGAGGAACCACACACAGCTGGGTGCCAGTTTCCTCACAGACCCAGGACATCCTAGACAGGTGAGTCCCCAGGAGTCCTGTGGCCCCAGTACTCCTGGGCAGGTGGGTCTCCCACATATCCTAGACGGGTGCTAGGTAACCTCCGAGCAGAGCTACTGATGGTCACAAACACAAACCTCCAAGGAAAGCCTCCTTCCTTGGCCACAGGTCTGGGCGTGGGGATCCAGCCACAGAAGACAAAAGATAACATTTGCCTTATTCCAGAAGGTGCTCCCCACCATGGTCTCAATGAGACGAAAGGAAGGTTGTCTTCTTCCACTCCACCAGAGCAAAGGCAGGCAGGGCCTTGAGTCTCCAACCAGGAGAGTACCAGTGGGGTCCATCCTTACTGGGCAAAGTGAGATTTAACCAGATTTTATGAGGTGGGGTGGTCAGCTCTGTGGAAGCCACATGTGTTAAACAACCCATGGGTGGGAGATAAAATCTCAAAGGAAATAAAAATAAATGAAAATTAACGTACAGCATGTCAAACTGTGGGATGCAGGTAAGTCCGTGTTGAGAGGAAAATTTGTAGCACTAAATGCTTGCTTTAGAAAAGAGGGATGATTTCAAATCAATAATCCAAGTTCTTACCTCAGGAAACTAGAAAAAGAAGAGAAAAATAAACTTGAAGCAAACGGTAGGTAGGAAATAACAGACAAGAGTAGAAAACTGTGGAACTAAATGCAGGAAAACACAGAGAAAACAAGAAAACAAAGGGCCGATGAAAAATACCAAGAAATAAGGGGGAAACTCAGGTTGAGAAAAAAGATGGAAGTGAAGTGTGAACAAGACACAGGAAACAGGAAGCCGAGTGGGCCCGGGACACAGCAGGGCCTGCGATCAAACCCCCGCCTCGAATAAACCCCCAGGGAGCTGTGGGAGCTGCGGGCTGCAGGCGCTCAATCTGAGAGTCCAGGCAAAGGGCTGAAGGCGTGAGCACCTTTGAGCCTGTGGAACGCTGCTCGCCGCTAAGTCACATCTGACTTTGTGACCCCATGAACAGCACCACACCAGGCTTCCCTCTCCTTCACCATCTCCCGGAGTTTGCTCAAACTCACGCCCATCGAGTCGGTGATGCCATCCAACCATCTCATCCTCTGTCGTCCCCTTCTCCTCCTGCCCACAATCCCTCCCAGCATCAGGGTTTTTTCCAGTGAGTCAGCTCTTCACATCAGGTGGCCAAAGTATTGGAGCTTCAGCTTCAACATCAGTCCTTCCAATAAATATTCTGGGTTGATTTCCTGAAGGAGTGACTGGTTGGATCTCCTTGCAGTCCAAGGGACTCTCAAGAGTCTTCTCCAACACCACAGTTCAAAAGCATCAATTCTTCAGCCCTCAGCCTTCTTTATGGTCCAACTCTCACATCCGTACATAAGTACTGGAAAAACCATAGCCTTGACTAGAGGGACCTTTGTTGGCAAAGTAATGTCTCTGCTTTTTAACACTCCCTGTCTAGCTTTGTCATAGCTTTTCTATGGAATACTGCGTCTCCAAGTGTGGTCCACAGCCAGCTGTGTGGGCATCACCTGGAAATCGTTAGAAGTGCACATTCTCAGCCCTTAGACCTCTGAATTGAGACTCCTGGGCATAGAAGTCAGGCTGTGCATGTGCTTTTGAGGCGCGGGGAGCCTGCTGCTGTGTGAGAAGCTCAGACTCTGGAGCCCCTGCCGCCCACGAGCCTGGACCTCACCTCCCCTCCTTGGCAGAAGCCTGGAGACGCAGGGCCCTGGGACTCCAGTTCCTGGAGCTGTGCTTCTCAGGCCAGAATGTGCCGTCAGATTCCATCAAACAGATGGTGGTCCAGGAGGTCTGGGCTGGGACGGGGGATGATGCGAGTTTAATAAGCTCCCGCGGGGGAGCAGGACCACCCTAGAGTCAAGAGCAGAACGCACTCCCAGACTTGGTCTCCTGGGAGCCCTGCATGATGCTGGGGTGGGAGCCCCATCTGGGGGTCCCCCAACAGGTGTGCGTGTGGTCTCAGCACTGCTGCCTCCCCCAGCAGAGACCCCGGAGGCAGGGACCCTCCTACAGCTGAAGCGAGACTTCCAAACCCAAGTGGAGAAGGAGCGTCCCTACACGGAGAGGTGAGGGTCCAGCCTCTCCCCAGCTCGGCTTCCAGCCAGAAGTTCACATGACCTCTGCTGGGGAGACTTGCGCAAAGGAAAGAACTCCAGAAACTAATACTCGAGCCCTCCCTGCTCAGGCGACGTGTTCCTCCGCTGACGCGCAGGGCAAGGAAGTGAAAGGCAGGCAACTGACGCTCCGTTTGCAATCACACAGGCTAGAAAGAATGTTTTCTATAGCGTCCTGTCAAACAACTAGAAATCAGCTGAACAGGAGCTGTGGGGACATGTGAAGAAACGGGATGTTCCCCGTTTGAATTTTGCAGGCATGACCTCAGTGCTTCCCTTAATGACAAGCACGCTCTTACCTTGGACTAAGTTCGCTGCTGCTGCTAAGTCCCTTCAGTCATGTCCAACTCTGTGCGACCCCATAGACGGCAGCTCACCAGGCTCCCCCGTCCCTGGGATTCTCCAGGCAAGAGTACTGGAGTGGGGTGCCATCGCCTTCTCTGAAGTTCGCAGTAACTGGAAATTAATAATAAATTTACTCAAGAATCTCATGTTGTGCTTTCTGCGGGCAGGACAGCATCAGGCCTCGCCCTCACCTGGCGAGTGTCTGACACGGGAGGTCTTGAATTTACAGAGTCGTTGTTTCTTCAGTGAAAGAAGTTCTGGTGGTCGTGCTGGGCTACCTTCTCAGGGATTGTCTTACGGTTAACTTTTCTCTGCCTGAATATCATCTAATGTTGATACAACACGATTTTCTCTGGAACATTATGTTGGTGAAATGGTGTGTTTCTTGAGTCAAGAAGTTTCTTTGTAAAATAAATACATCTGAAAGGAAGGTGTAATGATAATTGACCCCTGACAGCCGTTGTGTGTCCAATTAACTGGATGAATGAAGAATTTCGCTGTTTATGTGACAGCTGGATGGACCAGCGTCCGGCTTCTTTCTGGCCCCTTCCTGCCCTCCTCCCTTAGAATTGCCTTCTCCTCCTCCCTCCCCTCTCTCACCCTTCTCCCTCTTTCTCAGGGCAGGGGAGTTTTTATCTTTCTTAGTGGAATTTGAAATGCTGATATTTCACTCCTAGGCCTCAAGAAACCCTAGGGCAATGATCGTGTTTTAGATAAATGAAATGTAGCGAATGTTAAAATTGGTTAAATATGCAGTTTAGGAGAGTTTTCATGTAGAAAAAGCAAGGGGTGAGAGTGCCACCCATAAAAAAGCTGGAAAATGAAATAACATCCAGCCCAGATACAACCGAAAGTTTAAAAAACGACTATGAGAAAGTGGTGTAAAGCAGATCTCAAAGGAGGAGCCGAAAACTCAGCGGCCTTGTTCTGTTCCGAGTAGAAGATGAGAGGATACAGAGCAAATGAAGATGCGCTTCCGGCGGTCCAGCCTGGCCTGACACAGCACCCTTGTGTCTTCCTGCATCTCAGCCGCGGGCTTCTCCCGTCTCTGTTTCCTTTTCTGCAGCCTGCCCGCTCCCGCCTCTTCCCACCAGGCGTCGGAGGGCTAAGCTGCCCCTGGGTGATGGGCAAATCTCCCCACTTCACTTCTGCTCTCAGCTCCCGAACAAGGCGAGAAGCCGCGCCCGGGCTGGCGGGCTTGCAGACGGCTGGGCAGACAGCGCTGAAGGACCGAGAGCCCTGCTCTGGGGTCGTTCGTCTTCCTGACGGGTGGTTGCCACGACCCTCCCGAGACCATGTCCGCTCCCCTTCTCTCTGCAGGCCTCCTCGCTCTTGGTGGATGAGCACACGTCCCTCCTCACTGAAGAAGCCTCCACCCTCGCCTGCTGCTGCCTCACTTCCCGGTATCCTGGTTGTGTCTCATCCAGGCTCAGGGCAGAGTCTGCGCGTGTGCAGTGAACCCACTCGTTTACTCTACTCAAGGGCATCACTCCACAGAACACCCCTTCCACTCCCTGAATCATTATATGTTTTCTTTTTATTGGACAATTCTCATCAACAAAAAAGGAAAACATTTACTTTCTCCTGCCCTTAAAGCATCTTAATCACACACACTCTTGCAGCCTCCCTAAGACCTCCTGCCCTTCTTTGTCACGGGACGGCTGGGGTGACGGCGCCGCTCTCTGCCCCCTGACAGTGGGTACTTTTCGACCCTTACCTCACTGCGCACACGCCTGCCTCAAACCCGGCCGGCCAGCCTGCACCAGCCCGCCCCGTTTGAGGCCATTCTGCCCCTTGGACCCCACCTCTCCCCAGGGTGGCCTGCAGACCCCTTCACCCCCTCACCTGTGATTCTCTCACCCCGAGGCCTGGCCTCCGCCTGCCGAGGACCTCGCCTCCCTCCTCGCTGAACCCACAGGCCGGCTCCCACTCCGCAACCTTGACCCTGGGTGCCAGGAGCCCTCTCTCACGCAGTCTTTCTAAAACCGTGGTCCTGACGCCGCCCAGCCTCACCGTCTCGCCACCCTAACGGACATGTCTGGAGTTGCCTCCGCCCGCGTCCTCTGTTCGCTGGTCTGTATCCGTCGTCGCCCCTCATGGCAATTGAACATCCTCAGGCGCCAGTTCACGGAGGGCAAGGCTGTTCCCTGTTCACACGGGTGTTTCTAGTTCTTAGAACTGCATCTGGCACAGAACATTTGCTAACATACTTCTCAAGGTGAAGAATTAAGAGAAATATCAGATAAATTGCTGCCGCCAGAGCAAGGGGGGCTTGAGGAGAGACGCGCTCAGGTTAGACCCGGGAAGGCCCGGGGGGAAGATGGCAGGACGGAGGATATCTGAAGCCGAAGCTGCAACTTCAGTGTTTGCCAACTATTGGACAATTCCACGAGTTGACCTTTTACCTTTGATAGAAATAAACAGACAAACGCCTTTTTATGGGGCAGGGGAGTCTCATTTTAATAAGGCGTAATATCACGACGACAGCCCGCATTTCCTGGGCTTCCGAATCCAGCCTGTTTCAATGAAGGAGGCTGATGGGAGAACGCTTGCTGCACAGGAGTTATTGGGCTCCTGCTACTGTTTGAAATCCCTCACTTTTTGCTTTATAACACTTGTTAGTTTCGATATTTCGTCATGTTTCTCAGTGGAATCTCAAAATTTTTCCTTGCACCTGCGTTGAAATCTCAGAAGTAAGCCTGAGGACAGGAAATAAGCAAAGGTTTGGTAGGAGACGACCCAGCTCAATGCCGCAGTGCCACCTGTGACTTGCGAGCAGCAGGGCTGGGCGTCTGGCCTTGGCCTCTGCAGGCTGGTCTCCAGCCCTGCTGCGCCTCTGAAGAAACACTGCCCGTCCTGCGGACACGGGACCGCTTTCAACATCTTTCTGATGACCGACTTTCTGAGAATCGGCCCATCTTTTCTCTAACTAGGTTCGACATTCCTTGGAGAGGCTTCTGTTTCCCTTTTTTTCTTGAAAATAGAAAAATAGGCAAACATCTGGGCACCAAGTGCCCCGTGTCTCTGGAGTGGGCACAGGCAGGTTGCCCAGGCAGGGCGGGATCTGCAGTGAGGAGCCTGCCTGCCCCTAGCCCTGCGGGGCCTCCGGTCACCACATGGGCAGACCCGCCGGCCCGGAGCAGCATCCAGAGGCCGAAACGTGGATTCCTGCTCAGCCTTTGGAACGAGCCTGACAGGTCAGCCAGGCGAGGCCTCTGGTGTCCACGGGAGACCCCATCAGGCGCGCATCCCTGGTACCTGGGGGTCTGAGCTGACCTGGAGCAGGGCTCAGCCCACCCACACGTCTCTGGTGTCCGGCGCTGGGGCGTGTAGAGGATCCGCACGCGTGTGTTGTGTGTGTGTCTCTGTGTGTGTCTCTGTGTGTGCGTATATCTGTGTGCGTCTCTGGGTGTCTATTGTCTATCTGTTGTGTATATGTTATTGTGTGTGTCTCTCTGTGTGTGTACCCAGTGCATGTGTCTCTGGGTGTATATTGTATGTGTATCTGTGTGTATTACTGTGTATCTCTGTGTCTCTCTGTATGTATCTCTGCGTGTTTTTGTGTGTGTACTTCTGTGTGTGTGTTGTGCGTGTGTCTCTGTATGTATATTGTGTACCTCTGTGTGTTTGCGTGTGTGTGTCTGTGTGTGTGCACGCTGTATGTGTCTCTGTGTGTGTCTCTCCATGTGTTACTGTGTGTCTCTGTGTGTGTCTCTCCGTGTGTTACTGTGTGTCTGTGTGTGTCTCTCCGTGTGTTACTGTGTGTCTGTGTGTGTCTCTCCATGTGTTACTGTGTGTCTGTGTATGTCTCTCCGTGTGTTACTGTGTGTCTGAGTGTGTCTCTCCGTGTGTTACTGTGTGTCTCTCCGTGTGTTACTGTGTGTCTGTGTGCACACTGTGTGTCTCTGTGTGTCTCTTTGTGTGTTTTTGTGTGTGTACTTCTGTGTGTATTGTGTGTGTGTCTGTGTGCACACTGTGTGTGTCTCTCCGTGTGTTACTGTGTGTCTGTGTACACACTGTGTGTGTCTCTGTGTGTGTCTCTCCATGTGTTACTGTGTGTCTCTGTGTGTGTCTCTCCGTGTGTTACTGTGTGTCTGTGTGCACGCTGTGTCTCTGTGTGTCTCTCTGTGTGTTACTGTGTGTCTGTATGCACGCTGTGTCTCTGTGTGTCTCTCTGTGTGTTTTTGTGTGTGTACTTCTGTGTGTATTGTGTGTGTGTCTGTGTGCACACTGTGTGTGTCTCTCCGTGTGTTACTGTGTGTCTGTGTGCACGCTGTGTGTGTCTCTGTGTGTCTCTCTGTGTTGCGCACTCTATGTGGGTGCGGGCCTGGGGCACCGCACCCAGGTGCCCCCGGAAGAGCAGTCTGAGGCCCGAGGACACCTCCTTTTCTCCAGCACCCCGAGGCGTGACTGACGACCAGCAGTGTTACCGCTCAGGCCCAGAGCGCTCACCCTCAGTCACCTCGTTTCTCCTCTGTGGAGACATAGGGTTTATTATCCTCTGTCTTTGCTTTGGACATATATTCAAAATGCCATGAGGAAATCCGTGTGTCAATAGTTGAAATAGTCTAAATAGCCAATTAGTTTCCATATCATTTATTTCATTGGTCAGGCTTAACATTTTTTTGTCTTTCAAAGTACTCCTTTTACCATACTTTTAACAGAAAATAAGTTGGAAAAATTGAGGAACGTTAAAACCAGATGTTTGGATGTCTTCAGTAAAGTGCAGTCAGAAGAGAGCTACATGCTAAGAAACGAGATTTGCTTTGTTTCTGTTTTTCCCGTCTTCCGGTGACTGGGCTGGTGGAAGGCGGCCTCCTGGCCTGCTTGGCTTGCTTGCTTCTCCCTGAGCTGTTTGAGCTCCAGGGTCTTTCTGGAGCAGCTCTCCAGGTCTGGAGCAGATCACGGTCACGCTCAGAGCAGCAGCCGCATGACTCCTCAGCTCGACGGCCCCTGTGAAAGCTCGGCAAGAGCTCCCCCCACGCACCAGATGCTGAGCCACAGGTCACCCAGAGAAAGCTGGTTAAACGACCATCCTGACGGAAACCCAGAACTTGGGAATCGAACTTGGTTCCTCCACAAGCCACATGCACACTGGGGAGAGCGCAGAGGACCTCTCTGAGTCACGTACTTAGTTCACAGACGATCAGAGAGTCTGGTCTCTCAGCAAACATCCTGATTACTGCGCACCCTCCGTCAGCGCTCAACCACAGACGGGCTGGGGTACAAAGGGCACTGTGGTTCCCAGGGCAGCTTTTAAGGTTGAAGCCCCCTGCTTTGAGGGGCTCCTTGTAGTCTGGGGGGTGTGTGTGTGTGTGTGCGGTGTGTGTGTATGAGTGTGTGTGTGCACACGTGCGTGTGTGTGTGTGTGTGTGTGTGGTGTGTGGCACGCAGTGTGAGTGTGGTGTGTGTATATGTGTGCATGTGTGTGTGTGGTGTGTGTGTACATGCATGTGTGTGTGTGGTGTGCGGTGTGTGTGTATGAGTGCGTATGCACACATGCGTGTGTGTGTGTGTACGAGTGCATGTGTGTGTATGTGTATGTGCATGCGTGTATGTGTGCATGTGTGCCAGCTGTGCTCCTCCTGCAAAAAAGGGAAAAGCACTTTCTGTCAAAACAGGGAAGAAGACATGGTTGCCGGGCTGCAAGCGTATGCGCCGCCACATACTTGGCCTGTGACCTGTCTGGTCTCCGGTCAACAGCACAAAAGACATGACCTCGCAGAAACCTACCAGGACTCAGCAGCTCCCAAAAGCTCTGGGTTCAAGGTCAACACCTGAGACAGCCACCTTGCTGGAGCCTCGTGGACGCAGCTTCAGCCGATGGGGTTTTCTTTGCTCCCTTGAAAAGCAAGTAAATTAAGATCTTGGGATTAATATACACACTACTATATACAAATAGATAACAAGGACCTACTGTATATCACAAGAGAACTCGTTATCTTGTAATAACCTATAAGGGGAAAGAATCAGAAAAATAATATATATATATATATGTATAACTGAATACAGCTTGAAGGACAAGAGTTTAGAGGCTTCCCTTGTAGCTCAGTGGGTAAAGAATCTGCCTGCAATACAAGAGACCCCAGTTCGATTCCTGGGTCAGGAAGATCCCCTGGAGAAGGAAATGGCAACTCACTCCAGTATTCCTGCCTGGAGAATCCCACGACAGAGGAGCCTGGCGGGCGATGGTCTATACCGTCACAAGAGTCGGACGTGACTCAGCGACTAAAGCACGGTAACCGAATCCCTGTGATATACACCCGATACTCACACAGCATTGTAATTAATTACACTTCAACTAAAAGACAAGGAGTCAGAAAAAGAAAAGTAAGGGGGAATTAGGGATGGCAGCAATTGCAAACATCAGGGGCCAATTACTAACCAAAATAAACCAAGAACCAAACAAAAACAAAATTCAAATACAAAATTCTTATCAAACACCTCCCAGGAACCTCCCCTGGGAGGTTCGGGAGATTTTAGGTTACAACCAAATAAGGCAGCCCCTCACCCCACACATCCACACCGTACTTGGGCCTCAACAACCTCTGGCAGATTCTGACTTTAACAGAGCGTTTTCTGTAACTAACTCTCTGCGTTTGTCCCATCTGCATTAGTCTCTTAGTCTTGCATTTCCCATCATGTGTATCACAGATGTCTTTCCCTACGACACACTCCGAAAAACGAGTGATTGATTGGAATGGAAGACAGAACTGCCCGGTGTGGCTGAGCTCAAATCGGTCTGCCCTCTCCCCAACCCCCTTCCCTTCCTTCTCATCTGAGCATGTTCAATTGACTTTTCAGTTACTCTGGTGTCTGTGATGAGACACAATCGCAGTACAAGTGTTTTGCTCAAATGCCAACGCCCCATGTCTGTGACACTAATAATTTGCCGTTATTAACTCATCAAGTAGATGAATTTGTGTCTTCATTGAACTATTCAACTTGCCGCCCTGCGGATTCTGGAAGTAAGGCGAGGAGCCCCAGGCAGCTGGAGGGTGTCGAGCCCCTGCCCACTCTCTGGACCGACCTCCGTGGCCTGGGGGCTGCAGAGCGCCGGGCGGATCTCCCTGAACCCTCAGCCTCGCCCTCTCCTGCCTCCTCTCCATCTGTGCATCTCTCGCGCGTCTCTTGAAAGTGCTGTGCTCCTTTTCTGACAAAGGTTGCTTTCTTCCTCTGTCCCACAGGAGACCGTCCTGTACAGAAATCACTTGCCTTCAGGGAAGAAGGTCTAGGTTTATAATCACTGACTCTGGGAAAGTCTCAGCTTCCTAAGCCAACTTTTTCTATTAAGGATTTGCAAACCTTACCGTGCAAGAACCTCACAGAGTTCTCCCACAGGTTCAGTAAGTGATGTGTGGAGTATTACCACCATCGAGTATACCGTACCATCATGCTTTATCAATACTCATGCTTGCAGTGTAAGCGCTGACAGCTGTCTTTTCTTTAATGCAAGTGCCTGGTTTTGGCTCTGCTCGCCCAGGGACCCCCTCTGAGGGCCCAGCTGGTAGCAACACTCTGTCGTCCACACATGAGGCAGAGCCAGGAACCCCCTACACCCACCCCTCGCCGGCTCCGATGTTGGAGAGATCTGGGTTGATTTCAGTAACTGATCATTGGGGCCACTTGTTTTTGCTCTTCCTGAGCTTTAAGTTCCTGCTCTTGTGTTTAAATTCACCAACAAAGAGGGATCCCTGGAAACCCAAGCCCCTTCCCACCTCAGAGAACACAGGACCCCAGGTCCCCTCTCTCTCTGCTGGCGACCCTGGTCTTGCCGTGTGACCAGGTCTGCTGTGTAATTTCCAGGTCCTGTTGGTAGAGAACCTCTGTTCTCAAAGTCCCCCCATGGTTACTGCCGAAGGCGTCTGCAACCACAGAAAGAAACAGCAGGACTGGTGCAGCCACAGCGCAGGTGCGTGACAGCCAAGACCCCACAGAGCAATGAGGACCGAGAGTTCTGAGCTCACTCTTTTGCCTCTAAATTCCTCAATTTATTTTCAGTTCAAAAGTCATGATTTCCATGAAATGATTTAAAATTGTACCCAATGAATATTATGTCTCCTGATCTGAAGTCAGGACACTCTGGGCTTCACTAAAGAGAGGGGCCCTTAGTAACACACAACAGTCATGCCAGGGCAGCCTGGTTTCCTGTGACCCAGAGATCCTTGACCCGTGCCTCCTGCTTACGTGAGCAAAGGGTGTGACCACAATGTACACACTCACCAGGTAAAGTCCTTGGTCGGGAGACAAGGGGCTTTCTCCCATCCTTCTCTCCATGGCAACAACTTACTCATAATGATCATCTGGTATGGGTATATAAGACAGTTGTTAAACCCAACACTTTTATTTATACGCCATGTAGAGGGTCATGACATTGTATAGGAGGCAGTGATCAAGACCATCCCCAAGAAAAAGAAATGCAAAAAGGCAAAAAGGTTGTCTGAGGAGGCCTCACAAGTAGCCGTGAAAAGATGAGAGGTGAAAAGCTAAGGAGAAAAGGAAAGATATACCCACATGAATGCAGAGTTCCAAAGAATAGCAAGGAGAGATAAGAAAGCCTTCCTCAGGGATCAGTGCAAAGAAACAGAGGAAAACAATAGAATCAGAAAGACTAGAGATCTCTTCAAGAAGATTAGAGATACCAAGGGAATATTTCTTGCAAAGATGGGCTCAAAAAAGGACAGAAATAGTATGGACCTAACAGAAACAGAAGAAATTAAGAAGAGGTAGCAAGAATACACAGAAGAACTGTTTAAAAAGATCTTCATGACTCAGATAACCACGATGGTGTGATCATTCACCTAGAACCAGACATGCTGGAGTCCAAAATCAAGTGGGTCTTAGGAAGCATCACTACAAACAAAGCTAGTGGAGGTGATGGAATCCCAGTTGAGCTACTTCAAATCTTAAAAGATGATGCTGTGAAAGTGATACACTCAATATGCCAGCAAATTTGGAAAACTCAGCAGTGGCCACAGGACTGGAAAAGGTCCATTTTCATTCCAATCCCAAAGAAAGGCAATGCCAAAGAATGTTCAAACTAACACACAATTGCCCTCATTTTACATACTAGCAAAGTAATGCTCAAAATTCTCCAAGCCAGACTCCAACAGCATGTGAACCAAGATTTTCCAGATGTTCAAGGTGGATTTAGAAAAAGACGAGGAACCAGAGATCAAACTGCCAACATCTGTTTGATCAGAGTAAAACCAAGAGAGTTTCAGAAAAACATCTACTTCTGCTTTATTGACTACGCCAAAGCCTTTGACTGTGTGGATCACAACAAACTGTGGAAAATTCTTCAAGACCTGGGAATACCAGACCACCAGATCTGCCTCCTGAGAAATCTGTATGCAGGTCAGGAAGCAACAGTTAGAACTGGACATGGAACAACAGACTGGTTCCAAATAGGAAAAGGAGTTCGTCAAGGCTGTATCTTGTCACCCTGCATATTTAACTTCCATGCAGAGTACATCATGAGAAACGCTGGACTGGAAGAAGCACAAGCTGGAATCAAGATTGCTAGGAGAAATATCAATAACCTCAGATATGCAGATGATACCACTCTTATGGCAGAAAGTGAAGAGGAACTAAAAAGCCTCTTGATGAAAGTGAAAGAGGAGAGTGAAAAAGTTGGCTTAAAGCTCAACATTCAGAAAACGAAGATCATGGCATCTGGTCCCATCACTTCATGGGAAATAGATGGGGAAACAGTGGAAACGGTGTCAGACTTTATTTTTGGGGGCTCCAAAATCACTGCAGATGGTGACTGCAGCCATGAAATTAAGACGCCTACTCCTTGGAAGGAAAGTTATGACCAACCTAGATAGCATATTCAAAAGCAGAGACATTACTTTGCCAACAAAGGTCCGTCTAGTCAAGGCTATGGTTTTTCCTGTGGTCATGTATGGATGTGAGAGTTGGACTGTGAAGAAGGCTGAGTGCCAAAGAATTGATGCTTTTGAACTGTGGTGTTGGAGAAGACTCTTGAGAGTCCCTTGGACTGCAAGGAGAACCAACCAGTCCATTCTAAAGGAGATCAGCCCTGGGATTTCTTTGGAAGGAATAATGCTAAAGCTGAAACTCCAGTACTTTGGCCACCTCATGCGAAGAGTTGACTCATTGGAAAAGACTCTGATGCTGGGGGGGATTGGGGGCAAGAGGAGAAGGGGACGACAGAGGATGAGATGGCTGGATGGCATCACCGACTCGATGGACATGAGTTTCAGTGAACTCCAGGGGTTGGTGATGGACAGGGAATCCTGGCGTGCTGCGATTCATGGGGTCGCAAAGAGTCAGACACAGCTTATCAACTGAACTGAATTATATTAGATCAGATCAGATCAGTCACTCAGTCATGTCCGACTCTTTGCAACCCCATGAATCGCAGCACGCCAGGCCTCCCTGTCCATCACCAACTCCCAGAGTTCACTGAGACTCACGTCCATTGAGTCAGTGATGCCATCCAGCCATCTCATCCTCTGTCGTCCCCTTCTCCTCTTGCCCCCAATCCCCCCCAGCATCAGAGTCTTTTCCAATGAGTCAACTCTTCGCATGAGGTGGCCAAAGTACTGGAGTTTCAGCTTTAGCATTATTCCTTCCAAAGAAATCCCAGGGCTGATCTCCTTTAGAATGGACTGGTTGGTTCTCCTTGCAGTCCAAGGGACTCTCAAGAGTCTTCTCCAACACCACAGTTCAAAAGCATCAATTCTTTGGCACTCAGCCTTCTTCACAGTCCAACTCTCACATCCATACATGACCACAGGAAAAACCATAGCCTTGACTAGACGGACCTTTGTTGGCAAAGTAATGTCTCTGCTTTTGAATATGCTATCTAGGTTGGTCATAACTTTCCTTCCAAGGAGTAGGCGTCTTAATTTCATGGCTGCAGTCACCATCTGCAGTGATTTTGGAGCCCCCAAAAATAAAGTCTGACACCGTTTCCACTGTTTCCCCATCTATTTCCCATGAAGTGATGGGACCAGATGCCATGATCTTCGTTTTCTGAATGTTGAGCTTTAAGCCAACTTTTTCACTCTCCTCTTTCACTTTCATCAAGAGGCTTTTTAGTTCCTCTTCACTTTCTGCCATAAGGGTGGTATCATCTGCATATCTGAAGTTATTGATATTTCTCCCGGCAATCTTGATTCCAGCTTGTGTTTCTTCCAGTCCAGCGTTTCTCATGATGTACTCTGCATATAGGTTAAATAAACAGGGTGACAAGATACAGCCTTGACGAACTCCTTTTCCTATTTGGAACCAGTCTGTTGTTCCATGTCCAGTTCTAACTGTTGCTTCCTGACCTGCATACAAATTTCTCAAGAGGCAGATCATGTGGTCTGGTATTCCCATCTCTTTCAGAATTTTCCACAGTTTATTGTGATTCACAAAGTCAAAGGCTTTGGCATAGTCAATAAAGCAGAAATAGATGTTTTTCTGGAACTCTCTTGCTTTTTCGATGATCCAATGGATGTTGGCAATTTGATCTCTGGTTCCTCTGCCTTTTCTAAAACCAGCTTGAACATCTGGAAGTTAATGGTTCACATACTTTTGGAGTCTGGCTTGGAGAATTTTGATCATTACTTTGCTAACATGTGAGATGAGTGCAATTGTGCAGTAGTTTGAGCATTCTTTGGCATTGCCTTTCTTTGGGATTGGAATGAAAATGGACCTTTTCCAGTCCTGTGGCCACTGCTGAGTTTTCCAAATTTGCTGGCATATTGAGTGCAGCACTTTCACAGCATCATCTTTCAGGATTTGAAATAGCTGAACTGGAATTCCATCACCTCCACCAGCTTTGTTCGTAGTGATGCTTCCTAAGGCCCACTTGACTTCACATTCCAGGATGTCTGGCTCTAGGTCAGTGATTAGACCATCGTGATTATCTGGGTCATGAAGATCTTTTTTTGTACAGTTCTTCTGTGTATTCTTGCCATCTCTTCTGAATATCTTCTGCTTCTGTTAGGTCCATACCATTTCTGTCCTTTATCAAGCCCATCTTTGCATGAAATGTTCCTTTGGTATCTCTGATTTTCTTGAAGAGATCTCTAGTCTTTCCCATTCTGTTGTTTTCCTCTCTTTCTTTGCATTGATCGCTGAAGAAGGCTTTCTTATCTCTTCTTGCTATTCTTGGAGCTCTGCATTCAGATGTTTATATCTTTCCTTTTCTCATTTGCTTTTCGCTTCTCTTCTTTTCACAGCTATTTGTAAGGCCTCCCCAGACAGCCATTTTGCTTTTTTGCATTTCTTTTCCATGGGGATGGTCTTGATCCCTGTCTCCTGTACGATGTTACGAACCTCATTCCATAGCTCATCAGGCACTCTATCTATCAGATCTAGGCCCTTAAATCTATTTCTCACTTCCACTGTATAATCATAAGGGATTTGATTTAGGTCATACCTGAATGGTCTAGTGGTTTTCCCTACTTTCTTCAATTTCCGTCTGAATTTGGCAATAAGGAGTTCATGGTCTGAGCCACAGTCAGCTCCTGGTCTTGTTTTTGCTGACTGTATAGAGCTTCTCCATCTTTGGCTGCAAAGAATATAATCAATCTGGTTTCGGTGTTGACCATCTGGTGATGTCCATGTATAGAGTCTTCTCTTGTGTTGTTGGAAGAGGGTGTTTGTTATGACCAGTGCATTTTCTTGGCAAAACTCTATTAGTCTTTGCCCTGCTTCATTCCGTATTCCAAGGCCAAATTTGCCTGTTACTCCAGGTGTTTCTTGACTTCCTATTTTTGCATTCCAGTCCCCTATAATGAAAAGGAAATCTTTTTTGGGTGTTAGTTCTAAAAGGTCTTGTAGGTCTTCAAGGAACCATTCAACTTCAGCTTCTTCAGCGTTACTGGTTGGGGCATAGACTTGGATTACTGTGATATTGAATGGTTTGCCTTGGAAACGAACAGAGATCATTCTGTCGTTTTTGAGATTGCATCCAAGTACTGCATTTCAGACTCTTTTGTTGACCATGATGGCTACTCCATTTCTTCTGAGGGATTCCTGCCCGCAGTAGTAGATATAATGGTCATCTGAGTTAAATTCACCCATTCCAGTCCATTTCAGTTCACTGATTCCTAGAATGTCGACATTCACTCTTGCCATCTCTTGTTTGACCACTTCCCATTTGCCTTGATTCATGGACCTGACATTCCAGGTTCCTATGCAATACTGCTCTTTACAGCATCGACCTTGCTTCTATCACCAGTCACATCCACAACTGGGTATTGTTTTTGCTTTGGCTCCATCCCTTCATTCTGTCTGGAGTTATTTCTCCACTGATCTCCAGTAGCATATTGGGCACCTACTGACCTGGGGAGTTTCTCTTTCAGTATCCTATCATTTTGCCTTTTCATATTGTTCATGGGGTTCTCAAGGCAAGAATACTGAAGTGGTTTGCCATTCCCTCCTCCAGTGGTCCACATTCTGTCAGATCTCCCCACCATGACCCGCCCACCTTGGGTTGCCCCACGGGCATGGCTTAGTTTCATTGAGTTAGTCAAGGCTGTGGTCCTAGTGTGATTAGATTGACTAGTTTTCTGTGAGTATGGGTTCAGTGTTTCTGCCTCTGATGCCCTCTTGCAACACCTACCATCTTACTTGGGTTTCTCTTACCTTGGGCGTGGGGTATCTCTTCACAGCTGCTCCAGCAAAGCGCAGCCAATGCTCCTTACCTCTAAATTTTGCCATTATGATAGATGATGTGAATCATTTTCATGGCATCAGCCACAGGTGCTCTCAACTCTGGACTAACCTTCAGTCTCCTCCTCAAGAGGAAAGCAGGTTTCTGAGGTTAATGATGTTTCTCATTTCTCCAGCATTCAGTACAATGCCTGACACACAGCAGTCCCCAGAACAATTGCAAAATGAGCGCTGTCTCAACCACTCTGAGCAATAACCACATTAGTAGGTCAGGTCACTGGCATGAGCTGAAGAAAGAAATGTTAGGAGAAGTTTTGTTGTGTTTTATTTTAACGGCCAGAAGATCAAAATGACTTCCCACAGCCCTGACATCATTCTGGCTGGAAAGGCCGGTGCCCAGCTCCCCGCTTGCACCGTTGGCTGTACGATTGTGCACCCATATTTCTGTCTCTGCTCTTAGCGTGTTTACTGAACGTGTGTCATTTTTCAATGTCGATTTTCATAAGCTTAATATGATACTTTAGAAAATGGCAAAGATAAATCTGCTGTTTAATTCCAGTTTTGCTCGAAGGGATGGCAGATCATCCACATTCCACATGCTGTCTTTGTAGGGAAATGGGAGATTTTCCAGAGCAATTAGAGTCAGAATATGATTGGAAGGTCTTGACTCTCTCAAGAAGCCTCCAATTTTTAGACTCTTTGGAATAGTTGAGATGACCTGTGGCCAATGTCCAGGGGACAAGACTGACCCTGGAAAATTAAAGGAGTTTCCCAGCAGGAATTCCCCTGGGGCCAGCACAGGACCACATGGTGCTTTGAAACTGAAGCCGAGAAGCTCAGTCTTTGCTGGAGACCCTGGAGAGGTGCATGAGTGCAGACAGGCAACGGGCATGCTGGCAGCGGGCACTGCTGTGCCCACAGGTGTGCTGTGCTCACAGATGATGCTCTGAGTCGTCCAGGCTCAAAGTGAGCAGCCATGAAGCTCTCCTGGGAGACCAAGCCAGCAGTAAGCGTAGTTGGACATTCCAAAAATATACTGACGACTTAACATGATCAAATTTGTTGACTCTATATGTCATAACAACCTGGTTCTGGTGGGGGACAGGATGGGGATGAGGACAGGATGCTGCCGGTTGGGCTGTGCTGCTTTCCTGGAAAGAGCAACAGGTAAGGACTTCCTCCTCCAAGGAGGCAGAGTGGCTGGAAAGCTGAGCCGCCTCCGTCAGAGCAGCCCCCGGCCCGGGACCACCCTCAGGCTCTTCCCGAGTAGCATGGAGCCTACTCTGTCTTCCTTATTATACTTTATAATTTCAACAGGCATTCCATCTGAACGGGGTTACAGTGGATATGTCGCTGGTCATCTAAGCACTCAAGAGTGAGTTGTTAATCTTTTCTATGTCACTGAGTTTCAGTCCAAGTCCTACAATCCTGTGTTTCATTATTTTATCACTGAGCTTTGATTAGTTTCTGGGGGAAAATAGTAGACTAATTATTTTTTCAGTTTGAATTAAATTTTTTCCTGGGTAATTATAGCAAAGAACACCATGTGACAATCTAGTAATTGTGGGAAGTCTGGACAAGGCTTGACAATAATGTCAATTACTTAACATTTGGTGTGATGCGTTCAGACGCGGCTGAAAGGGAGGAGACAAACATAGTTTTATCCCCCTGGACCAGCCCAGGGGCACATGATGTTTTACTTGGAAGAGTTCAAAGATTTCTAAGTCGTCTTTCCATTTCCTGTGAGTTCTGACCCTCTCTATTTTGCACTGTATTACAGATTCGTCTTCCCAAAGAAGAGATTTGAGCAATGAACCCTAGAATCTGGTGATAGAAGGGACGGTATGGACAGCCAGCCTCACCCTGAGGCTGGGCACCTGCGTGAAGTCTGGATGCTTCCCATGGAGACTTTCTCAACACAGGACCCTTGACCCACCTGCTTGAGGATCGCCTGTGATCTTGCCAAAATGCACATTCTATGTCTGCACCCCTGTTCAACTAACTTAGACACTTGATCATCTGCATTTAATCAGGAGAGTCTTCTGTGGCCCAAAGGAAAGATAGCACAAGGCCGTCCGTTCCATCCTGGAAACTCATTACTAGAAAGATACTGGACTGTTGCACTTAAAAGTTAAACACAAGAATGGAGATAGAAAGAAAAAGTGAAACAGCTGAACCCCCTGTCTCCCTCCTGCTCACAGGCAGTGAGCTGCGGTCTTGCGGTCTCTGTGGTCCTGCAGCCTGTGTTCCACGTCGCCCTTGGGTCCTGTGGGTCCTGTGGTTCTGTGGTCCACGTGCTTCTGTAATAAAGCTTGATGTCTTGGCAACAAAGAACCGTGTGTCAGAGACTACTGCTGCCTTTCTTCCAGTTTAATCTGAAAAGATCGACTATGATGAGTGAACCTTTGACCTTTCTTTGGGCTGGAGGCCCTCGTGCTACTCTGTGCCACCGTTACAGAGTTCAGTACTTGTGGGCATGCTCCTGAAATGCCTGGGCGTTGTTTGCATGAATGGAGGGAATGTTGCGGAAGTGTCACTGTGCTTCAAGTTCTTCCCTTCACTGTGAGGGATCACCTCACAGTCTTAACAGGCCCCCAACTCAGACGTTCTTGTTTCCATACAGAGAGATTCTCTATCCTCACTTGCCCTTGGCTCGAAGTCGACGATGAAGCAGCTTGGAGGCTTTTGTGAGTGTAACCAGGCTTCATGCTCTTAAAAGCACTTTTTGAAGTTCATAGAATAATAAAGAGGGGCAGCAGTAGTCTGATGCAGGGAGAATGATGTGTGTGTCTGAGCCCCATCTGTCATCTCAGCAAGTGATGAGGCCAAATTTATAGTTTAGTTTCTAAAGTCTAATAATCTCCAAATGTTCCACCAGACCCCCTTGGCAAGTCCCCTGACGACAGAAACACACAAGTGTAATTCAACTGAGAAAAATGAGGGTTTCACAGCCGTAAAATCAGTCCTCTCTGTCTCTTTATCCTTCAGAGAGATCACTTAAAGATCACACGATTCACTTTCCCCCGTATGCTGACTCTGCATCCATCGCACACATTTGCATGTCTACATCAGCCTAGACACAGACCTGCAGGTGCATGACGAGCATTAACAGGCAGGATGATAACACAAGCTCATTCTCTTGAAGCTGCAGTTGTATTTGTATTGTCTGGGATGGTAATTGCTGGGTGGATAAATCTGAGAAAAATTAGGCTGGGGATTGTGGAGATGCCCTTTATTTGTTGCCATTTATGTGTCCTTTTTTTTCTTTTAAATAACGGACTTTACTTTTTAAAACACTGTTATATTCACAGAAAACTTGAGCAGAAGGTAATAGGAGCCCCCAGTGCATCCCTCTCGCCCCCGCTGACTGTTTCCCTATCAGCAACGTCTTGCGTTAGTGAGGCATGTTTGTTGCAGTTGATGAATCTTTGTTGACACTTTTTTATTAAGCAAAGTCCCTGGTTTCTATTATGGTCACTCTTTGTGCCGTGTAGTTTTATGAGTTTTGGCATACACACAGTGTCATGTATCCGTCATTACAGTGTCATACAGATTAGTTTCAAGACCCTCAATCTATCTTCATTTATTCCTTCTCTAATAGTCTTCCTTTCTCTATGTAGGTCTGAGCCTCAGGCCTGTATATCCTTCCTTCTCTCTGCAGAAATTCTTTTAATATTTTTCACAAGGCAGATCTACTGGCTACAAATCTATTTTTCTTTGTCCGAGAAAGTCTTTACTTTTCCTTCACTTCTGAAGAATAATTTTGCTGAGTTAGGCTCTGATAAACCCTCAGATGGTTAGTCTCTGGTAACATGGTTTCCCCTGAAGGCAAGTCTCGTAAGTAGGAGGGAGTACTCTGGGCACATTTCAAAACGGCTGCTTTCCCCAAAGCATGAGGGGATGTTCTCTGATCTTCACTCTAAGGACCTGGTAGAGTTCCTGGAGGTAAAACTCACAAAAGTTGGGGACCTTCCAATGGCTTGGCCCAAAAGAACCCTTTTTTGTCTCTCAAGTGTGTCCACACTCAAGCTCCGGAAATTACTCAGCCAACTGTTCAGTGTTCCTGCGGGCTGGTGGCCCAAGGCTTCTGTCTACGCTGTGATTCTCTGCACTCACCTGTCTGTCTCTTCAGATTTCAGGGTGACTGTTTGCCATGCAACCTCAATTCTCCAATGAGTCTAAATAGTTGTTGATTTTCAAGTTGCTCAGCTGTTTTCTGATTGTGAGGATGGGACTGATAATGGCCAAGCTCTTCACATGTTCAGCTCGACACCAGGATATGCCATTTTCTTTTCCTCTAGGGCCAGCATTTCAAAATTTCCTAGTACTAGTCTATCCACTTTCCAATTTTTAAAGATATTTTAAGTGGTTTCGTTCATTGTTGACCTTTGCTTTGTAATAAATAATAGTTTTCTTGTGTCGACATTATTTTTATAAATACTTGCATTATCCTAAAGAGCAAGCTGGATTTAGAAAAGGCAGAGGAACCAGAGACCAAATTGCCAACATCTGTTGGATCATCGAAAAAGCAAGATAGTCCCAGAAAAACATCTACTTTTGCTTTATTGACTATGTCAAAGTCTTTGACTATGTGGATCACAACAAACTGTGGAAAATTCTGAAAGACATGGAAATATCAGACCACCTGACCTGCCTCCTGAGAAATCTGTATGCAGGTCAGAAAGCAACAGTTAGAACTGGACATGGAACAACAGACTGGTTCCAAATAGGAAAAGGAGTACGTCAAGGCTGTATCTTGTCACCCTGCTTGTTTAACTTATATGCAGAGTACATCATGAGAAACACTGGGCTGGAGGAAGCATAAGCTGGAATCAAGATTGCTGTGAGAAATATCAATAACTCAGATATGCAGATGACACCACCCTTTCGGCAGAAAGCGAAGAAGAACTAAAGAGCCTCCTGATGAAAGTGAAAGAAGAGAGTGAAAAAGTTGGCTTAAAACTCAACATTCAGAAAACTAAGATCATGGCATCCAGTCCCATCACTTCATGGGAAATAGATGGGGAAACAGTGGAAACAGTGACACACTTTAGTTTTGGGGGCTCCAAAATCACTGCAGATGGTGATTGCAGCCATGAAATTAAAAGATGTTTACTCCTTGGAAGGAAAGTTATGACCAACCTAGATGGCATATTAAAAAACAGACATTGCTTTGCCAACAAAGGTTCCTCTAGTCAAAGCTATGGTTTTTCCAGTAGTCATGTATGGATGTGAGAGCTGGACTATAAAGAAAGCTGAGCACCAAAGAATTGATGCTTTTGAACTGTAGAGAAGACTCTTGAGAGTCCCTTCGACTGCAAGGAGATCAAACCAGTCCATCCTAAAGGAAATCAGTCCTGAATATTCATTGGAAGGACTGATGCTAAAGCTGAAACTCCAGTACTTTGGCCACCTGATGGGAAGAACTGACTCAATGGAAAAGACCCTGATGTTGGGAAAGATTGAAGGTGGGAGGAGAAGGGGACAACAGAGGATGAGATGGTTGGACGTCATCACTGACTCAACAGACATGAGTTTGAGTAAACTCCAGGAGTTGGTGATGAACAAGGAGACCTAGTGTATTGCAGTCCATGGGGTCACAAAGAGTCGGACATGACTGAGTGACTGAACTGAACTGAACTGAAAGATCATAACCATTTTCATGTATATTTACTATGTTTTGGTTTGTTTGTTTTAACTTACAGTGACAATCTTAATATTGCCAAACATTTCTAGTCTAAGTTACCCAGTCGTGTCTGACTCTTTGCGACCTCGTGGACTGTAGCCCATCAGGCTCCTCTGCCCATGCGATTTCCTAGGCAAGATTACTGGAGTGGATTGCCATTTCCTCCTCCAGGGGATCTTCCCCATCTGGGGATCAAACCCAGGTCCCCAGTATTGCAGGCAGACTCTTTACCATCTGAGCCACCAGGGAAGCCCCAGACATCTAAAAGCATCTTCACATGGTAATCTGACTTTTGAGTCTAATAATAATGAAGAGGATAAAAGTTGGACTCATTCTCTTCTGAGCAGTCCTTCCCACATCTGCAGAAGCCAGATTATCCACTTCAAACATTCTTCTTCATGACTCTCTTGTAGATACTCCCAAAGAAAGACAAAAGTATGTACCTTCTATGAAAATATTGACATTTAATTTGCATTGAATAAAAACGATATCTATTTAGAAAATATTGAAACATATAAAATGTTTCAATGACAAAGGAGCACATATTAACTCAATATAAATGTTATATTTATATTAATATAATATATGTAATAAACATGTATTACTTGTAATAAGTGCAATAAATGTGATAAACATGCATTACTTCCCAGGAACCTATGCAAGAGCGGGACACGTGGAGGTGAGTAGAATCTGTCTGTGGCCTTCAAGGAACACACTATCTGCTGGAATAGTGGAAGTATGATTTCTGACACCTGGTGATTCTCCAGCATGAAGAAGAATGGCCTGTCAATCAAGGCCCCTCTGGGAGGAAAAGACCTTCCGTATAGATAACAAAAGATCCCAATTCCAGGACTGTAATGAGAAAGCCAATAGACTAAAATAGTGAAGTTTTAAGGAACCTAGGGGTCATCTTATTACCACCCCAATGCAAGTGAGGAATTTGTGGTGGGAAGAGCGCCCAGCTTTGGCCAGTTGGGGTGCACCCTCTGCAGGCCGGGGCTCCTCCTCCCAGCCTCTGCCTCCTGGGAGGGCGCCCACGCCCAGTGCAGGGCCTCGGGTCTGACCGGCCACATCTGGAGCTGTGCTCTGACTCCTGCTGTGGCCTGTGTTGCTGGAGGTCGGGGTAGTCGGTGGACAGCAGCCTGGGTGATGGAGCAGAGAGCGGCAGGCTTGGAAAACCAAGGAAATTACTTACTAGCAATTTTGGTTGAAGGTACTAACTTACATGTTGACTGTGATGGTTAGTATTTACGTGTCAACTTGACTGGGCTCCAGGGCACCAAGATACTTGGTCAGTACTACTGTGGGTGCGTCTGGGAGGGTGTCGTCAGTGGACTAAGTAGGGCATGCTGCCATCCACTGTGCCGGTGGCATCTCCCAGCCTCGTGGCTGCCTGACGGGACAGAAGACGGGCAAGTGAGGATATGCTGTGCTGAGGCCCGATGCTCTCTGAGCTGCAACTTGGTCTTCTCCGGCTCCAGGCTTGGGCAGCAGCCAACACGACTCTCCTGGTTCTCAGGCCTGCAGACTGAATACCTGGGGATGCTCAGACTCCATACCACATGCATTTGCATATGTGTGCACACACATGTGCACACATAGGTATGTGCATATATCCTATTGATTCTGTTTCTCTGGAGAACCCTGACTGATGCTAATAATACTGTATCAGTTCTCTGTTAGTATGCTTATTATTGTTCAGTTGCTCAGTCGGGTCCGACTCTTTGTGACCCCATGGACTGCAGCACACCAGGCTTCCCTGTCCATCACCAACTCCTGGAGCTTACTCAAACTCATGTCCATTGAGTCAATGATGCTATCCAACCATCTTATCCTCTGTCATCCCCTTCTCCTCCTGCCCTCAATCTTTCCCAGCATCAGGGTCTTTTCTAGTGAGTCAGCTTATCACATCAGGTGGCCAAAATATTAGAGTTTCAGTTTCAGCATCAGTCCTACCAATGAATATTCAGGATTGATTTCCTTTAGGATGGACTGGTTGGATCTCCTTGCAGTCCAAGGGACTCTCAAGAGTCTCTTCCAACACCACAGTTCAAAAGCATCAATTCTTTGGTGCTCAGCTTTCTTATGGTCCAACTCTCACACCCATACATGACCACTGGAAAAACCATAGCTTTGACTAGATGGGCCTTTGTTTGCAAAGTAATGTCTGTGCTCTTTATTAGAATGGTACCACAGCATAGTCAATGGATAAAATATTCAAAATGTGTTTAGTGAATTCTCTGTAAGAAATAGGTGGTTTTGCTCTATGTTTATTCTATGGCTAATATATTTACTGAGTGAAATTTTTCTAATTAGGAAATGAATCTGACCACAAGAGAAGTGAATTGTGTAGGGTAGACAGATATGAATCCCAGTCTTTCTCTGACACGTTCACTCTTCTTTTGCTTTAAAAACTGTATTTGTATGTTTTTGAATAAAAATTGTGTGTATTTAAGGTGTACAATATGAAGATTTGATGGAGAGATAGTTCCAACAGTCAAGCTAATCATCTTGTCATGTCCGCACGTAATTATCGTTTTTCTGTGTGATGCTGCTGCTGCTGCTGCTGCTGCTGCTGCTGCTGCTGCTAAGTCGCTTCAGTCGTGTCCCACTCTGTGCGACCCCATGGACTGCAGCCCACCAGGCTCCTCCGTCCATGGGATTTCCAGGCAAGAGGACTGGAGTGGGGTGCCATCGCCTTCTCCGTTCTGTGTGATGAGTCCACATCAATATTACTCTCTTCTCTGTCTTTAATTACCCCATTTGTCCTATTTCAAACTTGATTTCTAAGAACTCTAACTTTCTTTCCTTTTTATAAGAAGCATGAATAGTTTCCATGAAATCTTTCAAGAAGTTAAAAGAGTAGAAAATAAAGCGGTAGTCCATCTTTCAGGATTTAAATGTCTCTTAAAAGCTATGCTTGCATCTCTAGCTTTTGGCTTATTAATAGGTATAGTGAAATTTCTAGTTATAGTATACAATTTCTCCAAAATGCATACCATAGCTACTGCACAGTTTTTCTAAATTTCCCTTTGCTATTTTTTTCAAGCTGGTTCCACAGTGATCTCACAGTTACCGAGAGCGAAAATCAGCCCAAGTGTGGTTTCCCGTGAATGGAGTGTAGCGGGAGCAGCTGCCACGTCTAACTCTGGCTCCTGTTGCAGCTTGGAGCCTCGACGCAGAAGCTCAATCAGGAGACTGATTAGAGGCCTCACGAGCTGGGACTTCCTGCGTCAAATGATTCTGTTTAAAGTTGTTTTGCTTCTGCTCCACTTTCTTAATCAAGTTGATACTGTGGGTATTTTCGGTTCTATGGGCATGCGGCTGTGAATAGATGCACACTCTTCCAGTTCTCAAAGACTTTTGTGTTTCTTTGTGAAAATACATGACAGTCACCAAGTGCACTTGAAAGGAATGACTTGTCTTGCAAGCAGAGAAAGACTTGCTCGGAACAGAACCTGCCCACTGGCCTCCCACTTCTGAGAATAGGCACCCAAGCACAGCAAGACCCTGACCTCGTATCATTCATGATAAAGTGCTTCTGGTGGGCAGAGTCTTCGAATGATTGCAATACTCTAAGTATAATCACCTTCTTGTATTAAGCATTTTTCATACAAAATTATCCTAAATTATTTTCCCTGTTTTCTTACCTTAGGAGAAGACAGTTTTGGTCAAAATAAAATGCTTGAGTAACTGCAGTGTTATTTCAATCGGTGGCTGTAACCTGGAGCATGTCCCGCGTGTCCCCTTCCTTCTGGGCTTCTCCCCCAGCACCACCCCTGGACTCTTGGAAGCACAGTGCAGCTGCTACTCCACACCACCCGCTGCTGTTTCAGAAAATTAAGGGAGATAAAACCCGCCAAGCTGGTAATCCTCAGCTTACTAATTGATTACTGTCTAATAAAGGTGGCAGCTGCATTTTTAAAACCAACGTTAGAACTAATATTTTGTTCCCCAAAAGTTGGCGTTGCCTGAATTGACACTTCCAAAACAAATGAGGGATATTTTCAAGCAGACAACGCCCCTGACAGGAAGATCCCAGACTAAGTGTCTCAGGATTGCCCACTGGTTGCCGCCAGGAGCACAGGCCCTGGATCAGGAGCCCAGAGCAGGGACAAGCCAGCGGACAGCCCACTGGTGCAGTGGGAGATGAGGCTGCCCCGACCCAGGTCTGCAGCTGTCCCCCACTTCATTGCTAGTTGAAATGCAGTCTGTATCTTTTTCTGTATCAATTTTGCTATCTGTTATACAAGGAGATCCAACCAGGCCATCCTAAAGGAGATCAGTCCTGGGTGTTCATTGGAAAGACTGATGCTGAAGCTGAAACTCCAATACTTTGGCCACCTCAAGTCAAGAGTTGACTCATTGGAAAAGACCCTGATGCTGGGAGGGATTGGGGGCAGGAGGAGAAGGGGATGACAGAGGATGAGACGGCTGGATGGCATCACCAACTCGATGGACATGAGTTTGTGTAAACTCCGGGAGTTGGTGATGGACAGGGAGGCCTGGCGTGCTGCAGTTCATGGAGTCACAAAGAGTTGGACACAACTGAGCGACTAAACTGAACTGAAATAAACTGATGCACGGGTAAGTAACATAGAATTTCTGTTAATCCCTAAAGACACGTGGAGAGAGCTGGTAGATTTTCACTCAGTTAGTGGTGTGACTTTTGAGAGTTATGACGACAAAAGCTTTGCAGGCCTAAGTGTCAGGAACATACTGAAAAGATGTGGGATGTCCCACAAAGAACCTGCACTTCATCCTCCTGGGAGCCGGAGTCGAAGAGACACGTGGTCCCCACATGCTCAGGGGCCTGTGCTGAGTCCAGAGAAGGAAACGTGGAGAATAGCTTTGGTCAGACCTGCAGCCGTGGAAGAGCGTCTGTCCACAGAGTGGGGGGTACAGAAAACAGACATGGGCCCGACGGAGCAAAACTGCAGGCAAAGCCACGGCAATGAGACTCAGCTTAGGCAGTCCCTCACCTGGGAGGGTGGGAGGCCTGGAGCCGGTCACCAAGGTGCCCAGCCAATTAGTCTGCACGTGAGGAGGCAGACTGTCCGCTGAGAGGATGGCGGAGAGTTCAGGGGGCAGTGGGTCAGGGGTCTGAGGGGGGCGGTGAGCAGAGATGGTGACGGGCATTCAGTGCAGTCTCTGTTCCAGGCACACAGGGATGCTTAATTCTTCCAGAATTCCAGGGCGGTAAATACTATTGTTATTATTTTGCAGATGATGGAACTAAGCCACAGAGAAAGTGAAGGGAAAGCTGCACAGGATGCTGCGGACTGGGCTGAGCCGACGTGGGGAGCCCAGGAGGCCATGGTGGCAGGGGAGCCGCGCTCAGGGTCACACTCCTTGTTGCATCTGAGAGAACTGCTGCATCTGTGTTAGAATTTTTTCACATTGGCTACTGACTTTTTCTAAGAAGTGACATTTGAGTATTAATTTATTTCCTGTACTCTTCAGAGTGGTAATAAACCCCTGAGCAGAGAAAATAGATGTATAGTGGAGAAGGCAATGGCACCCCACTCCAGTACTCTTGCCTGGAAAATCCCATGGACGGAGGAGCCTGGAAAGCTGCAGTCCATGGGGTCGCTGAGGGTTGGACACAACTGAGTGACTTCATTTTCACTTTCACTTTCCACTTTCATGCATTGGAGAAGGAAATGGCAACCCACTCCAGTGTTCTTGCTTGGAGAATCCCAGGGACGGGGGAGCCTGGTGGGCTGCCGTGTATGGGGTCGCACAGAGTCGGACACGACTGAAGTGACTTAGCAGCAGCAGTGTTCTAGATATAGAGGGATCCTCTAGTTTCTTCCAGCAGCTCTACGCTTGTCTAACTGATATATTTTACTTTATTCTGAATCTGCATGTGCCCCTCCTGCTAACTGGCCAAGTTTATGCCTTTTGAAAAGTCCTACCTGTGTTCAGGTGCTGAAATCCCTGCCAGCACACTAAAGAAGGTCACACAGAGGCAGGAGGGAGCAGGCTTTGGGTGAGCACAGGGTGAGTCTAATCGAACAGCCTGAGGCCACCAGCACCCTGAGGCAGGAGCCGGGCTAAAACGGGGAAGTGCAGACGGACGGACGGACGGACGGACTCGGACTGAGGGGGACTCGGGCGGGTGCACACCCCCTAAGCTGCTACAGTGAAGTCTGATTTCTGTAACCAGGACGGCCACACCCCGGGGACCTAGAAACAGGGCGATGAGGATGGGGAACTGGCTTAGCCCCAGAGTGAGGGCTCAGCAACTCAGTCCCCAATTCCAGAAGAGAGAAGGAAGCTTCTGGAAGCGTGTTGTGCAGGTGGGGCTGTCCCAGCCTGGAGAACCCCACCAGGCCGGGCAGGCGTGAGCAGAGGCCCAGACTCTCGGCAGCTATGGGGAGGGCGCCCCTCAGCAGAGGTGGCGAGGTGAGCCCAGGACAGGGAGTGGGTGAAGAGCGTAAAACACACCCCGAGGGCCTCGGGAGGCGCGGGGCACTGGGGTGCGGTTTGAAAAGATCCACAGGTGATGTGTAGGCTCTGCTGGGTTGGAAAAGCAGGACGTAAAGGATTCCTAATTAGTTCACTTGCGTTCTGGCAAATACGCCTTTATTCATCAGAAGCATGTGGTTTGTGCAGCTTAAGTGATTTTTGCGCAAATGTTATGACTAAAATGACACAGAAATCATCGTACAACAGTTGACAGACTGCAGACATGACTTGCTTTACATCTACCTTCCATTTTACAGAAATATGTGGAAATTATTTTTAAATGCTGTGAGATTGCTGTATGGACTTCCTGGCTAAAAATACAAAAGTGAAAACTCAGTTATTATCTGCATTGTTCTGCCTTAAAAATCAATGGAAGAGCCCACCAGAAAGTTTTTTCAATTGAAACATGACTACACACTGAAAGTCACTGCAGCTTGCAGGACACGCAACATTCTCATGGCCGTTTGCATCTCGCTCCGGCTGATGACCCGTGTTTCTCTGTTGAAAGAGACCCCAGCCCAACCACCCTGTGTGTGCAGCCTCCGTCCCGGGGGCACCTGTGGGGTCACCGGCAGCATCGGTCCTGCTGTTTCTGAAGGGTTAATGTTGTGCAATAACACTAAATAGAAATGTACGTGTAAGTTTCAAATGCACATGTGTACATGCTAAGTCGCTTCAGTCGTGTCCGCCTCTTTGCAACCCCATGGACTGCAGCCCACCAGGCCCCTCTGTCCACGGGATTCTCCAGGCAGGAATACTGGGGTGGTTGCCACACCCTCCTCCAGAGGATCTCCGGGACCCAGGGACCGAACTTCTGTTTCCACGTCTCCTGCTTTGGTAAGAGGGTTCTTTACCACTAGCACAGCCTGGGAAGCCCTTTAAAAGCATACGTGTAAATACATATCTGTAGTTATAATATATGGAGAAGGCAATGGCAACCCACTCCAGTGTTCTTGCCTGGAGAATCCCAGGGACAGGGGAGCCTGGTGGGTTGCCGTCTGTGGGGTCACACAGAGTCGGACACGACTGAAGCGACTTAGCAGCAGTTATAATATTGCAGCAGAAGATTTTTCTTGGTTGTAACCCTGTGTTTTCATGTTTCCTTTCAGTTACAGTATCACCATTCACCAGAATGAAATTCACCAGATGAAATTTACATGCAAGTGATTTATCAGATGTTTTAAGAATCTGATTCTAACAGTGTTTTATTTCTTTGTTGCTCTTCACAAAATACTTTCTCAGAATCCTCTATTAATTATGTCTATATTTGTGTATATGTCTTAAAAAAATAAAATACTATAAAATTTAAATTTTCTAATATTTATTCTGGCACCAATAAATTAATGTTACATTTACTTTTATAATATTTAGATTGCAGAGGCCCAGAAACTGATTTATACGGTCCCCAAGAGCACTAAACTCCAGTACTTTGGCTTCACCTTTGGCGAAGAGTTGACTCATTGGAAAAGACTCTGATGCTGGGAGGGATTGGGGGCAGGAGGAGAAGGGGATGACAGAGGATGAGATGACTGGATGGCATCACTGACTCGATGGATGTGAGTCTGAGTGAACTCCGAGAGTTGGTAACGGACAGGGAGGCTTGGCGTGCTGCTATTCATGGGGTTGCAAAGAGTTGGACACGACTGAGCGACTGAACTGAACTGAGGAACACTGTGAAGGAGCATTCTTTGATTCTTTTATTCAGAACTCATGACTGGCCAAGTTTTGATTTTTTTTTTATTCCATGCTTCTAGTTTAAAAACTATTGTGCTTTCATTGAAAAATTTGTGCATCCAATTTAAAATAAAGAGAAACATTGAAACAAAACTTAGCAAGAATCCCACAACTGTGAGAAAATTTCAGGTAGCACTTGTTCCCTCTCCTACACACAGATTTCACTTTAGAAAGATGGAACGTGGACGGCACCATATGGTCAATCCACTTGGGCTTCCTTAACGAAACTCCACAGACCAAGCAACACTCACTTCTCCCAGTTCTGGAGACTGGATGCCCAAGATCAAGGTGCCAGCCAGGCTGGTTCCCCGTCAGGCAGGGCGGCGGTTTCCATCTTCTCGCCGTGTCCTCACACGGGTGAGGGCAGCTGGGTCTCCTCTGCCCTTGTGACCTCACTTAACCTTCACCGCCTGCTCATGGGCTCCCATGCACGTTCAGGGACCTGGGGCTCAAGGCTTCAACAAAGGGTTTGGGGTCACATCCGCTCTACAATGTTATACATACTGTTTTATAAGTGATGTCTTAGCAGTATAATGTGAATGACACTGCTGCTGCTGTGCTGCTAAGTCGCTTCAGTCGTGTCTGACTCCGTGCGACCCCATAGACGGCAGCCCACCAGGCTCCCCTGTCCCTGGGATTCTCCAGGCAAGAACGCTGGAGTGGGCCACCATTTCCTTCTCCAATGTATGAAAGTGAAAAGTGAAAGAAGTCTCTCAGTCGTGTCCAACTCTTTGCGACCCCATGTACTGCAGCCTACCAGGCTCCTCCGTCCATGGGATTTTCCAGGCAAGAGTACTGGAGTGGGTGGCTACATGTCATGAAACCATATCATTTGTAGTGACTACCTGGTGTTGCTGTGTATGAAACATAATGTATTTAACTAACTCATTATTTCCAACTATGTTTTTCAAATAAACACAATATTTCAGAGCATTGTTATACATAAATCTTTCTGTTTATCATTTATTACTCAGCCATTATTATTATTCAGTATTACACATTAAAAGATGCTTGCTCCTTGGAAGAAAAGCTATGACCAACCTAGACAGCATATTAAAAAGCAGAGACATCACTTTGGCAACAAAGGTCCATCTAGTCAAGGCTATGGTCTTTCCAGTGGTCGTGTATGGATGTGAGACTTGGACTATAAAGAAAGCTGAGCACAGAAGAATCAATGCTTTTGAACTGTGGTGTTGGAGAAGACTCTTGAGAGTCCCTTGACTGCAAGGAGATTCAACCAGTCCATCCTTAAGGAGATCAGTCCAGGGTGTTCGTTGGAAGAACTGATGCTAAAGCTGAAACTCCAATACTTTGGCCACCTGATGAGAACTGACTCATTTGAAAAGACCCTGATGCTGGGAAGGATTGGGGGCAAGGAGGAGAAGGGGATGACAGAGGATAAGATGGCTAGATGGCATCATCAACTCGATGGACATGGGTTTGGGTGGACTCCGGGAGTTGGTGATCGACAGGGAGGCCTGGCGTGCTGTGATTCATGGGGTTGCAAAGAGTCAAACATGACTGAGTGACTGAACTGAACTGATGATACATATATTGTATAATTTATTAATGAAAAATGAGAATATTTTTACATTTGTAATATATATTAAAACTTTCAGCAGTGTACCTAGGACTGCGTCTACCAACAGCCATTGATCAACAGTGATTATATGTATTTTTTAAGAACTTTATAAATATGTATAATGTTCTGCCATTGTATCTGATATCAGAGGTTACTTATGATAATGCAGTTTTCATGCTTACTGGTTATTTGTATTTCTTCTTTGATGAAGGGTCTCTTTATCTCTTTGACAATTTTTTACAACTAAAAATATTCAATTTGTATTGCAATTTAATAAGTTACATGAAAATAATTAAACGCAATATCTAAGTGGGATTTATTCCAGGAATGCAAGTTTGGTTTAACACCCCAGACTCAATCAGCATAGCATACTGTAGGGGCTGAGTACAGTACAGAAGACATGGTCTTTTCAGTGGATGGAAAACAAAGCCTCTCCAGCTTTGCTGCGGCTGCAGGAGAGCCCCCTTAATGCTGCACTTGCTGAGCCTTCCTGAGACTCTGCTGCAGACTTAGCTGCCTGTGCCATGAATTTCAGTAACTGCATTTATGGACTGGGGTTGGAGTCTCCCTCAAAGGAGCCTTGGGCCATGTCTGTGGGGCTCAAGGTGAATCTCCTTGCTTGAATTCAGGATGTGTGGTGATCGAAGCTGCTCACAGGAGCAACTGTTGGTCTGTGGCCATTGGCTGTCTCCAGAGATGCTGAACCCAGTTCTGGAGCGTCCAGGGACAAAGCTGGCAGCCCGTGCACTCACGGCCCATCAGGGGCTGCTCAGTGAGGGCGAGCAAATGCCACCCTTACACCAGCAGACATTAGCACTAACAGCAGCGTCTACTGGGTCCCTCCAGACGCGATGCCTCTGCCGCCAGTGCAGACGGGAGCCTCGGGGGTGAGGGAAACGCTCGTGGCGTCAGGGGCACAGCAAACAGGTGACTCACGCCTGTCCACATCCATTTCCCTTAAACCCAGATAAACAATGATCGCCAACAAGAAGGCCCCTCACCCTGAACATGCTGATATCTGAGAGGACGAGTCCTAGAAATGTGAGAAGACTGGAGACTGTGTCCCCAGAGTACCCCTCATACCATGAAAGAAAGAAGGAAGGAAGGAGGAAGGAAGGGAAGGGCATCAAACCTGGGCACACGGGAGGAGGGAGAGGTCTGCACTGTGAGCCGACTAAAAAGCCAGAATCCATGCACAGATACGTACAGTGAAGTTGCTCAGTCGTGTCCAACTCTTTGCGACCCCATGGACAGTAGCCAGCCAAGCTCCCCCATCCATGGGATTTTCCAGGCAAGAATACTGGAGTGGGTTGCCATTACCTTCTCCAAGGGATCTTCCTGACCCAGGGATCGAACCCGGGCCCCCCACATTGTAGGCAGGCGCTTTACCATCTGAGCCACCAGGGAAGGCCACAGATATGTATATGATAATATAATATATAATGTAGGGCTTCCCTGGTGGTTCAGTGGTAAAGAATCCTCCTGCCAATGCAGAGGACTCAGGTTCCATCCCTGGGTCGGGAAGGTCCCCTGGAGAAGGAAATGACAGCCCACTCCAGTACTCTTGCCTGGAGAATGCCACGGACAGAGGGACCTGGTAGGCTACCACCCATGGGGTCACAAAGACCTGGGCACAACTTAGGAACTAAACAATAACAATATATAATATACCGTATATAACACAAAGAAAAGATTTAAAAGGCTGAGTGGCTTTTGTGGCCTTTAAACAGAATTTCATGAAAAACTTAAAAATCTAAAACTCCTAGAGGAAAACATAGGCAAAACACTCTCTGACGTAAATCATAGCAGTCTTCTATGACCCACCTCCCAGAGTAATGGAAATAAAAGCAAAAATGAACAAATGGGACCCAATTAAAATTAAAAGCTTTTGCACAACAAAGGAAACTATAAGCAAGGTGAAAAGACAGCCTTCAGAATGGGAGAAAATAATAGCAAATGAAGCAACTGACAAAGAATTAATCTCAAAAATATACAAGCAGCTCCTGCAGCTCAATTCCAGAAAAATAAACGACCCAATCAAAAAATGGGCCAAAGAACTAAACAGAGATTTCTCCAAAGAAGACATACAGATGGCTAACAAACACATGAAAAGATGCTCAACATCACTCATTATCAGAGAAATGCAAATCAAAACCACAATGAGGTACCATCTCACGCAGGTCAGAATGGCTGCTATCCAAAAGTCTACAAACAATAAATGCTGGAGAGGGTGTGGAGAAAAGGAAACCCTCTTACACTGTTGGTGGGAATGCAAACTAGTACAGCCACTATGGAGAACAGTGTGGAGATTCCTTAAAAAACTGGAAATAGAACTGCCATACGACCCAGCAATCCCACTGCTGGGCATACACACCAAGGAAACTAGAATTGAAAGAGATACGTGTACCCCAATGTTCATCGCAGCACTGTTTATAATAGCCAGGACATGGAAGCAACCTAGATGTCCATCAGCAGACGAATGGATAAGAAAGCTGTGGTACATATACACAATGGAGCATTACTCAGCCATTAAAAAGAATACATTTGAATCAGTTCTAATGAGGTGGACAAAACTGGAGCCTATTATACAGAGTGAAGTAAGCCAGAAAGAAAAACACCAATACAGTATAATAATGCATATACATGGAATTTAGAAAGATGGTAACATTGACCTGTATGCGAGACAGCAAAAGAGACACAGAAGTAAAGAACAGACTTCTGGACTCTGTGGGAGAAGGTGAGGGTGGGATGATTTGGGAGAATAGCATTGAAACATGTATATTATCATTTGTGAAACGAATTGCCAGTCCAGGGCTGATGTATGAGACAGGGTGCTCAGGGCTGGTGCGCTGGGACGACCCTGAGGGATGGGATGGGGAGGGAGGTGGGAGGAGGGTTCAGGACTGGGGACATATGGACACCCATGGCTGATTCATGTCAATGTATGGCAAAAACCACTACAATGTTGTAAAGTAATTAGCCTCCAATTAAAATTAATTAATTTAAAAAAACTTAAAATCTGTTCTTCACCTAAAAAAGTAAAAATTCAGAGAATGAGACAACATATTTGCAGAGTACATAGTTAATAAGGGGATTTTATCCAGGATACATGAATAACAGCTGCAAATAAAAATGAAAAAACAAGTAATACATTTTCTTTAAAATGGGCAAAGGATGTGAGTGGACATTGCTCCAAAGATGATGTATAACTATTCGGTGAACATATGAAGAGCTGCTCAATGTTATCAGGCATCAGGGGAATGCACATCAGAACACTAGGAGGCTAAAACAAAAAGACAAAAGTGCCCAGCAGCAAAGATGCAGAGAGGCTGGACTCCTCATCCCTGCTCGTGAGGATGCAAAAGGCAGCCAGTTTGGAAAAACAGCTCAGCTTTGGCTTTTTCTAAAAACCGTCAACTTGTTGCCGTATGATTCAATAATTCGTTCCTAGGTGTATGTTCAAGAGAATTAAAATCACATGTCCACAAAAGCACACAAGCATTATTCAGAGCACCTAAAACGGGAAAACAGCCTAAATGCTCAACAGACGACTAACGGCCAGTAACACATGCTGTTCTGTCCAAGGGGGCATCATCCCACAATAAAAAGCACGGAGTGTTCCTGTGTTATTCTGTCCACGGGGGTTTCATCCCACAATAAAAAGCATGGAGTGTTCCTGCGTTATTCTGTCCAAGGGGGCATCATCCCACAATAAAAAGCATGGAGTGTTCCTGCGTTATTCTGTCCAAGGGGGCATCATCCCACAATAAAAAGCATGGAGTGTTCCTGCCAGCTACAGCATGGATGAACCACGCAAAGAGGCCTGTCACAGAGATGTATGAGCCCACTGATGTTAACCATCAGATCAGGCCCCTCCGTAGAGAGAGAGGTGCCTCGGTGTGGCTGGGACCTTGGCAGGGCGGGGGTAAGGAGTGCTTGCTGGTGGGGTGATGGACACACCCTCACCAGTGAGGGAGGCACAGCCGTGAGCACACTCAAAGCAAACAGAACCCCACAGCTGGATCGAGCAGCCCAAAGGGTGGATTTCGTGGTGTGTGGGTTGTATCTCAACAAAGCTGCTATTAACAAGAGGACGTGGCACTGAAGACACAGAATACGAGGCTGCTCATCACTGAGAAATGAGGGTCGTGCGAGGGGGGCTGCCGCTGGTCTCCTGTCTCGGCTGCCCCGATGTGTGAGGCCGTGGGGAAGAGACCCACGGAAAGAAAGCTGCTACCCCCTTTCGAAGTAGAGTTCAGCAACATTTGTCAACATTACATGTGCATTTGTGTTCCGATTGGACAATCCCTCTTTCGGGAACTTCCCCTGAGGATGACTCTCCAATGACAGAGAATGCAAACACGTGGAGTTACTGACTGTCTCGCTGAATCCACATAATACTGACAGTAACCTGCGTGTCCGTATGTCGGAGGCAAGTCCAACAAATTGTTGTGTCCACATAGGAGGATACTCTGAGTTGTGAGACAGAAAGGGAGTGTCACTAAGTGGGCCAAAATGTGTTAAAAAAAAAAGGAGGGGGTGGGGAGAAGACATGTCTCTGTGTGATTGTGTGAAACACACTCGGGGTGGGGGATATCCTGAGTGGCTGGGGAGCAGGGCTTGGCATAGATTTAGGGGCAGGGACACTTCCCGGAGTGGCTTATTTCCTAGCGAAACCTGTTCATGCTAATTTCCTACATTTTTGCCTTGTTCCTGTTTTTGCCCAAATTCTGCTTTCTAGTATGGACTCAGTCACATTTCTGTTTCGCACAGGTCACTTTACTTACTGGACACCGTGTTTTCAGCCAGTCACAGCAGCGCGTTTTGACTGCACATCCGCTTTGTCCAACACACGCTGCCATCAGCTTGCCTTAGTGTTTGTCCTGATTTTCTTAAAGTAATGACGCTGGGGTGCCCAAACATGTCATTCTCCCACCTGGAGGGGTCTTTCCAAATATAACAGTCGACACACACATTTGCACTGAAGTTACGCAGAGGGATTCCTCAGAGTCATGTTTAAAATCTCCTCCTGGGGCTTCCCTGGTGGCCCAGTGGTTAAGAATCCACTTGCTGATGCAGGGGACACCTGTTTGACTCCTGGTCTAGGAAGATGCCATGTGCATGGGGCAGCTAAGACCAGGCATCACAACTGCTGAACCCGTGCTTTAGAGCCTGGGAGCCATGACTACTGAGCCTGAGCTCCAACTGCTGAAGCCTGTGGTCTGGGGCCTGTGCTCTGCAGCAGGAGAAGCCACCGCAATGAGAAGCCCACTTACCACAACTAGAGAAAGCCCGCACACAGCAACAAAGACCCAGCATGGCCAAAATATACTTTAAAAACCTTTAAAAAAAGTGTTCTCCTGAGACCTGCCTGGTTCTGCAGTTTGGGTTGTCTGGCCCCTGTGTGAGGTGTTTGCCCTGTAAATAGCGGCATCTCTGTGGGTCAGCCCCCTCCACGAGCCCCAGGACCAGCAGGAGGCCACCCCGCCCCTCTGTGTCTATGCTGCTTCCAGCTGATGGCTCACTCTCAGGGAAAGTGCATGAGTTTTTGGAAGGCATCTGTCTGGCTAATTCTTTAGCTTATTTTCCCAGGTCATACCAGCCTCGTTTATATGAATAATTTTATTTTCTACTAAAGGCTTTTTTCCTTTCATTAAAAAATTGTCACAATGAATTAATGTAATTTCTGAGTTTTCTTTCAATGGGAAGAAGAAACGGGAAATGAAATATTTGTTACACAGCAGATGATACTCAGAATTTGGATGAAAGCCAGAGGCCTCAGTGAATTAGGGCTATTCCTTCAAGTCACCTGCTTAGTTATCAAACTGGAGCCCAAAATCAGCAATCCCTACAGGTCTCACCCCACAGACCTACACAAAGAAAGGAACTGACTGTAGAAAGACTTTGCATCAGCTGCCAAGTTCTCAGCGAGAACCAGCCACTCTCATAAGAATCCCATTAATCCTAACTCTCCAGGCACAAAACACATGCAGCTTTGTGGCCTCAGTGAGGAGGTGATCCCATTTTGGCTCTTCTGCCTTCGTCCAGTCTGTTTCTCCTGACACCAAACACAGTTCTGAAAATGGGGCTGAAGCAACGTTACATTCTCTCTGATGTCTGCTCTGGGCTCTGAGGGCACAGACCCCCATTAGACCATGTGGTTTACCTGCACAAGACTGTGATGAGGCCTTCATCCTGCGGCTCATTGCCAACATCCAGCCCATCCCTGCACGGGCTACCGCCACCCACGTGTGTATCCACGCGATTTGGGCAAGTAACCTGAGTTCTCCCTGGGTGGAATAACAGTGGAAACACCTCAGTAGGCACTTTATCTTGACGAGCATGTTCTCTCCCAAGAAGCCTGTGACACTGGGGCCCGACCCACACTCTGCATTCAGGGTCGAGGGGCTCCTGCCCTCCTTCGGAGCCGACCTCACCCCATGCCCTAAGGGTCTGTGCTGCGGGCCCCCTCCCTGACGAACAGCATCACTGCCCGGCTCGTGCAGGGAGACAGGTGAGCCCGCTGGGCCGACGTCCATGCCTCTCACGCTGCCCGGGGCTGCAGGGCTTCATTCCGGCTCCTCCTGCAACGTTCTTGCTGCTGCACATCTTCCCGCTACTCGCTTTGCTCATGGGTTGCTCCTAATTAAGAGACTGTGATCATTTTTATTAACAGTGCACTTTTCATGCACTCCCCAGTCAGTACTTACACAGTTGATTGCAGTGAGATAACAGAAATAACCTAAACGGTGCTGAACTTGCAGCGTTCAGCTGCTAATGAATGAACTAGAGCTACAGGTATCTACGTGGGCAGACCACAAAGCAACGGTGAGAGAAAACCTGAATCATTACAAAATATGTTCTCCTTGGTCCTGCAACATGTTTATTCTCACCCCAGAAAAAAGTTCTCTTAAGAGTTATTGAATGAATTTAAGCTCTTAGGAGGATAAGAAAAATGTTTTCTAGTCAGAATTTACAACAGCTTAAACAAACTAGGGTTTGACACATGCTTAGAATGAATGAGTTGGTGAGTGAATGAATGGCTGTGCGAATGTATGAATGGGTGTGTGAATGAATGAATGAATGAGTGAAAGATAATGAGTGAGTGACTGAATGAGTGAGTGAGTGAATGAATGAGTGAGTGAGTGAATTAATGAGTGAGTGAGTGAGTGAATTAATGATTGGGTGAGTGAGTGAATGAGTGAGTGAATGAGTGAATTAATGATTGAGTGAGGGAGGGAGTGAATTAATGAGGGAGTGAGTGAGTGAATTAACGATTGAGTGAGTGAGTGAATTAACGATTGAGTGAGTGAATTACTGATTGAGTGAATTAATGATTGAGTGAGTGAATGAATGATTGAGTGACTTAATGATTGAGCGAATTAATGAGTGAGTGAGTGAATTAACAATTGAGTGAGTGAATGAGTGAATTAACGATTGATTGAGTGAGTGAATGAGTGAGTGAGTGAATTAATGATTGAGTGATTGAGTGAATTAATGATTGCGTGAGTGAGTGAACGAGTAAGTGAGTGAGTGAGTGAATTAATGATTGAGTGAGTGAGTGAGTGAATTAACGATTGAGTGAATGAGTGAGTGAGTGAATTAATGATTGAGTGAGTGAGTGAGTGAATTAACGATTGAGTGAATGAGTGAGTGAGTGAATTAATGATTGAGTGAGTGAGTGAATTAATGATTGCGTGAGTGAGTGAATGAGTAAGTGAGTGAGTGAGTGAATTAATGATTGAGTGAGTGAGTGAGTGAATTAACGATTGAGTGAGTGAGTGAATTAATGATTGCGTGAGTGAGTGAATTAATGATTGAGTGAGTGAATTAATGATTGAGTGAGTGAGTGAATTAACGATTGAGTGAGTGAGTGAGTGAGTGAACTGGGGCACCACAACTGACTCTCGTGGAGGAGCCCTCCCAGCCCCAAGTTTCCCCCTGAACTTGAGGACAGTGAGTTGGCAGGGACTTGTTCCTACAGCGTGGACAGAGCAGGCGTCCCAGCTCCAGGAGCTGGTCCAGTGTGGCCTTATTTCCTTGGGGTTTGGCTGGTGGGAAATGGGTTGAGTGAGTGAACCCGGTGCTTAAGCCCCCTGGGCCCACGGAGCTCCGAGCCGCTGTTAGAGTGGTCCCCAAGGCAATGGCATTAAAAATGCACAGAAATAACTCGGTGGTGGTTAAAGGACACTGTGAGCAAGTCGAGTGATACTTCCTGGAGCAGATTCCAGTGCACACGCACCCCCAGCTTGAACGAGTCAGGGGTCCCAGGGGACCACAAGCACCTCGGTTCCGCTCAGCTGCCTGATGGTGGAAAGGCTTTCTTTCCAGCCTGTTTACCTTTAAAAGTCAAAATCGTGTGTACTTTGAAAAGAAATCATGAGTAGTCCTATCTGTTTTAGCCACAAAAGAGAAAATTCTTGGTAGAAATCAAGAAAAGAGAAAAGAATTTACTGAGAGAAAACATAAATCTTTGGTTGCCAAAAAAGTGAAAGAATGAAAATGAGAAGGTGGGAAAATAATTTGACATAAATGAACACTGCTTCTTCTTTTCAAGCTTTCTTTTAAATTGTATCATTTTTTCCTCCTTCCCTGTAATTGGGTTCACAATCCCAAAGCTTTTTTTAAAAATTTATTTATTTTAATTGGAGGCTGATTACTTTACAATTGCAGTGGGTTTTTCCATCCATTGACATGAATCAGCCACGGGTGTACAAGTGTCCCCCATTCTGAACCCCCCTCCCACCTCCCTCCCATCCCATCCCTCAGGGTCATCAGTGTGTCCCAAGTCATTTTAAAATATGCTGTCCTCACAAGTCCAAAGAGATTGATACACAGAAGAAATCCCCATGAACTGCTGGGTGGGGTAGTCACCAAAAGGAGGCATTGAGAAACAGATGTATCATGGAGAATTAAAACACATATACACTTAGATGTACATAAAAAGTAACAGAAAAATGTTTTTAATAGCTTTTTCAAGTACTATTGTTAAGTAAAGCAGTTTTTCAAGGATTTATATAGTTTGCGCCCTTAAATGATTTTTTTTTACATTTTAAAATTGTGACTCACAGAGTAAGACAAGGTTTCTATAACTTAGAAAACAAGTCTCTGTGGAGTACCACCTCCCTGACCTCATTGTTTGGAAGCAGCCCCACTCACACGGATTTCTGGTGTAGGATTTGCTGCTCTGTGTCACACGTCTGCAGCAGAGTCTGTGAGTCCCCGAAGGGGAGACCGCGCTGTCTTGGAGGTGTCTCCTCTGGCAAGCAGGACGGCCACCCTCCCCTGGGGCCCGAGGTGGAGGGCTCTCCTCAGCGGGTGGTCCCCAAGCAGACACCTTGCGTGTCACACTGCACTCCGTGTGACATGCCTGTGATGTTCTGGCTGGGATGAAGGCTGAGAGCTTCGCCTGCCCTGGCCTCCCTGAGGGCCCCTGGAAACAGGGTGGACCCCTGAGGCGGGAGGCGTCTGTGTCCGTCCTGCGCTGGTGTTTGCAGGCGGCAGGCTCGGCCCGGGTCCTGCGGCGGGACGGGCAGGCAGGGCCAGTTCCTGCAGGGCAGCTGCGGGGGAGGGGCTGGCACCCCCGGGCCCTCCAGGCTGGTACTGGGCTGGTACTGGGCTTGCTTGCCGAGCCTGAAGCGGGACCCAGAGGCTCCAGAGCGACTTAGGGGCATGGGGCCCAGCCCACGACTTCAGCTGAGGCCCTAGGGAGTCTCAGCAGCTTTGAGGCCGCTTGCAGAGAAGGCCAGAGCGATCCCGGGAGGCCTGGGCTTTGGGGGTCGGTGGAGGAGGCGGAGGAGTCAGGCCTGTCCCCCTGGCCCACGGGCCCCGCACTTGTCTCCAGCGCTGCTCGCGGCTTCTGTCTCCGCTGGGACCGTTTCCTCCCCAGCGCTTCCCGGCCGCCTGCCCGCCCCTCGTGGGGGGACCAGCGGCTTTCACTCTGGGGCTGACCCTGGCCCGTGGCGGGGCGGCTCCTCGGGGGCCCCGAACCAGCGAATCCTGGGGGCCTCCAGTCCACACCCCCGCCCTGGGCCCCGCGTCCCCTTTCCGGGGCCTCCCTTACCAGCCTTCTGCTTCTCCATCTCAAAAACTGGCTGAAAAAAATCAACCTCCGTGGATGTGTTGAGAGAAAAAGGATGAAGGGTTCCTAAGAGTCCTCAGGGCTGGAACTTAAATTTTCTTTTTGGCCCACGGATACAAGACGATTGTGCTGATCGTTTCACAAATATGAGTGAAACCGTCACGCTGTGCCTTAAACTGACAAGGTGATGTATGTCAGTCACTCGCATAAAACTGGAAGGAGGGGGCACGGCTGCTAGTGTTTCACCAGCTGCCTCAGGAGCGCTGCCCTCCTGCGGCTCCTCACACCGCTGGCGGGGGCAGGTCTCCTTGTGGACGGAGGAGGGGGTGTTTGGGGTGGGCGGGGGTGGGAAGGAGCTTTAGGGTGGGTGGGGGTGCAGGGTGTCGGGGTGCTGGGGAGTCCCGGCAGCGGAGCCGTCAGGCCTGGCCCCACATCACACCACCGAACCCGACACCCGCTCTTCCGGCAGCGGGTCAGCCCTTCCTGGAAGCATCTCTGCGGCTAGAAACGCTTTGGAGAAGGAGAGGGGAAACGCTCTATGCTGGGAAAATGTCTAAAAAGTCGTTTTCTGGAAGCTAGCTCCCACCTTGTTTCTATTTTTAAAAGCAAAGATGGCTCTTGGGAGAGACGGAAGCGCTGGGACCAGCCCTGGAGGGAGGGGACCGCTGTCCTCACGGGCTTCCACCTCCCCACCCCTGGTCCCCGCGGCCCAGGAGACACCAAGAGACGACTTCAGGGCCAGCGTCCGCCGGCAGGAGGGTGGAGGGGACCCGGCTCTGCAGGGCGAGCAGCTCTCCTGTCCTTGTCCGTCTCAGGGACACGCACAGGAGCATCTTGGAGGACTTGAGAGCCTCACAGGGATGCGAAGTAGACGCCTCCACCCCGTCGGCGTGCCTCGCTTAAACAGCATCGATGTCATGCTCTGATTCTGTGTGTGTGTCAGGGACACAGACTTGAGTCGGTGGCAGGCCTGGCCTCTTCTGATTTCCATCCCATTAGATGAACGTGCCTTCCAGCGACTTGTTCTGGAAAACTACTGTGATAAGAGGAAAGAAATGCTATTTATATAAAATTCATTAACTGCATCACACCTACTTCCAAAAAGGTATAGGAGATGGTTTGTATTTAAAACACATGTAACATAGGAACAACCCAGAGGGATGGGATGGGGAGGGAGGTGGGAGGGGAGTTCAGGATGGGGAACACATGTAAACCCATGGCTGATTCATGTCAATGTATGGCAAAAACCACTACAATATTGTGTAGTAATTAGACTCCAGTTAAAATAATTTAAAAAATACATGTAACGTGAATACGTTGTTTGTTGCTGAGCTCCCTGGTGGCTCAGACGGTAAAGTGTCTGCCTGCAATGCGGGAAACCTGGGTTCGATCCCTGGGTCAGGAAGATCCCATGGAGAAGGAAATGGCAACCCACTCCAGCACTCTTGCCTGGAAAATTCCATGGACTGAGGAGCCTGATAGGCTACGGTCCATGGGGTTGCAAAGAGTTGGACACGACTGAGTGACTTCACTTTCAGTAGCTGAATCATGTCCAACTCTTTCGTGACCCCATAGACTGTAGCCCACCAGGCTCCCCTGTCCGTGGGATTCTCCAGGCAAGAATACTGGAGTGGGTTGCCATGCCCTCCTCCAGGGATCTTCCCAACCCAGGAATCGAATGCACATCTCTGGCATCTCCTGCATTTCAGGCAGACTCTTTTTACCATTGAGCCACTAGGACACAAACACAGTTTAAGAAAGGAAAATGATTTAAAAGAAATGTGAACATGGAGATTCTTATCCAGAAGACCCAGTCAGTGACAAAGCAGGAAAATGTCTTCAAACTTAGCGCTGCTGCTCTGGGGCCTATGTTTTCCTTTGAGTCATTCTAATACCCGCCGAATACTCCTCTGCCACAGTCTGTCTCCTCTCTAATCTCAGAGTCACCACTATCTTTTTATACACATACGCGGTCAGACCACTTCCCCGTGTCAATTCACCCAATGTCCCCTACCTTCCTACCACTGGATTCTGATCTCCAAGCCCGTCCACAGGTAATTAATATACATGAAGCCAGAAAGATGGTGTTGGAGTGACCTCCTCACATTGTAAGTTACATGTGCTACTTTTCCCCAACAAAACTCTGATAAAATTCTAAGCTTCCAATTTATAAATTTCATTGCTGTTGAAATTTACATGAAAGAAATGTTATTTTGGAATTTTCTGAGATCTTCAAGGAAAGTTTTCTAGTTGACTCTAAACAAGCAAAACTGCTGACCTCCTGCCAGTGCTGATACAGCTAAAGCAGCAGGCTCCTGCCTCGTGTCAGGGGCACAGTTTCACACAGCATCACACAACTTTACACGGCATCACATGAGGACGGAAACCACTCAGTCATCCTCTTTGGTTTGTTAATAAAATAAGAAATTATTTAAAATGTGGAAAGGAAATCTGAAGCCCTTATTCCATCTAAAAAATCAAATCTACAAATAAGGCCATGACTTACACTTGGCTCTCTCTGCACGGTGAATGCTCCGTGTCAGGCTGGCCTCGTGATCACTAAAGCATATGGTGCCTGTTTCTCAGCAAGGACTGGGTGCTTCCTGAGGCTCTTGCCAGGCTGTGTGTCTTGAGAAAATACTATTCATCTCTTGTCAAAAGACCATCTGAGACAGGGCTTTTCAGCCAGGGCCCTGGGGACAGGCTAATCCTTCATCTCTCTGGCTTCTTTGAGTTCAAGCCGAGATCCACTTAAATCATCAGAAGGAAACATGCTCTGGACGGCATTAACTTGGCTCCCTGTAGAAGCGCCATCCATGAACCTCGATCCAGCCTGTGCTTCTGGACGGAGCATCATTCGGAGGCCGCATCCAGAGGGCGATGGTGCCCCTGCTGAGCGACCTGGAGGAGCCTCCTCGCGTCCTCCGTGCAGACTCCGTGTGTCTTCAGCCAGGATATAGGCCGGGGATTTAGCCAGGGCACGTCTGTCTGTCTGTCTGTCCGCCTATCTGTGCTTCTGGGTGTGTGAAGTCGCCTCAGTCGTGTCTGACTGTGACCCTAGGCACTGAGCCCGCCAGGCTCCTCAGTGCATGGCATTCTCTAGGCAAGAACACAGGAGTGGGTTGCTGTGCCCTCCTCCAGGGGATCTTCCTGACCCAGGGATCGAACCTGCGTCTTTTATGTCTCCTGCAGTGGCAGGCGGGTTCTTTACCACTAGGGCCACCTGGGAAGCCCTAAGAATCTATCTATCCACCTATCCATCCATCTCTCTATGAATCTATCTGTCTGTCCGTCTATCATCATCTGGGCCTCCCAGCTGGCTCTGTGGTAAAGAATCTACCTGCCAATGCAGGAGATGCAGGAGGCACAGGATCAATCACTGTGTTGGGAAGCTCCCTTGAAGGAGGAAATGGCAACCCCTTCCAGTATTCTTGCTGGGAAAATCCCATGGACAGAGGCACCCCTGGGGTCGCAAACAGTCGGACACGACTGGGTGGCTGAGCACACGTGCGCATCCGTGACTGGGTGAGCACGCGTGCGCATCCATGATCTATCTATCCACACATCTACCCATCTGCCTAGTGCTCTGCTTCTCTCCAGCGTTTCTGTGCTCACTCACTCGTTTTGCCCGCACACGTTTGTGGGGCCTCACCTCTACAAGCTCAGCTGCTGCTCGGAGGACTGGAGATGCCCAGGACTGAAGGACGTCCTTGCCTTTGAGGAGCTTGCCGGCTGTCGAGAAGGGTGGGTGAGTCAGGAAGCCACAGAGCTCTGAGTCCGTTACTAGCAAACCAGCTGGCTTGTGAAGCCTGGACTATCGTCTCTACAAGCATGACGAGGCCACGGCAGGAGAAAAGCGCCCTGACTCCCAGCAGCTCTCGGGAAGCTCCAACCTGGCGCACGTGTACCTAAGCAACTGCATGCTCTTCCTGAAGAATCCCAACACACGTGACTGACAATCACACAGACAGATAATATACCCGGAACCAGAAATGGCATCGGAGGGACCTCCTCACATAGCATGTTACATGTGTTACTTTTCCAGAGCCAAACTCTGATAAAATTCTAAGCATCCCATTTATAAATTTCATCACTGTTGAAATTTACATGAAAGAAATGTTATTTTGGAATTTTCCGAGATCCTCAAGGTAGGCTTTCTAGTTGACTTAGACCCCTATTCCGCATCACACAAATCCTCAGAGATGACAGCTTGCAGGAAGCACGGCCTCTTCCTAACATGCGTGTACTTCTCCTTCCTCCAGAAGTTGTCATGGCTCAACTGTCCTTTTCAGTGTATTTGAAGAGAATGAATTATTTATCCAGGTGGCTGTTGGAAATGAAACACCCTTCAGAAGGGAGGCTGGGACTGTAAATCTGCCAAGCAGAAGGGACTCCCGTGCACTCGTCCCAGAGACCTTAGCTTCTGGTGCTGTCGATTCATGACCCTGTGCGAAGCAGGGTCCTGGGGGAGCCACAGTGGAGTCAAAAGGCCCAGCGATTTTCTGAAGGGACCAGTGCACAAAAGCTGTCATCAGGATAGAGAAGTACAGTCTCATAAAGTCACAGTGTTTCTCATTTTAATTGGAAAAGCTTCCCCCATGTTAACTTTATTCTGTGGACTGTTTTTTAGAGAACAAGCTTTTAAACTAAAAATAGTCATTTTATCTGCCAAGCTCATGCACTTCCAAGCTTCACCCTGTGGGTCCACGCACCTGCTTGATGACCAAGACAACTCACACAAAACCAAGCTCCTGCCAGCTGCATGGGGCCTCTGCCCACGGCCCTTCCATCCCATTGCCGGGAGTTCTGCAGGCCACCCTCGGCGCCTGCAGTGGGGTCACATGAGCTCTGCTCTGCAGGTCCTCGGATGGGCTGGGGGCTCCACCACCCACAGCAGCAGGGTCCTCGGGTCCGCAGGAGAGGGAGGACAGGCTGGGGACGAGCCTGGGCTTCCAGTGGCTCCGCCTGGAGTCGAAAGGAGCTGCCCCTTCGAGGGTCACTGACCCCACACTCGTGGGGCCCCTCCACAGATCCGAGCTCTCGCCCTGCTTTGTGAGGCTGATTCTTTGAATCTTATTCGCATGTGAGTTTGGTAGTGTCTACTCTTGTTTATAAGGACTCAAATTTAAAGAATCAACAACAGTTCACCATTGTATTTGGACTCTTGGGAGTGTTTATATTTGGGAAATTGAGGTCAAACTTCCCCTCCACCATCTGGAAGGTGTTTGTAAGTCAAATTTCTGGAAAGAGCTTCCATTAACAGAAATCTACAAACAGTGTGATTTCTGAAGATGTGTCTTTAAGCCCAAAGTCATAATGTCTCACAAATTCACTTTTCCTCCAAATCAGTCAATCACAAACCTCTCTGTCTTTCACACATGTGCACACACACACACACAGACACACACACAGACACACACACCAGGGGCCTGTGAATCACACACACATCAGGATCATTTGTTCCTTTGCCTGACGTCTGTCTTCCCCACGTGACTCTGCTCCAGGAGGCAGAAGCTTCTGAGACTTCTGATTGTTCGTGCCACGTACTCTGTACCTAACACAATGACCACTGCCAAGTGTTGAGTAAGTGAATAAGGCAGCAATTAAAGGAACCAACGGGCGCTCGTTTCTAATGTTCACAGTGGATTTACACATTAAACTGGGGCATGTTGAGCCTGTTGTAGACTTGAAATAGAGGCTACTTGTGCAGCTAGGGTGACCTTTGGGGACATGAGGTCTCTGCTCCTGGAAGCTCCCCCTCCAGAAACGAGAGGACCTTCCACATCACGGTCTGCGGGGCCCAGGGACGTCTTGAATCAGGCTGACAGTGTGTCCACAGGGGCATTCACATGTGCTCACTGTCCTGCTTGGTCGTCAGTCCTGAAGGCAGCCACACCACAGGTTTTAACGCAGGGAAGGCATCAAACTAGAAGTTCATGGGGTTTTACTAGCGATCCAAGGGGAAGGCAGCAACAGCAGAAGAAAAGAAAACGCAACACTGGCACAGGTTTCACCAAACATTTTATTTAAAAATCATCTATTTGGAGAAAGAACAGCACTGTCGGAATGAGCCTCTGATCTGTTGGTGCTGTGACTTCCTCCAAACCCCACTGAAGCAGAGGCTAAAGTAAAACCCAGTCATAACTGTGGAGAAGAAAGAAGATGAAATGTTGGGCAGAATACCTGGAATTGAAATGGGCAGAGTCTTTCCTCTCCCGTCAGGCCTCACTTGACCGTGTGTTTAAAACAAAGCCCCTTTCACCTCCTTCCCTGCCCCTTTTCTCCTTAAAATGATGGCAGCTTAAAACTTCCATCTTATAAGATGTCTTTGGTTTCATCTCTTAGAAAGTTGCTCACACATGCTTAAATATAGATCACATGATTTTGGCTATCGCTGCAGATTAGCTAAAAACTACTCTGTAAAACTCTACTGAACACAGGCAAAGTTGGACCCACGTCTTTTTTCCTGTTCAGTGACTAGGAAGCCAAAACCCACTGGACAGTCCTATTCCATAATGTGATATGGTCCATTTGCCTAAATATTGGACCCTGGCGTTAATGATTTAATCAGTGAATGATTAGGAGTCAGGCTCGGTGCTGAGTCAATAGTCCGTGTGGAGATTGCTGTTATCCCAGTGCATTTTGGGAGGCCCTGAGTCGAGGTCCCCCAGGGATGGGCCCAGGCCTGTCTTTTAGGCAGTGTTTCGGGAAACAATTGCTTGGTTCTCAGCTGCTATAATCTGTTTTTCCCAATGGTGGGTGTCTATCACTGAGCATGTTTGTGGGTGATGCCTGCCTTCTGTCCAGACCTCTCAGCCTGGAAGCCGCTCGAAAAACAAGAGCCTGGTGGGCTCACATGGGAAATGTTGGGAGAGCTGGTTGGCATCACGGTCTGCTGACCTGCCCTCCAAACGTGATCTCCACATTTTTCATCACTCAAGATTCGTTTGGCTAAACTAAGCATGAACACGACTTTCCTTCAAACACTGCAATGGTTTATGAAGTAAGACTAGCAACAAGGAGAGGCAGACTGCCTGAGGACAGCAGCCCATACGGTCACTTCCGGGTGGTCCAGGACCTCAGCCCTCCCTGCTCACCACACAGACGCCGCAGTGACCCCAAAGCAGAGGCTGAGCTCTCATTCGCCCCGTCTCCCTGCCGTGATTCCCCCCGGAAGCGCAGACCCCATGCCGGCTCCTGCTCTGAAGGCTCCACCTTCGACGACCTCTGCCTCATCTCACGTGGTCATTTCACTCCTTAATGAGCTGCATGAGCACTGGGAACAGGAGCGCTTCCTTGTCTGCTCAAACCAACCAAACAAGAAAGTCCCTAAGCCTCTCCAGGTCAGAGGACGCAGGGCTCAGACCTTGTGTAAATGGTGGCGATCCATTTCCATGGATCCCAGTTTCAGGCTGGCGGAGGGTGGGCAGCTCACGGGAGAGACTGAGGCCTGGACTTCAGTGTGGACGGTCGACTGACTGCTGGCCCTGCACCTCCCACTGAGGAAACCTGGGGAAGCCACCTAACCCTTAATGGAGATAAGACTCTTTATTCACCTGAAAACTTGAGATAACAACAGTAATAACTCTTCTAAGGTTTCTTTGAGGTTGCAAGTCATTGGTTGGCTTGAATGTTTAATCCATTGTGGGGACAGAAAAGCAGAAACACATCAGGCAGCAACTGGAAAACAGTCCCCTCTGTCCTCCTGTTTCCTACGACGCCCTTTTCCATTAAATACTTCACGTTTGGAGGCTTCTGCTGGATCACGCTGGGTGTGGCTGCCTGGAGACCGTGGAGAGAGGGCAGGATAAGGAAACTGATGCTCTTTAAAAACAACTGTTCATGAGAATCTGAGAAGAGGCAACAAATTATAGAAACGCTAATATGTGTTTTAAACTCATGGTTTTAAAATCCTTCTTTTTCAACAAAGGTTTTTTTTTTTCTTGTTATTAAACAACTCATAATTCAAACATAGTTGTCAGGCAGCCTTAGTCAAATTCAGTAGAGGGAAGCCCTGTGGTCTGAGTGTCCTGTGGGTAGTCATCTTGTTGGGGACTTAGCTGTTAAAGTGTTGGTATAATGAAGTCATTTTATTAAGAGTCAAAACATGATTCCCTCAGAGTTGTACAAAACAATCAGTAATTTGGAAAAAAAGAGAGATGGGAAAATTTATAAGGAGAAAAATAGCAGTGTTACTTTGGAGATTTGAAGGAAGTGGTGTGGGCAAGAGATAATTTTAGAAATTAGAATCTAAAGTCAGTGGAGAATAAAGTGGAATAATTTATTATATCCACAAAGGTAGATTTCAATGAACTGATTAATATTCATTACTAATTTCTAACAAAGTAAACTATTTTCATATTCTCTTTCCACTGCTGAGCTTGTAATAACGGCCTGCAAGTCGCATTTCTAGATCGATTCTCCTGTTGAAGACATTCAGGTTGTTCCCACGTCGTGATTATTGTGAAAACGACGCTGTGGTGAGCATGGCCGTGCAGGGGTGTCCTCACGATTCGGTCTCATTTCCTTTGAACGTGGATTGGGATTGTGGATCCCCAGGACTGGGGTTGTGGATTATATGACAGTTAAACTCCTAAGTTTCTGAGGCATCTCCACACTGTTCTCATCATGGCTGCAGCGGTTTAGCTTCCCATCAGCAGTGCGTGAGGGCTCCCTCTTCTCCACGTCCTCGCCAACACTCGTCTTGTTTTTGACAATAGCCATCCTAACAGGTGTGAGCTGAAATCTCACTGTGGCTTTGATTTGCATTTCACTGATGCCTAGACAGCATAGTGAAAAGCAGAGGCATTACTTTGCCAACAAAGGTCCGTCTAGTCAAGGCTGTGGTTTCTCCAGTGGTCATGTATGGATGTGAGAGTTGGACTGTGAAGAAAGCTGAGTGCCAAAGAATTGGTGCTTTTGAACTGTGGCGTTGGAGAAGACTCTTGAGAGTCCCTTGGACTGCAAGAAGATCCAACCAGTCCATCCTAAAGAAAATCAGTCCTGGGTGTTCATTGGAAGGACTGATGCTGAAGCTGAAACTCCAGTACTTTGGCCACCTCATGGGAAGAGTTGACTCATTGGAAAAGACTCTGATGCTGGGAGGGATTGGGGGCAGGAGGAGGAGGGGACGACAGAGGATGAGATGGCTGGATGGCATCACCGACTCAATGAACGTGAGTCTGAGTGAACTCTGGGAGTTGGTGATGGACAGGGAGGCCTGGCGTGCTGTGATTCATGGTGTCGCAAAGAGTCGGACACGACTGAGCGACTGAACTGAACTGAACTGAACTGATGATTAGTTACGTTGAGCACATTTTCATGTACTTTATGGCCATTTGGATGTCTTCCTTGGAAAAGCATCTCTGCAGGTCCTTTGCCCATGGCATTTTTTTTTTTTTTTTTTTGCTGTTGAGTTGTCTGAGTTTCTTATATATTCCTCTATTAACAGCTTATCAGATACTCAGTTTGCAAATATTTCATCCTGTCGCATAGACTACCTTTCACCTTGTTCCCTTTGCTGTGAAGAGCTTTTTCATTTAATATAGTCCCACTTGTTTAGTTTGACTTTGTTGCCTGTGATTTGGGTACCATATCCACAAAATCATTTTCAAGACCAGTGACAAGCAACATTTTCCCTTTGCTTTCTTCTGGAAGCTTCACAGCTTCAGGTCTTAAGTCTCTCATGTATTTGAGCTGACTCTGTGTGTGATGTGTGGCTCAATTTCATTCTTTTTAAGTGGGTGCCCAGTTTTCCCAACACCATTTATTGAAGAGACCATCCTTACCCCGTGTGTGCTCTCGGTGGTCAACTCCACTCCTTCTGCAGTTCTTTGGGTGGTCATTAGGGAGCATTAAGTTGTCTTAAAATGTGTTTATCTTACAGTCACCTTTGGATCAGCTTAGCCATGCATAGAATCACAGCTCAGTGTTTCCTTTCCTTCACAACTTACAGGACATTGCTGTGTTGCCTTCTGGTCTCCGTGGCTGCTAAGGAAATTCTACTGTTAGCTTAAGTGTTGTTTCAAAGAGAGGCATAAATAAGCTGTATTTACCCTCTAGTTCACATCTAGGCCACCTGATGCAAAGAACTGACTCACTGGAAAAGACCCTGATGCTGGGAAAGATTGAAGGCAGGAGGAAAAGGGGATGATAGAGGATGAGATGGTCGGACGGCATCACCAACTCGATGGACACAAGTTTGAACAAACTCTGGGAGATGGTGATGGACAGGGAAGCCTGGCGTGCTGCGGTCCATGGGGTTGCAAAGATTCAGACAGACTGAGCGACTAAACTGACCCGACCCTCTAGTTCTGGTTGCAATTTTCACTTTCCCTTGGATACTCTGAAATGTTCCTACGCAGTCTTAGGTATGGGGTTTGTTTTATATATACAAGCCTGTGCAGGGCTTTGTGTGGTCCTTCAATAGTGTCTTTCCTCCCCTGGATGCCAAGCAGCAGGGTCCACGCCCACCCCTGCGACCCCTCCAGCACATATTCGATGAAGAGACAGGACCTGTCACTGAATCCTCCCTAGCCCCTAACTTCTCCTTCCCGCTCCCCCGTCTCTCTGTTCCACGTTCTGAAAAGTCTCCTTGAATGTAAAGATCTTCTAATTATGGAACTCTCTTTTTTGGTTCTGTCTAGAATAAAGTTTATATTTTCCATTCAATTTTTATATAAATGACTATAAGTATATTTTCTAAAATATCTTTCTCATTCTTTCTCTTTGCAGAACGTATTTACGCCGCAGGAACGTAGCGACACTTTGCAGATGAAGCCCCACACCAGCCCCTTCTCCTCTTTTGTACGGTTGTTGTCGTAGACTTTATTTCTGCATATGTTGTCATTCCCAGAGGATACTGTTATAATTTTTATTTCAAACATCCAACTGCCTTTTATAAATACCAGAAAAGAAAAGAACAGTAACACCTCCACACACAGAGTTATTATTTTTGCACCCTTCAGTCTTTTCTTAGGTCTGACTTTTATCATTTTCCTCCAGCCTGAACAGCTTCCCAAAGCATTTATTGTGGTTTGGGTCTGGTAGGAACATTCTCTCATCTTTTGTTATCTAAAAATGTACTTTCCCCGCCTCCCTTTGAATGGTGAAGAATTGTAGGTTTTTTTGGTTTTCTTTTTGGTATCTTTTTATTTTGTGTAAATGCTTCCCTTGATGGCCTCTGGCCTCTGAGCCTGGGTGACAGGGGCTGCGGGAAGGTAGCCCTGCTTCTCAGGGTCCGGATGCTGTCTTCATCCCGCTCTGGACCAGAGGGGACCAGGCCTCATGGCACTTACAGGAAGAGCATCTCTACAGGTAAATGCTGTCACCCCCGGCAAAGGGCGGGGGGGGGGGGGGGCGGGGCAACCCCTGACACCCTGCAGCTCCACGTCTCTACGTGGACAGTGGGGGCCTTTCAGGCATGCTGGGCCACAAGGTCATCCTCAAGCTGTCCACAGGCCCCAGGACCCCCGACAGCTGTTCCAGTCTCCATCGCGCTCAATGCTGAGGGCTGTACACAGAGAGGTCCTTGCCTCAAGCAACCTCATCCCGAACCTCCCAGCTCCTTTGACTGGATGTGCTGCCTGGGGCCTGCTGGGCTCACTCCCAGGACTGGGAGATGATTTTGTTAAGTTCTAGAGACCGAGCTTCCATCCTAAAGGAAATCAGTCCTGAACGTTCATTGGAAGGGCTGATACTGAAGCTGAAACTCCAACACTTTGGCCACCTAATGCAAAGGGCTGACTCACTTGAAAAGACCCTGATGCTGGGAAAGATTGAAGGCAGGAGGAGAAGGGGACGACAGAGGGTGAGATGGTTGGATGGCATCACCAACTCGATGGACATGAGTTTGAGTAAACTCTGGGAGTTGGTGATGGACAGAGAGGCCTGGTGTGCTGCAGCCCATGGGGTCTCAAGAGTCGGACACGACTGAGCGACTGAGCTGAACTGGACGGAGACTGGGCTGGGCTTCAGTGCCTGCAGGCTTGTTTGCTCCCTGGGGCAGCCCAGCTCCAGGTGGGTCAGGCTTGTTTGCTCCCGGGGGCAGCTCAGCTCCAGGTGGGTCAGGCTTGTTTGCTCCCGGGGGCAGCTCAGCTCCAGGTGGGTCAGGCTTGTTTGCTCCCTGGGGCAGCCCAGCTCTAGGTGGGTCCCCGAGGAAGGACCCACAGGCTCCTGTGACAGAAAGTCAGAGAGGGAAGGAGCGGGAGGGGACTGTGGTCCTCTCATCCAGGTGAAATTCTTCTGACGTTGCGTTTGGTGTTTTCAAGGACGCAGTCTCCCGCCCCCCTCCCTGTCTTCTTTCTTCTTGGAGAGATCTCCAAACACGTGATTCTCCCCTTAGCCAAACTGAACTGAGGATGCAAGCGGAGCTGGGCGGCCTCAGTCTCTAAACCAATTCTCAGCCGTTAGCGTTTCTGGGGAGCACACCTGCGTTCTCCTTACCAAGTGCTTTTTGTGCCAGAAACACAAGATCGACTTCTCCTTGGAGTCACAGCTGCCGACGGATGAGGAGCCTCATTTCAAACGAGGTTTTAGGGTGTCACTGTCGCCGCCGACCGGGGTGGAGGTTGGGGCCGGTGTCATGGGTGGACAGGGAAAGGAGGGAGCCCAGGGCACTTGGCGGTTTTTCCAGAGGACGCCCCACGCCTCCTGCCCTGCTTGCCGGAATCCAGCGTCAGAGCCCGGAAGTGGAGCAGGGGGTCCAGGGGAGGCAGAGAAGAGCTGTGGATGGGAGCGGCCTCTGAGAGCCTACCCTGGGCCCGGGAGGAGGGAGTCGGGTCAGGGCCCAGGCCGGGCCGCGGGCAGCCCTGCGGACGCCAGGTGAGGGCCGCAAGCAGGGCATACCTGCCCGGTAAACCAGGACACCGGCTGGAAGCACGTGTGTATCCCGGCTGCTGTCTGTGCTGCTGTTTGCACGCTTACACGTGTCCCTGAGCCGCTGCTCAGCTAGGGTTTGTTCTTCATGACTACTCTCAAAGCCCAATGACTGGTGGCGTTGTCATTGACTCGTGCAGTGTTTAATTTGATAAGAGGGTAAATGGCTGATTCCATCACAAACACATGTGTTCTGCTTTGTTCTATGAAACAGCACTTTCCCACATTCATGCTTATTTACATTCCCTCCTAACTCATTAACCAGACTTTGGCTGAGCACCACGTGGCTTTGGGGTAAGCTCCTAGAGTCCTAGAGTCGCATGGACTCTAGGGAGTGTGGACTCTAGGGACTCTAGGAGCCAGGGAGGTGCGTGTTCTTTGCTGTTCTGTCCTGTTTGCAGAAAAAACGGGGTGCAGAGGTTAAGGAGCTGCCCTCGGACCCTTCTTGTAAGTGGAAGGTGGGGCTTAGAAATAGGGTGTTGGCCCCACAAACTCATTATTGTAACCAAGATTGTTACAAGAAATGTTAAATATAAAAGTTACTTAGAGGAAGATTGTAAGGAATTCCCCTGGTGTTCAATAAGAAAGCAATCCGTTTACCACGACCATCTCGGTCTGAATCAGCCCTGGTCTACACAAAGTGTCTGTGGGCTGTGAACGAGCCCAGGGTTATGGGAGGATGAGACGGTCTGCTGAGAGGGAAGTGGAGACACCGCAGAGCATCTCTGTCACCCACGGCTCCAACCCTGGCGCCAGGCACGCGCCACTGTGCTTTCAACACGAACAAGGAAAGCAACGTGGACTGCTTCTGATTCTAATTAGCACCTCCCAAGCATCCAACTCTCTGTCTCTGTCCCTGAGAGGCTCAGAGACCTGGGGCCACATGACGGAGATCAACGAAAAACAAAAACCCAGTCTCGATGTAACTGCCACCAGTCACTCCAAGTGATACACAGACCACTGAGCTTCCATGTAAATGAGCAGTGGGAAGTGGTTCCAGGCGCCTGTAGCAAAGTCTGCCTCTCCTCATCAGCAGTGTTTCAGGGTGGCCAGGGAGCCAAGCTTGGCGAGAAACACAAGGAACTTGGTTCTGTTCCAACGTGGCCGTCAGCGGGGGGGATGGGGCGAAGGACACACGCATGTTCTCGGGGTCTGTGCCGCTCTGCTCTAGGGTGACGTCAGCCGTGCTCTGTGAGGGGCGAGCTGTACCCTGAGCTCTTCTCAGAGGAAGGACCTGCCGAGGTTTGTCCGGGCTGGTGTGGACGCACCGCTGCACCCAGCGGCTCACAGTGTGGCCAGGTTTTAACTCATCTTCTCCAACAGCGGTCATGCACTGACAATGCCCTGTGGCCCCTGAAATAGGCACAGTCCACGGGAGTCAGCAGGGAATCCTCCTGGGAGAAGGATGCTAAGTGTGAGCGGAAGCAGGCTCTGTGCTGCCCGGATCCAGATCCAAGTCCACCTGAGGAGGGCGTTAGGTTGGGGGTGGAGGTGGGGTGAGGGTGGGGATGGATGGGGGTGAAGGGGCGTCTGCTCTGCACATGCACACACACACACACACACACACACACACACTTCCCCGGCCTCCTGTCGTTTGTACGATGGAGGTAACAGTGCCCCTGTGCACAAGAGCTGACTCACTAGACGTGTTTGGCACCATGAGGCATGTGTGGGAAGCCCCAGGATGTCACTCAGGGGTAAAGGCATCGGCAGTGGGTCGAGGGCCGGTTAGTGGAGGGTTGACGCCGCCCTGCTGTGAGCAGCTGTGAACCGGCAAGAAAAATCCAAAGCGAAGGGACTGTGCGGTCAATACCTTTCCTGGAGCTGAGCCAGCTTCACAGGAGGCTCGGGGGATCTGTGCACAGGCCAGGGGGAGGGCCGGGGCAGCAGCTGAGGTCCAGGAACTGTGGGGTTTTCCCTGAGGACAGGAGGCAGGGGACAGGGAGGCTGCTAGCACTCAGGTCAGCTCCTGCTCAGAAGGAAGCTTCACCTCCTCCCGGCTGAACGCACACCTGGAGATTCAGGGACCTAGGGGGTGTCGCTCCTCACCTGCGCCTCTGTGCAGGCGGCCGAGCCCGTGCGCTCAGCTGCGGGGACCGGCAGCACCTCCTGACCCCCAGCGATCAGGACTCCTGACTGTGGAGACTTGTCTCCAAGATAGGAGTCTTTTCTCTGAAATGTTTTGTTCTAAAGGTGAATCTTCATCCAGCTCAGTGAGGAAACCACTTCTGTTGGTACACTGGGGTTTATCCCTAAACCCCTTCCCACCCCTGAAACACTCCTGTCTCCTTGCTCAGCTCATGCTGACTCTGCCGCAGTCTCCTGGACGCTCCAGTACCCTCGGTAGGTAGCCGACATTTGTGGAAGGACTGTCAAGTTTCAAGGCAGTGAAATGCCTGGGACCCAAATATTTGAACTTGATGGAAAGGATGCCTCCCGATGGACGTGAGGGTGGGTCCTGGCCACTCGCCCCTGAGCCACGTGTCACGACCCCTGGAAGTCTGCATCTTCCAGGAAGGGACTTCCCTCTTCGCCATGAGGTGTCATCTGAAATGGCAATTCACTGCCTTAGACCAGGGCTGCTGAGTGGACGAGCTCAGGGGCTCCTGTGAGCAGTGTCCCCTCCCTCACTGGGCTTTGCTTCAGGAGCATGTCTGGAGGCCATGTGATTTTACATGAGGTTTTGCAGGGGTGCTTGGCCACTGACATCAAAAGAGCAATGGGAAAGATCTTGCCAGTCAGGTGCTTCTTTGCATCATTTTTATTTCCGATTGGTTTTGGGGACTTCACATGGGAAGATCAGTTCAAAAGACCTTGACATTGATCTTGACACAGGATGAGTTCTGAGCCCTTTCCCAGAGGAAGGAGGGACCTCACGTAGCTGCCTCATGGGCCCCTGAACTGGGCGGACGATGTGATGGGTGGAGTCTTCTCGCACCTGGAAAGTCATGTGCGGTGGATTCCTGGACGCCCACGTGGGAAGGGGAGGCGCAGGGCCTCTGGAATCACAGGGAACGTGGACGTTCTGGCACGCAGCCAGTGAGAAGATCGCGTACAGGATGGGGGCTCGGTTGGCAGTCGTCGATTTGTCCTGAGTCAGCAGCAAGCCATCTATATTGATCGTGGCAGCCATCCTGGAAGCAAGTCACACCTGCGGCATTTTGTTCAATGTGGGGCAACACGTTTTACAAGAGAAGCGTGAAACTAGAGTATGCCCCGAATAAAGCAACAGATGACAAGTGTCCTCAAAGCCTGTCCTCTGAGGACTAGTGGAGGGACTAGAGTGTTTTGCAATGAAATGAAAAACGAAAACCAACGCTCTTGAGGGGCAAAGTGAAGGTCACAGTCGGATCAAGAGAACTGTTTACAAATACATGCAGGTATTGGGTAGAGTGTGGCTCAGCTCTGAAATAACAGGATCCAAAGGGGAGAGGCGAGAATGAGCTCAGAGCTGCTCAGCGGGGCGTCCACTGCCTTGGAGTGGACGTGGCCGGTGGTCACACACAAAGTTTCCGGATTCATAAACCACAAATGTTTGCATTCTGACCACCTAACTAAAGTCCCATCATGTAAGAAAAGATGCTCCTTAAACCTGCGGAAGCAGGAAAGTAGTGCCAAAAATGTAAACACACGCGCCACACACGTCGTACTTTCCACAAGCTTCAGGCCACAGCGCCCGGGAAAGTGCTTCTCTGAGCACGTGTAGCCGTGAGAACACGCCACACACACCGTACTTTCCACAAGCTTCAGGCCACAGCGCACGGGACAGTGCTTCTCTGAGCACGTGTAGCCATGAGAACACGCCACACACACCGTACTTTCCACAAGCTTCAGGCCACAGCGCACGGGACAGTGCTTCTCTGAGCACGTGTAACCATGAGAACACGCCACACACACCGTACTTTCCACAAGCTTCAGGCCACAGCGCCCGGGAAAGTGCTTCTCTGAGCACGTGTAGCCATGAGATTTAGCTGCGGGAACGTTTAGGAGCATGGCCTTTGGGCCAAAAATTCAATCTGGAGCGAGTCTCCCCTGTGTCTGCCACTCACTCTTTGCTCTGGGTTCTGTTGCGACTCTCGTGTCTGTTAACACAGCTAATTGCACATGCAAACACCTCGGTCAATGACCTTCAGAGAATCACCGGTGGGTGCCCTCAATTCTGCGCTTTCTCACTTCTGACAGGCAGAGGGGCCAGCACAGTGGAGAAGCACACCCCTTTCCCTCCTGCCTCCGGGGTCCCGGACTGGGGCTCCATACTTTGTGCCCCCCACACCCCCGCCTCCCTGCACACAGCCCGTGCTCTCCACGTGGATCTGCTCTGTGAGGGGCAGTTCCTCAACGCACAGCTTCGGCTACATCTGGGCGACCTGTGTAAGTGGAGGCCAGATGTATTTTCATTCCTTTAGAAATGGAAACAGAGGCTGGCGCAAGACCATCTTCTTTGAGGCTGAAGGCGACTGGATAGAGTTTGATGCGTAGACGCTGTGAATAACTCTGTGGACAGAACCAGCATAATTGAAAGCAGGCACGGACCAAGCACCAGGTCGTCAGCTTACAGTCCCCCCAACCCTCCTGAGGTCTGGGCTTCTGCCAGACCACGTGATGGTCCCGTCCACCCCGCTCACCAGCCTGTCCTGCAGTCCAGCCTCCTCCTCCTCCTCCTGGTCCTGCCTCTGGCGTCGCTGAGCTTAGAGCTGTCTCCTCCTTTTCTGATTCCCCAGCACCCCCGGGCTTGGCCACTCGGGGCCCCTGGCAGCCCAGCTCTGTCAGGGGGCAACCAGATAGGCGTCCAGAGAGACCTCACTGCTGGCCATGGCTCACTGGTAGGTCAGCGCACTGGGCCTCACTTTGTGCAGATCCAGCCTCCTGTGCCTGCATCAGGGCTGCTCCAAGTCACTCTGCTTGTCCAGCTTCAGGAGCACAGCTGGATAACTGCTGCGCCTCAGCTGTAACCAGAGCAAGTCAGCGGCCATCTTAAAAATCTGTTTTCCGCAACAGCAGTGTGGCCCTAAACTCATTCAGGAATGGTTGAAGACAGCCATCCATGCAGGGGGGGGGGGGGGTCACCGGAATCTGAATATGTGGCTCCAAGCCCAGCTTTGCCGCAGGGTCCAGGGGACAGGTGACAGGGCACAGGGGACAGGGGAGAGGGGCAGGGGGCAGGGGACAGGGATCAGGGCACGGGGTGCAGGGGACAGGGATCAGGGCTCCTAGTTCACGGGGATAGTGACTGAGCCTGCAGAGCCACTGTGTTTCGTGGGCAGCAGTGTGTGCCCACTTCCCGTCTGGAGCTTCGAAGGCTTGATTGAAGGGGAATCCAGTCTCCTGGGAAGTGTCACAACTGGTCGTTCAGGCTGTGTATACTTCAGTGTCAGCCGTGGTGATCAGCTGCATCCAAGTCACCAAGGGCGCCCCTTGGACGTCGCAGAACCATGTCACAGAACTGAGAGTGCTTGCATCCTTTGCTAAGTTTTAACAAAGCCCAGAGGGTTCCAGCCCCTGGTCAACCAGGATTTGTACTGGCTTTTGTGCCAAACTCACGCTTCCCTGAGTGCTTTGCTGACTCTGGGGTACTCACTGAACGTTCCGTTTTCTTGATTCTAATGGAAAATGTTGGCAGTGGGGGGCAGAGGGTGCTGAAAGGGAGAACAGGGAAGCACAGATCTTATCTGGAGCCTCTGCAGGCATGTTCAGCCTGTGTGAGATTAACTGTGAGGTTAAGTTAAAAAGCGTAGCCGTTTAGCCAAAACCAGCGCTTTGTGTTTGTTTGTGTTGCATTGGCCATTTTGGGTCAAGTTCAGCCTCGGGACAGTTAGGCCTCCCTCCCTCTGGGCTCCTGGAATGGAGCCACGAACCTTCTAATTGATTGTTTAATTACGGAGGTTTCCAAGTTACAGCTGCTTGGAGCCTCTCCATGATTTATTCTGCAAAATAAAAACCTCTCTTTCCTCGCAGGTCCGTGCCAGGAGTAAATAACCTTCCTGATTTAGGAGACTGGACAGCATCTTCTAGAAAGAAGCTCACAAGACCAGGGCGGGTGTGACTCGGCCGTGGTGTTCTTGACAGTAAGTTCCATCTTGCTTGTTTTCGGTTTTGATTCATATATATATATATATGTCCGAAGATTCTCTTGATAAAATACAAATGCATTTTGGAAAAGTCAGACAGTTTCAAGAGGCTGGCCATGGGGCAGCTGCAGCCCAGAGGGTCTGGAGTGGATGGGGGCTCTGGCCGGCGCCCATCCTGCAAATACGAGGACTGGGGGGGCAGCCCCCAGGGCCACACGTTCAGAAAGACAAAGGTGAGAGCATCCGAAGTTAGACCGTGTGGTTCGTGTTGGCAAAGCACAGGGGTGGGGTGGGGAGGTTCAGGCCTCACAGGCTAGACCTTGAGGGACCCCTGGGGTCTCGCCAGGCCCAGGGGGACACTGAGCCTCTCTGGGATAAGCCTGGAAGGACTCTGGGGACTCTGAGGGGCTCCCGGTGGCCCTGGGCTCAGGGGTGCGTCAGGCAGGAGGTGACTGCCCCCTGGTGGGAACCTGGACCATGCTGATGGGAAGGGGGTGGTCTCACGGGGGATGGAGAACACGCTGGCTTCAGACAGACCCTGAGGACAGAGGGAACTGTTGACTTTGTTTGTCTTGACTTTTTGTCAGTGGGGAGGGGCTGTTTAGAAAAATGAAAGGATGAAATGGATGAGGAGGTTCAGGCAGAAACAGACAAGAAGCAAGGGGCCCCGTTGGCGTCTGCAGAAGTGCCAGGCTTTCAGCAGCGGCTCTGGCGAGGGGTCATTGGGAGACTTTGTCCAGAAGGCAGGCCTGCCTGTGGGGGTTGTTTCAGGGAGCGTGTCCCCGGGCCTGGCCTGTGTGAGGGCCAGGGCTGGCCGTCCTGACCAAGACCATGGGTGGCTTCTCCGGGCAGCAGGAACGAGGCCTCAGCCCGGGTCTGTGTCCACTCAGGGCGCCAGGTCAGCCTCGCACGGACTTGTCTCTGAGCTAGAGTCCCTCCTCTCTAACCCACCGGCCTTACTGAAGGGTTCTCGGGGCGACTCCGGGGGCTCCGGCCCTTAGGGCCTCCCTGTGCCTGTTGGCGTCCCCTTGTGTTTCTGCCCTAATTTATCTGATTTGGCAGATGGCCTGGGCTGGAAAAAGCAAAGGATTGGTTGAGAGCCTGAAAATGATCACCCCCTTTCCCCTAAAGAAAACTGGGAAACCTGAGTGAAGAGCGATCATTTCCACGTGAATGTTTGACAGAGAGAAACCTGAAGTTTCTCGTCTAAAATTCTACATTCTCAAGTTTAGCTGCGTCTATCTGACACGTACACTTACACTTTGTTTTCTAGGTTTTTACCAGTCGATAAGTTAAAGGTTAAACAGTATGACTCGGAGGTGTGAATGTGCTTGCAATTTACTACCAACAGCTCATTAATCACGCAGCCCACACGAGCTTTCAGAGAGGTCTGGAGTGAGCGCACTTGGCAAGTCACAAGGCTGATGCTGGTACTTTTTCTTAAACTCTGTTTTAAACTCGCAAAGTTTCCTGTGATGAATGGAGTGGAACTGATTCGGCGTCCCCTGCCCTCGTGGACGACTGTGGTTGAGGCCGCTCCGGGTCCAGGCGGGGCCCGGGTGGGGCGGGGGCTCGGGGGCTGTTCAGGAGGACGGCCGGGCGGGCCGGTCTGCAGAACGCTGCTCTGCTAGGGGAGGGACGCAGGAAGGAGACAGAAGCCTAGTGTGCCTTCAGGCAGAAAATCCAGAACCCGCCACGAGCCCCTGCTGTGTTAGGTGCTGGGCGTGCAGGGGAGAGGCGAACGCGTTCTCATTCCCGAGTCCTGCCCCCTGGCACCGTGTCCAAGGCACCGTGAGCCACAGCAGGGCTGTACCAGTGAGGTCACACCGATGTCTGCCGCTCCTCTGCCCACCCCTCGGTGAGGGTCTGCAGGATGGAGAACTTGGTCGCACCGCCCACCGTCCAGGAGCTGAGTTGCTCATTCCCAGGGGGTCTGTGTCCTGGTGCCGCAACCCTGCCCACTGCCCTGAGACGCAACCTGCCCACCCGGCTGGGTCCCTAGAGGTCTGGTCGTGGGCACAGGAAGTAAAGGCAGTTTGTGGATCGCAGAGCTGCCTGCGTCGTAAGCCAGCCCTGGGAAGCTAGGGCACAAACCAGCAATTCACATTCTCACATTTTTTGCAAAAAAAAGTACTGATAAAGAAACGATCTTAACCTTCGTAGGAGAAGAGTCTAAGCTGTTACTGTGTTCGGTGATGTGAAAATCCGCACCGAGTAGGAGACGCCTCGCGGCACTAGTCACCGCCGGTGAAGCTCCGCCCCTCGCCGCCAGTTCACGCGCCCCTCAGGGTCCAGCCCCGGCGCGCTGCAGACGCGCCTGTCCAGGCTGGGTGCCTGTGGGCGCCCCGGCTGGACTCGGACCGCGCCGGGGCAGGCTGAGATGGTCTCACAGTTCTGGGCTAAACCGTAATTCTTCCGGGGAATGCAAACCACTTCTGAAGGCCGTCGTGGCAAGGATGGAAAAACGCATCTGTGAGAGGGGTGGCCCCCTGCCTCACACCTGGGCCCCTGTGACTCTGCCCTGGACAGCAGGCCGCATCCCGGGGGGCACACGCGTGCTCCTGGTGGGGTCGGCGGGGCCCCGGGACGCCCCACCCTCCGCCTTCCCCCCAGACGGTTTCTTCCTGCACGACCGTCTCCAGCTCATGGCGCTTGGGGAACCGCTGGAGTCACAAGCCCACAGGACGCTCTGCGCCCCGTCAGCTCCGCGGTTGCCGTGTGCTCTCGCAGACCTCCCTGAGCTGCCCCGTCAGCCGGTGACCTGCGCCTACGAGAAGCTCAGGGTGGGGTGTCACGAAGCTGGGCCCCGCGTCCCCAGCACCTCCCACCACGCAGCCTACGCTCCCCCGCGGCTGGAGCACAGAGCAGGAAGCCTGGAAATCACAGACGACCTTGCCACCCGTGGCCCGACAGCTGTAGCAGAGCCGCTGCGACACAGACGGAGCCCAGCTCCCTTCCGTTCCAAGTACAGCCTTCCTTCCAGCCGCTGCTAACCGCGACTCCACGGTGACATTAGCTGGATGAAGAGCCCAATTAAGTTTTAATTACCCCGGGTGAGGCCCCCCAGGTATGACTCACTTGCTAATTAGATAAGCAACGGGACTTGTTCTGAGCGCCGGCCGGGCTAAACACGGCCCAATCCCATCTCTGCAAAGGTTCAAATAAATTAAAGTCTTTAGAAATAAAATCTCCACCGTTATCAAGGATAAACTACTCTCGAGGCCTCGGCAAGGTGGGGGATGGAGGCCCAGCATTCTGGCCTGCCCCCCATTCACAGACAGGGGCTCTGACCTGGGAGCTGAAGTGACAGACGACCCCACTCCATGGTGAGCACCGTCAAGGCAGGCCTTGCTGGCTGCTTTCTCTTGGTGAATACAGAAGTTTTCCTTTTGTAAATGTGATGAGGAACTAGCAGCAGAACGAGGTAAGGGCAAACCAGGAAAGACAGGAAGGCGCCTGTGACAGACGGAGCCATCTCCCTGCCCCGGCTCCTCTCAGGAGCACCCTCTCCCAAGACGTTGGTGCCTTTTTGATGACAGACCCTTAAATCCGAGAGGAGAGTGGATGACCAAGCTCTGGCTCCATGTTTTCCTGGATGTGCCAGGGTGAGGCCCAGCCCGTGGACAGCCCAGGAAGCCAGCCTGGAGGAGGAGGAGGTGTCGTGCCTAGACCAGGTCTGTCGGACTCCATGTCCGGTGGCGGCTGCAGGCCAGGCCGCTGAGTGGGCACTCTTAGAGGAGCCGGACACACGTCTTCTCAAATGTAGCTAAAGGCCTGAGGGCTCAGGATGTGCCAGGACCGGGACCCGGAGGATGAAGCCAGGAGGCAGGAGCTGGCTTCGGAGGGAGACTTTTCACCCGAGGTAGATGGAGAGAACCTGAACCCCATAGGAGAGGCCCCGGGGCCTCAAAGGACATGGCTCTCGTCTCAGAGCAGGGACACCAGAGACAGTCTGGGCCTCGCATGGGGTCCATGTCGAATGTCTCATCCTGGGGAGAAGGAAAAACAAGAAATAGAGAAAGTCCCTAATTATTCCGTTCCCTGATTGTATTCAAGTCCTCTGTCCCTTCAGACGGAGGGTATCAGAAGCAAGTCTGTGAAGGAATAATCAGCCAGAACCTTAGATTATCATAAAATCCAGGACAACAACAGGTCAGACCCACAGGGAACCCAGGTTGGGATTATCAGACGTGGGCTCTATGACAACTATGACAGCAAGAACAGGAAGTACACTGAAGCGGAAAGTTCTGACAGGAAACTGGAGGCTGTGATACAAGAGGTTCCCTGGGCTGAGGCTGGGGGTGGGGAAGGGTGATCTTGGTACAAACTCTGAGTGATGGAGTTTTGGGGTCTGACGCACAGCACGCAGACTACAGCAAACAGCACCGCTCTGTGTACCTGAAATTCATGAGGGAATAAACCTTTCCCACCACACCAACAAGTGAAAAAAGAATAATGGTGACTACATGAGGCGATAGGCATGTTGAATAGCTTGATTGTGCTGATCGTTCCAAGACGTGTGTGGGAATCGAAGCACGGCACTGCACGCCTCAGAAAGACACCATTCTTGTCAGTTGAACCTCAGTGAGGCTGGAAAAAGCAAACCAACAAAAAAGTGGTGTACGAATACTCATTGTACTGTTTGGCTTAAAAATACATCATCAGTAACTAATAGAAAAGGCATGCAAGGAGTCAGCAAGGAATGAAGCAGCGGATGTGCTATGGGTCACATTCTCATAACCCGCCACGTGAAAGGGCAAAGAGAAATTACACCAGCGGACGCAGGAAAAAGCATTTGATAAAATACCATATATATATATATATAAATATTAAAACATTTGATACAATTGATATGTGTCTATATCGTACACACACGAGCAACAGCATGGACGAGAAGGATGTGGCAACTGGGAACAAAAGGACCCGTAAAAACCTGCAGCAAAGGCACAGCTGGCTGAGCAGATGACACTCTTCTCTTTCAAGTCAGGAAGGAGACCAGAAATTCACCATCACTACTGATGTTTAACTAGCATGGGAAAAAAACAAGCAAGATTAAGAAATAATACATGAGAACTAGAAAGGAAAAACACAGCTACCTTTCTATGTAAATAACCTGATTATGTATGCAGAAAATCCAATAAACAGATAAACTTAAAAATTGATAACTAAATTTAGCAAGACATTGGATAAAGATCAACATACAAAACATTCAGTTCAGTTGCTCAGTTATGTCTGATTCTTTGCGACCCCATGGACTGCAGCATGCCAGGCCTCCTTGTCCATCACCAACTCCCGGGGTTTACTCAAACTCATGTCCATTGAGTCAGTGATGCCATCCAACCATCTCATCCTCTGTCATTCCCCTCTCCTCCTGCCCTCAATCTTTCCCAGCATCAGGGTCTTTTCCAATGAGTCAGTTCTTCTCATCAGGTGGCCAAAGTATTGGAGTTTCAGCTTCAGCATCAGTCCTTGCTATGAATATTCAGGACTGATCTCCTCTAGGATGGACTGGTTGGATCTTCTTGCAGTCCAAGGGACTCTCAAGAGTCTTCTCCAACAGCACAGTTCAAAAGCATCAATTCTTCACTGCTCAGCTTTCTTTATAGTCCAACTCTCACATCCATACATGACTACTGGAAGAACCATAGCCTTGACTAGACGGACCTTTGTGGGCAAAGTAACGTCTCTGCTTTTTAATATGCTGTCTAGGTTGGTCATAACTTTTCTTCCAAGGAGTAAGCGTCTTTTTATTTCATTTACCTCTACATATCAGCAATAAAGGATTAGAAAACACAATTTAAAAGATAACATTTTAGGGACACAAAGAGTCAAATATTAGCAACACATCCAACAAAAGATACCTAAGACCTTTATGATAAAATCCAGAAAGCATTATAGAACAAATTAAAAAGACCTAATTGAATTGAAAGGCTCAATCATTTTAAATATGTCACTTTTTGCAGTGTTGTATAGGTTTAATATAAAATTTTAGCATAATCTATAAGGCTAAGAAAATCTTGTGGAGGAACAAATTTGGAATAATTGTAGACTTACAAAGCTACAATAATTAAAACCTGAGGAACTGTCACAGCGTGGATGATAGACCCAGGAACAGAATGGACAGAGGAGCCCACAGCAGCTGGACACTCAGCTGAGGGCAGTGGACATCTCAGAGGAGTAAAGCACAGCCTTCCTGGAGAACAGGCCGCTGTGAAGAATTATAACGTGGCCCTAGCTCTCAGCATCAGCAAAACCCTCCCAGCGGAGAGTCGATATAAACGTGGAGGCAAACAAGGGCCCCTGGAAGGTGACAGTCAGACATCTGGGCTACCTCGAGGAGGAGCCCCTATTAACAAACAGAGAAAGAACCAGCCATCAAGGGAAGGAGCGATGAGGGGCCATATTGAAATTATGAAAGTCTGTCCACAAAAGCACTGTCAGAAAAGACAGGCAAGACAGTGTGGGAACGGATATCTGCAAAACTCCTGTCCGTATTCCAGCGAGAACTCTCGTGCAGCAGTAAGACGGGCTCTCCACGGACACAGTGCGATGGTGCTGGCCTGGCCGCCGAAATGGACCTTTGCTGAGCAGAGGACGGAGTGTGGGTTCAGCAAGGACATGGCCACTGAGCCTCGGCAGGAGGCCGCTCTCCCCCGCCGGCACAGCTGAGCCCAGATGACGACATCACGAGTGTGTGATTCATCTTTACAAGGTTCAAAAATACACAAAACTAACCCACGATGATGACGACGGAAGCCAAGATGATAGTTTAGGGAGGCAGGCGCATCATGATGCGAGAGATTTGGGCTCTGATAACATTTCGTTTAAACGTGCCTTGAGCAGGGCTTCCGTCAGTCACTCAGCTGTCTGTTAGACACTGTCCTGAATGCACGAATTGAATAGCGCTTAATAGCACATGAATTCATGAGAAAAGTCAGGAAGCCGAGAAGGAGAAGTACCATCCCATGTGGAGCCAGAGATGAGGGCCTACGGGGGCCTGATGGGGTTAGGACCTTCCCCTAAAGCCCTCGAGGTCACTGGGACCAGGGCAATGGCTGAGTGGGCCTCATTGTAGACGGGCTGGGCTGGACGGAGGTGGGCATCGGGCTGGAGCTGACCGCAGGGAGAAGTTTGTCTTCTTTTTGATGGGAGAGGGCTGCAATCTCCTTCAATCTAACTTTTGACTTTAAGAGTTTGTGCCGCAGAATCATTGTGTTTATTACCATAATAATTCAAGACCTTAGAACTGCTGTGAGCTGACATGGTGTATATATTTTTGTCTGAAACAAAGGAACTTAGTTTTTGCAAATTGTTAGAGACTTCAAAAAATGCATTTCATTTTCAGATGTATTGTCAAAGGCAGTGACTCACAGCTCAGGCTGGTTCAAAAGCGATCTCTAACGAAAGGCACGATTTTTCCTGAATCTCATTTGCAAGGAGGTGGTGGCTAGCTCTGGGCCCCGACCCAGACGGCCGGGTCTGACTCCAAGAGCCCTGAGTCAAGGCTCAGGAAGGGCACCATTGCTCACCCAGGGACCCAGACCGGCTCGGGTCAGAGGGGCAGGGGGCACAGTGCTGGCCCTTCTTCTGCTGAAGTTCATGATTGGGTTTGAGATTCACCCTTTGGCCACTGAGCAAATTGCCTCACCTATATTGCATTAAAGTACAATTTCCAACTTTTGCTTGAAGTCAATAGATGAGTCAGCCCAGTGATTCACTGTGTCTCCTCACCTTCTTAATTCTGTTATATCCTGGAAGAATCATGCTTGAATATTGATGGAAACCCTTTGAAGTCCTGAGACATCGTGCTTTCTAAAATAAGGTCACTTCTTTTTGCTAATATCTGACCTATGAAAAGTCTCCTCAAAATCTGTACAAACGGAGATGACAGGGTCGTTCATCACCTTCTTGGGCAGGTGTGGGCTGATCCTGGGAAGCTGTGGCCGCACGTGAAGCCCTGATGAGGCCTTGTGGGTGGTGAGACCCCAGGTTTGAGGAATCCTGGCTGGAACGTTTCAGCTGAGGGAGGGGGGCGGGAGCTGTGTCCTGGGCAGACTGGTCTCCCAGGGGTACAGGGGTGAGGCCCGCATCAGGGACCTCAGACCAGCACGGGGGCTGTGCTGGGTGCAACACACCACCCCAGGGCACACGCCAGGGTCGCAGCCCTCGCAGCCTTAGCGATGAGAGTGAGCAGCTCTGGCACAATCCGTTCAGCAACAGGAAACACAGGCCGGTCCACTGAACTTCTCCGCCCAGGAAGGGAGTGGTGACTCTAGGCCTGACCTAGGAGATCGGCTAAATCACGGCTTCACAGCTGGTCATTCTAGCAAGGTCGGCACGGAGGTCTTCCCATTGGTGGCATGCTTGGTGACCAGGAGCAGAACTCTCCGGAGCTGGCTTATGCAGAGACGGGGACCTATCTGAAGGTTTGTTTCTGAGGCACTGGGGGACATGAGTCCGAGTAAACTCTGGGAGTTGGCAATGGACAGGGAGGCCTGGCGTGCTGCAGTCCATGGGGTCGCAGAGAGTTGGACACGACTGAGCGACTGAACTGACGGACTGGACCTGTGATGCACGGAAAGGTGCTGAAACTGAAGGATGAGCAAGAGCCAGATTTTAGAGATGCTCATCTGCTCAAACCCTTTTCCCTTTAATTCAAACTTTCATAAAGCCCGTTGGTTTCTCTTTTAGACAAACTCTTTAATGTTCATCCGCAGCAGCCTTCCCTTTCCTGACTCAGGCAGCAACCTCACAAAGGCCAAGGGGCCGAGAGGTTGAGACCACGGCGAGTCTCAGCGGAGCAGCTCACTCTGCACGGGCCTGACGTGCTTGGAAATGCTGTGCTCAGATGCGCCAACTGAAACAACTGCTCTTGACCTGGTAACATCCTGTGGCTGCCAAGTGCTCACAGCGCAAGGGGCACTGGGTCCCCACGTGGCCAGGTGGGGCCAGTCCCTCGTCTCCAAGTGAGGGGTCAGGGCACCCGAGGAGAGGGACCCGGGTAGATGCCAAACACAGAACTTTTTCTCCACATGTTATTCTTCCCCAAAATGAAATTACAAGTTTAGGCAACGTGTGCACAAAATCTGGAGAGGCAGCCCCCTTTAAAAGTGCAGAGGGGCTCACCCAGAAAAGCCTTGCAAAATGTTTGATGCCATATAAGAGATCCTCAGGCTGGTTAACAGAATAGAAAAATCCGAATCAGTTTTTATTTCCTCTGAAATGCTCTCTGATACTTTTCCTTATGTTCACTTAGTGTGCATGGAGTATGTTGCAAGACTGTAACACTAACACAAGTTAAAGGAATGGAGACATTTTCTCTTTGGAGCTAAAACCCTTTCCACAGCAAGTCAATTACAGATCCAGGTTTAGCTGTACCTCCCAGGGTCTCCTTGCCACCCAGAAAACAGAGGAGACACGGACATCCCTGTCCCTGTGGAAAGAGGGCTCTCACCTCTGCTGGGGAGGGCGTTATCACCCCAGTTTGCAACGGGTTACATGAAAGCCCAAGAAATTTAAGTAACTTGGTCAGCTCACCTCCAGCAGCCACACTATCTCAGCATGGGGCCAGGTGTACATGTAGTCAGTCATCACTGAGAAACACCGCATGATGGGAAGGCTGTGGGTGAACCCGAACCCAGAGAAGGTAAGTGAGGACCAGAGAAGGTGAGAGAGGCCCAGAGAAGATGAGTGAGGATGAGAGAAGGGGAGAGAGGCCCAGAAAAGGTGAGTGAGGATCAGAGGAGGTGAGTGAGGACCAGAGAAGGGGAGTTAGAGCCAGAGAAGGTGAGTGAGGACCGTGGAAGGGGAGTGAGGATCAGAGGAGGTGAGTGAGGACCAGAGAAAGTGAGTGAGAACCAGAGGTGAGTGAGGACCACAGAAGATGGGCTAGGAGACAGGCCAATAGGCAGTTTGGTGCATCAGCTGACTTCTTTCTTTTGGATGCTCTGATCAATTAAGTTTCCAGAAGAGGTGAGTGTTGATACAAGAGGATTGGAGGTTAAAAAAAACAGTTCTGGTTGTGGGTCTGTGGTTGGGAGTTTATGTAAGTCTCGGTCCCTTCACGTTCAGGGCCTGAGGCTCCCTTTGAAAGGAACCCTCTGGACGTCAGTATGGAAGCACCATGAGGGCCAGGTGCGGGTTAGACAGTGTAGATGCCCTAAAGCCGAAAACCGGAGGAAAATCCCCCCAACTCTGCCCAGCCAAAGGCCCTGCGGTCACGTGTGCAGCTCCCTGCTGGAGAACGAGGAGATGCAAACCAACCCAGCAGGGCTCAGACCCCCAGACAGCTGGGTCCTCCTGACCTGTGTAGGAAGCAGCGTCACATACACCAGGGAAAGCATGGGCTGATCCAGCATCTACTCAAAAGTATATTCCCTTATAAAGTAGAGTAACATCTTCGACTTGAAAAGTTATGGGGTGAGTGAACCAAAGGCTTGGGAAGAAGCTAGGTTCTGCTCAAGCAGGTTCCACTGTTGCTTTAAGAAGAAACAGCAAAGTTAGAAAGCTGTGCTTACTTGCTCTTGTTTGCTGAGGAATAAATAGATGCACTCTCTTTTGACTCTGACTACACTGGTACAAAGCAGTAAGAAATTGGATCATTTGCATGATGCCGAATGACCACATCCTTCTTCTGAGCCCAGAGATCCGAGCACACGACTCTGAGTCATCCAGCTGAGCTGAGTCATGGCCACCCCTCCGGAAGCAGTTCTCAGGATAGCATGTCCGGCAGAGAGAAAACCTGTCCACATCGTCAGTAAAGGTGACAGAGGTGAGACAGAGGCTCCGCTCTCGAGCGCCGATGTCTGACGGAAAGAGGTCGGGTGCTCGAGGTGAGGCGGCTGGGGGCTGGGTTGTCATTGTAATCACAGAGCCCAGGATGCTCTGGCTTTCTCGGGGCCAAGTCCTCTCCGACTCTTTGTGACCCTTGACTGCAGCACATCAGGCTCCTCTGTCCTCCACTACCTCCCAGAGTTTGCTCAAATTCATATCCACTGAGTCAGTGATGCTATCAAACCATCTCAATCTCTGTCATCCCCTTCTTCTTTTGCCTTCAATCTTTCCCAGAATCAGGGTCTTTTCCAAAGAGTCAGCTCTTCAGGATAAGTAACCGAAGTAGTGGGGCTTCAGCATCAGTCCTTCCAGTGAATTCAGGGTTGGCTTCCTTTCGGATTGCCTGGTTTGGTCTCCTTGCTGTTCAGGGGACTCTCATTTTCCCCAGCATCACAGTTTAGACGCATCTTTGACAGTCTTCTCTGTGCCCCAACTCTCACATCCATACACGACAACTGGAAAACCGTAACTGTGTCCCTATGGACCTTTGTCAGTGAGGTGACGTAGTTCCCTCCCAAAGGGCGAGCATCTTTTCATTTCATGACTGCAGTCACTGTCCACAGTGACTGGGAGCCTAAGAAAGTGAACTCTGTCCCTGCTTCCCCTTTCCTCCATCTAACTGCCATGAGGTGATGGGACCAGATGCCATGACCTTAGTTTTTTTAATATTGAATTTCAAGCCAGCATTTTCATTCTCCTCTTTCATCCTCATTAAGAGGCTTGCTACTAGTAGTTTAAATTATCTGGTGAATAACAGCATTTGTCCCTTAATTTATGCTACGATCATTTAAACCCACTTCAGTGAGGACAAAGGACTTCCCTGGTGGCTCAGACGGTAAAGCATCTGCCCGCAATGCGGGAGACCCGGGTTCGATTCCTGGGTCGGGAAGATCCCCTGGAGAAGGAAATGGCAATCCACTCCAGCACTCTTGCCTGGAAAATCCCATGGATGGAGGAGCCTGATAGGCTACAGTCCATGGGGTTGCAAAGAGTTTGACACGACTGAGCAACTTCACTTTCACTTTCAGTGAGGACAAAGGTCATACCTGCCTTGATGGAATTGTGTCCTGAGGTCCAAGTATGATATAAATGTTTAATAATTATTGGAAAATAAACTAATGAATGAACTGACATATTGTCAGTGTCCTGTTGGGGTGTCAACTTACTGATTTATCTACATTCTCTCTTCTATGTTCTTATTCCAGCTAGTATTCATTCTTGTTACCAGTGCTTCTGACATAATGATGGTGACAGCTGATACTTATTGTTCAACCCCAGGAGGCAGGCATTATCATCACACTCATTTCCAACTGCTGAACAGAGGCTCAGGGAGCTCAGTCGATTTCAGTGCAGCCTATACAGTTGAGTAGCATGTGAGACGGAGAAGGCAATGGCGCCCCACTCCAGCACTCTTGCCTGGAAAATCCCATGGATGGAGGAGCCTGGTGGGCCGCAGTCCATGGGGTCGCTAAGAGTCGGACAAGACTCAGCAACTTCCCTTTCACTTTTCACTTTCGTGCATTGGAGAAGGAAACGGCAACCCACTCCAGTGTTCTTGCCTGGAGAATCCCAGGGACAGGGGAGCCTGGTGGGCTGCCATCTATGGGGTCGCACAGAGTCGGACACGACTGAAGTGACTTAGCAGCAGCAGCAGCAGCATGTGAGAGCTCGGCTTCTGTGGGTCCTGACTTACACTGGGCAGTTCTAACTCACCTTCTGTGCTCCCATTCTTAGTGCTGTCAGGGTTAGTACTACGCTTAAGCACACTGTTTCAACAGCGAGGTTGCACCACACGCCTATTAGAAAGCCAAAATCCAGAGCCCTGTCAGCAGCATGTTTTGAGAAGGGTGTGTGGCAACAGGGACTCTCGCGAATGGTGCAGCCACTTCAGAAGACAGTGGATGGTTTCTTACACAGTGAACATGCTCTTACCACACAGTCCAACACTCGCGCTCCCTGGTACTTACCCAAGGAAGAGAGATGCTGAAAAGAGATGTTCACACAAGAACCTGCACGCAGATGTTTATTGAAGTTTTATCCATAACTTCAGAACTTGGATGCAACCAAGACATCCTTCAGAAGGTGAACAAGTAAAAATAAACTCATATGTCCAGACACAATAATGGAATATTATTCAATGCTAATAATAAAGAAAGCTGAGCACCAAATAATTGATGCTTTTGAACTGTGGTGTTGGAAAAGACTCTTGAGAGTCCCTTGGATTGCAAAGAGATCTAACCAGTCCATCCTAGGGGAGATCAATCCTGGGTGTTCACTGGAAGGACTGATGTTGAAGCTGAAGCTCCAATACTTTGGCCACATAATGCAAATAGCTGACTCAATGGAAAAGACCCTGATGCTGGGAAGATTGAGGGCAGGAGGAGAAGGGGACAACAGAGGATGAGATGGTTGGATGGCATTACCAACTCAATGGACATGAGTTTAGGTAAGCTCTGGGAGTTGGTGATGGACAGGGAGGCCTGGCGTGCTGTGGTCCATGGGGTCGCAAAGAGTTGAACACAACTGAGTGACTGAACTGAACTGAACTGAATAAGAAATGAGTTATCTACCATGAAAAGACATGGAGGAACTTTAAATGTACATTACTAAGTGAAAGAAGGCATTCTGAAAGACCTACACACTGCATAATTCCAACAGTATGACATTCTGGAAAAGACAGAACCATGAAGACAACAGAAAGATCAGTGGGTGCCAAAGGTTTGAGGGGAAATAGGTGGGACACAGAGGATGTTCAGGGCAGGACTCTACTCCACGTGGTACGGTACCAGTGGACACGTGTCATTATACACTTGTCCAAATCTACAGAATGTCAGCACCAAGGGTGATGGCGAGACGTCCTTGTGGTTCATCCGCTGTAGGAAATGCACCTTCTGGGGGAGACGCCGGCAGCAGGGGAGGCTGTGCATGGTGGAGGGGGCGTGGGGCAGGAGCTTTATCTGAGCTCTCTGTACCTTTCTCTTCAGTTTCTGTGAATCCAAACTACTATAAAACTAAAGTCTAAAATAAAGGTCTGCTGCATGGGACAGAGTATTTCACACGTTCACGGCATGTGCGTATATGCTATGTGTTTATAATTCTACAAATACACATCATTACGCAGACACAGAGACATACACACAGATGAGCCGATCTGCAGGCTAAGAAGTGAAACCACACGCTGACTAGCTAACAACACTGTGAGATCCTTCATCTTTGGCGCGGCAGCTACACTCCCCACATCTGTTTAGAGGCAGAAAGAGCCATAGTTATTTTTTCCTCAAAAAAGCACATCTCAGTTCTTGTCAACCTCATCCCGGGATGTGAGGAAGCGTTCCCAGGTGCAGAGGTGAGCCGGGCCCAGGCCTGCCGCTCCCAGCTCGGATGCAGTGTGGGGCCTGCCCCCCGGGCCTGTCTGCATTTCTGACGCTGTCATCCGTGTCACGTGTGCTGATCCAGAGCCTCACGCTGTCCTGATGCCACTCTGGTCATTTGCACATTGTTTACACACATTGTCCTCATGCAGCTGGCTCTTTATTCACAGGAGCCCAGCTGGCAAAGCAAAAATACACCCCGGCTATGTGGATCAGCTCCTCACTCCCCGAAGCCTTGGCTGAGAGCAGTCCAAGGAAAGAAATGCTACCTGTGAAGACCACACTGGGCCAGAGGAGTGCAGGGAGCTGAGCCACCCTGGACCTGGGGCCTGTGGACACAGCTCAGCCCAGGGAGGACTTGTGCACAAGCCATGGCCTCCACAGGCTCATCTTTCTAAGGTCAGGGTGCAGAGGAGGTGAAACCAGGCGGCGGTTGCCACCATCTAGAGGGAGACAGAAGCCAGGGGGCTTCTGCCCATGTGGGAGCCCCCTTCTTGAGGCCTGGGGACAGGAGACTCTGCAGCTGAGTCAGGGTGTGGGCTTGCCCACATCTTTGTTCATCTATTTCAGCATCCTTGACCAACAGCTCACCTTCCTGGTACATGTGTTTTTTGATTGCTTGGGTTTTACTTCTGTTTCTAGCTCATTTGATCTAGGGGCATGGTGACAAATATGCAGTAATCATCACTGACAAGAAATATTCTCACACCCGGAGATTGATCTCAGGATCAGGCTGACCTCAGGGGAGAATTGAATTGTGCCAGGTTTCTATGATTTCTGCCTCAGAATCAGTAACTGAGTGGACACATTTCCCATTCCTCACAGTGAGAGATGAGTGAAGGTGATCTCACACACACACACACACACACACACGTGTCCTACAGCACAGAACAGCCTTGTTTGTGAAAACAACCACAAGACGGGGGATTTCCTCAGCACTTTATCCCTGCCTCAGACCACAGCACACCATTGCCTTCCCTTCTCAGATGCAAAAACCAAGCATCACCCCTTTTCTTATTCTAAGCATGTAACTGTCATCTTGATCTCCAAGCCCCAGCCAGCACTGGACCCCCACACCTTCATCCTCTATTCCAAGTGGCTCTTATAGCACTTTCCTAATGAGAGTTCAAACAACAATCGGCTGCTCTTCCTTTGCAGCCAAAATGGCTGAAACAGAAGAGAGCCGTTCCTGGGCTGTGGAGACGGGAAAGCCACTGTTCTCTGTGAGCCTCAGTGGGATGTCAGGATGAGCTTTCAGAAGGACCTTTAAGAACGTGTGCTGATAATTTAAAAAACATGTACAACAGTGCCAGAAAACTTTTGTAAGGAAAAAAAAAAATAAGAAGCAAGCAAATGTGTATGCTTAAAGAATAATTTTTACAGAGTGTTTAATAAAAAAAAAACCTGGAAACAAAATAAATTGCAATCAGTAAAAGAGTAATTAAGTGAACTATGATAAATCCACACAGTAGAATTCTACTGGCATTGAAAATCATAATTGGAGTTTGACTTGGAAAAATGCCAACAATATACTGTTAGGTGAAAAAAAGTTTACAAAAGAGTAAATATAATAGAACCCTACTTTTGGAAACTATAATGCATACACACATTGACAGAATCTGGAAGAACACCCACTAAAATGTTAAGAATAATTATTTCTGGGTGATGAGATATGGATGATTTAATTTCAGTTTAGTTTACTTTTATTTATTCTTAATAGTCAATAATGAAAATAAATTACCTCTACAAGAAAAAAAAAGTATGATTCTAGCAAACAGAATCCAGCAACATATTAAAAAGATCATACATCAAAACCAAGTGGGCTTTATCCCAGGGAAACAAGGGTTCTTCAATATCTGCAAGTTAATCAATGTAATACACCACATTAACAAATTGAAAAATAAAAACCATATTGGAAAATACTCTGATGCTGGGAGGGATTGGGGGCAGGAGGAGAAGGGGACGACAGAGGATGAGATGGCTGGATGGCATCACTGACTCGATGGACGTGAGTCTGGGTGAACTCCGGGAGTTGGTGATGGACAGGGAGGCCTGGCGTGCTGCGATTCATGGGGTCACAAAGAGTCAGACACTGATCTGATCTCAATAGATGCAGAGAAAGCCTTTGACAAAATTCAACATCCATTTATGATAAAAAAAAGAAAACCCTCCAGAAAGCAGGAATAGAAGCAACATAGCTCAACATAATAAAAGCTATATATGACAAACCCACAGCAAGCATTATCCTCAATGGTGAAAAATTGAAAGCATTTCCCCTAAAGTCAGGAACAAGACAGGGTGCCCACTCTCACCACTACTATTCAACATAGTTTTGGAAGTTTTGGCCACAGCAATCAGAGAAGAAAAAGAAATAAAAGGAATCCAGATTGGAAAAAAAGACGTAAAACTCTCACTGTTTGCAGATGACATGATCCTCTACATAGAAAACCCTAAAGATTCCACCAGAAAATACTAGAGCTAATCAATGAATATAGTAAAGTTGCAGGATATAAAATCAACCCACAGAAATCCCTTGCATTCCTATACACTAACAATGAGAAAACAGAAAGAAAAATTAAGGAAACATTTCCGTTCACCATTGCAACGAAAAGAATAAAATATTTAGGAATATATCTACCTAAAGAAACAAAAGACCTATATATAGAAAACTATAAAACACTGGTGAAAGAAATCAAAGAGGTCACTAATAGACTGAGAAATATACCATGTAAATGGATCAGAAGAATCAATATAGTGAAAATGAGTATACTACCCAAAGCAATCTATAGAGTCAATGCAATCCCTATCAAGCTACCAACGGTATTTTTCACAGATCAGATCAGATCAGATCAGTTGCTCAGTCGTGTCTGACTCTTTGCGACCCCATGAATCGCGGCATGCCAGGCCTCCCTGTCCATCACCAACTCCCAGAGTTCACTCAGACTCACATCCATCGAGTCAGTGATGCCATCCAGCCATCTCATCCTCTGTCGTCCCCTTCTCCTCCTGCCCGCAATCCCTCCCAGCATCAGAGTCTTTTCCAATGAGTCAACTCTTCGCATGAGTTGGCCAAAGTACTGGAGTTTCAGCTTTAGCATCATTCCTTACAAACAAATCCCAGGGATGATCTCCTTTAGAATGGACTGGTTGGATCTCCTTGCAGTCCAAAGGACTCTCAAGAGTCTTCTCCAACACCACAGTTCAAAAGCATCAATTCTTCAGCGCTGAGCTTTCTTCACAGTCCAACTTTCACATCCATACATGACCACAGGAAAAACCATAGCCTTGACTAGACGGACCTTTGTTGGCAAAGTAATGTCTCTGCTTTTGAATATGCTATCTAGGTTGGTCATAACTTTCCTTCCAAGGAGTAAGTGTCTTTTAATTTCATGGCTGCAGTCACCATCTGCAGTGATTTTGGAGTCCCAAAAAATAAGGTCTGACACTGTTTCCACTGTTTCCCCATCTATTTCCCCTGAAGTGATGGGACCGGATGCCATGATCTTCGTTTTCTGAATGTTGAGCTTTAAGCCAACTTTTTCACTCTCCTCTTTCACTTTCATCAAGAGGCTTTTTAGTTCCTCTTCCCTTTCTGCCATAAGGGTGGTGTCATCTGCATATCTGAGGTTATTGATATTTCTCCTGGCAATCTTGATTCCAGCTTGTGCTTCATCCAGACCAGCATTTCTCATGATGTACTCTGCATATATGTTAAATAAGTAGGGTGACAATATACAGCCTTGACGTACTCCTTTTCCTATTTGGAACCAGTCTTTTGTTCCATGTCCAGTTCTAACTGTTGCTTCCTGACCTGCATACAGGTTTCTCAGGAGGCAGGTCAGGTGGTCTGATATTCCCATCTCTTTCAGAATTTTCCACAGTTTATTGTGATCCACACAGTCAAAGGCTTTGGCATAGTCAATAAAGCAGAAATAGATGTTTTTCTGAAACTCTCTTGCTTTTTTGATGATCCAACGGATGTTGGCAATTTGATCTCTGGTTCCTCTGCCTTTTCTAAAACCAGCTTGAACATCTGGAAGTTCACAGTTCACATATTGCTGAAGCCTGGCTTGGAGAATTTTGAGCATTACTTTACTAGCGTGTGAGATGAGTGCAATTGTGCACTAGTTTGAGCATTCTTTGGCATTGGCTTTCTACAAATAATTTCACGATTTGTATGGAAATACAAAAAACATTGAATAGCCAAAGCAATCTTGAGAAAGAAGAATGGAACTGGAGGAATCAACCTGCCTGACTTCAGGCTCTACTACAAAGCCACAGTCATCAAGACAGTATGGTACTGGCACAAAGACAGAAATACAGATCAGTGGAACAAAATAGAAAGCCCAGTGATAAATCCACGCACCTATGGATACCTTATCTTCAACAAAGGAGGCAAGAATATACAATGGAGAAAAGACAATCTCTTTAACAAGTGGTGCTGGGAAAACTGGTCATCGACTTGTAAAAAAATGAAACTAGAACACTTTCTAACACCATACACAAAAATAAACTCAAAATGGATTAAAGATCTAAATGTAAGGCCAGAAACTATAAAAGTCCTAGAGGAAGACATAGGCAAAACAAATTCCGAGATAAATCACAGCAGGATCCTCTATGACCCACCTCCCAGAGTAATGGAAATAAAAGCAAAAATAAACAAATGGCACCTAATTAAAATTAAAAGCTCTTGCACAACAAAGGAAACTATAAGCAAGGTGAAAAGACAGCCTTCAGAATGGGAGAAAATAATGCAAATGAAGCAACTGACAAAGAGTTAATCTCAAAAATATATAAGCAATTCCTACAGCTCAATTCCAGAAAAATAAATGACCCAATCAAAAAATGGGCCAAAGAACTAAACAGAGATTTCTCCAAAGAAGACATACAGATGGCTAACAAACACATGAAAAGATGCTCAACATCACTCCTTATTAGAGAAATGCAAATCAAAACCACAATGAGGTACCATTTCACACCAGTCAGAATGGCTGCGATCCAAAAGTCTACAAATAATAAATGCTGGAGAGGATGTGGAGAAAAGGAAACCCTCTTACACTGTTGGTGGGAATGCAAACTAGTACAGCCACTATTGAGAACAGTGTGGAGATTCCTTAAAAATCTGGAAATAGAACTGCCTTATGATCCAGCAATCCCACTGCTGGGCATACACACCAAGGAAACCAGAATTGAAAGAGACACGTGTACCCCAATGTTCATCGCAGCACTGTTTATAATAGCCAGGACATGGAAGCAACCTAGATGTCCATCAGCAGATGAATGGATAAGAAAGCTGTGGTACATACACACAATGGAGTATTACTCAGCCATTAAGAAGAATACATTTGAATCAGTTCTAATGAAGTGGATGAAACTGGAGCCTATTGTACAGAGTGAAGTAAGCCAGTAAGAAAAACACCAATATAGTATACTAACGCATATATACGGAATTTATAAAGATGGTAACGAGGACCCTGTATGCGAGACAGCAAAAGAGACACAGATGTATAGAACAGTCTTTTGGACTCTGTGGGAGAGGGCGAGGGGGGATGATTTGGGAGAATGGCATTGAAACATGTATATTACCATATGTGAAACGAATTGCCAGTCTAGGTTCGATGCATGATATAGAATGCTTAGGGCTGGTGCACTGGGATGACCCAGAGGGATGGGATGCGGAGGGAAATGGGAGGGGGGTTCAGGATGGGGAACACATGTACACCCCTGGCGGATTCATGTCAATGTATGGCAAAACCAATACAATATTGTAAAGTAATTAGCCTCCAAAAAATAAATTATTTAATTAAATTTAAAAAAGGAAAAAGAAAAAAATTATATTTCTCTTAAAAATATAAACACATATTGCAGTATGGTACATTAATTTTGACACATTGTATCAATTTTTCTAACATTAGAACAAATATTAAAATAACCTGAGTCTTCCCTTCAATATCATAATTTTCTCCTATTTTGTCTAAAGGAATAAAAATTTAAGGGTCACATTTTAGGACAGGCCAATGTAGATTAACTCACAACTTCCTTTCATATTTGCAATTTGGGTTCAGGATGTCATACTATATTTCTTCTATTTCTTCAGTCTCCCTAGGGATTTGAATTTGACAGAAATCAGGATTTGGGGCTCTCAAGTTTAATTGCTTTTAAAAAATGTATTTTTTTAATTGAAGGAAAATTGCTTTATAGAATTTTGGAATTGGTTTGCAGCATCACCCCCAAAATCTCCAGCTGTAACACACAAAGCTTGAGCTTTGCAGAGAAGTCATTCTGCCTTGTCCTGCCTTCCTTCAGGAAGTGTACCAACAGAAGGTTGGCCTGCCTTCCTTCAGGCAGTGTACCAACAGAAGGTTGGTACCTGTCATCTACCTCTCATCAGTAAAATAACAAGCTTCCCTGACCACTGACCTTCAACCCCCTGAGAGGAGTTCAGGGTGAAGATCAGGAATGAGGCCCTCTGTGCTCTGGGAAAAACTGGCAGAACAGTCCTTCAGATTGATAGATATTTCCAGAAGATGTAGTGAGCCTAATTCTTGCATCTCCTCATATCTAGAAAAGCACTAAAATCCTTCATGGTGATGTCTGCTCCTTGTGACTAGTGGCAGCTTTCTGAAAAAAACAATGTGTTTGATTGTGTGTATTTCCCACTTCACCAAAATCGTGTGTATACTGACCCCTGCCCTGCCTCTCTGGGGCAGTTCCTCAGAGCTTTCTGAAATGCTGTCTCCCACGCTATAGTCCTCATTTTTCCCCAATAAAACTTTACTCACAGCTCTCACATCCTGTGCTTTTTCAGTCGACAGCGGGGCGTCTGCAGGGTTCACTCACCTCCTGTCGGTGGTCATTTCTTGAGTATTATGAAGTGTAGGCTGAGGCCACATGCAGCAGAGGAGCTAGACAGACAGTCCTGCCACAGGGGCAGCTCGGGGCCTGGAGAGGAAGCCAGATACTCACAAGTCCTGCTACTGTGGTCCGTAATTGGTTTGGGGTCCAGGGGAGAATTCCTACATCTGCCAGGAGCTGAGGAGTGGGAGCGAGGTGTCTAGGGGGTGTCCACAGGGTCGGGGAAGGTGCTGCGCCCAGGACCCCGTGTTCCAGGGACCCAAGTTTCAGAAAAGAGGTGCTGCCCAGAGGTGGGTGTCCGACTCCTCTCTGTGTGCCTCCAGCCCATGAGGTCAAGGGGACACTCAGCCTCAGGCCTGGGGTCTGAGACTTGGCTGTGACCCCAGGGGGTAGGGGGCCAGTGGGACCCCACCAACAGTGGGGGATGGCTGCCGATTCTTTTCTTCTCTTTTTTTTTTTTCTTAAAGAGACGCTTTTCCCTCTGCGCCAAGAAAACTAGAACTTGTGGTTCTGGAAATAATCACCATCTGCACTTTTAAGGTCTGCACTTCATCAAGCCTGTTATGTTCCCTTTCGTGAAAACTATTAGAAATTTTGCATTTGATGAAAAGTTTAAAAAGTCACTTTAAATGGAAGGGTTTTAATTCACATAATATTTAGGAGTGGAAACTTCCTTGTAAACTTTGGATAGAACTTGGAAAGAATATGGGCTTTTTGGTTTTATAGAATATTCTTCCTTCTTTTAACAGAAGAGGAATTCAGAATCTTTTAGTTTTCAAGATTTTTCAGTATTTTGTGGCTCCAGCGCAAGCAGTGAGGGTGTGCTTCACCCTCAGCCTCAGATGGAGGCTGAGAGGTGAGGAAGGGGGCGGCTCTGTGCTTTAACATAATAAACAAAATGTCGTTCCTAGACTTTGCTCCCTGGGCCTGGTTCTGACAGAGGGGCTGCCTGGGGACAGAAACAAGCCTTTAATTGGGAGCCTTATCGAAAAACTCTCAAGAAACAAATGGTTGCTCACTCCCCATTCTGCCTCCACAAGATTTCGCTTGTTTTGTGCTCAATTTTGGAAGACATGCAGATCTGTAAAAACCAAGTTTCTAAAACGTTTGACAAAGTGTGCATTTCTTGCAAAACTACTGGAAAGGTTACCAAGACAAGCAAAAGCCACTGAGCTCCCTGTGGGCGACTTCTATTTTGTTTTTCCTTCTTTCCTTTTTTTTTAGTATTTTGAAAGTTGTTTGGGCGGGCCGGTTGTTGCATCAGGATACTCCTCTGAGAAGATGGCCGTTAGCTGGCATACAGGGTTGAGGACATGGAGAAGTTTGGTGTTCATGGCATGTTCGCAATGGCAGAACCTTTTCCAGCCAAGCTGTCTCGGGGCACGTGGTGCCAGCCGAGGGGCAGTTGGCAGGCCTGGCTCGCACAGCAGGCAACCTCTGAGGCTAAGGCCCTGTCGTCCCCTCTACCTGTTAAGGATTGGTTTCCTTCAGTCTTTTATAAGAGCTTCAATATTGTTTTTGTCTTTGAAATAATGGAGAAGCCCCAAGTGAAAAAGGCAGGAATCAAACAAAATTGGAGCCGCTCGGAGGTGTCTCCCAAACGCTGTGGCCCAGGTGGCCTTGAGCAGAGCCACTAGCCCTGTCTCAGACGGGATGTGTCCACACGGCACCTTCACGAGGGCCTGAGTGTCTGCGTTTGCTGTTCCAGTTAAAAGTAACACTTCTGGTTCACTGGGAGAAATATTAAATATAAACTCTATGGATTAGGTAGGTAAGAATGTTTGCTCCCTCACAGGGATACAGAGAAATGAAGGTTGTTTTATTTATTGCAACTCTGTTTTATTCCCAGCTCCAGTGGCTCCATGAACCATGGGGCACATGGACTGAAGAGACAGAAAACCACCTCTTATTAGGTTTAGGATTGTGCTAATGGAAGTGACCTCATCCACACCCACGGGTTTATCCCTTCGTGAAGAATAAATGAGAACTGCCAAAGCCAAGCTACTAACAAGTCAAAGCAAGGAGTTTGCATCTTCCTCATCCCTGGGGCCCTGGACAATTTCATGGACTCTGGCAGGACGGGGGGGCCCCCCAGAGCTGGGAAGGCAGGCACATCACTGACTCACTCACGCTGGGGGCAGGCAGGAGGCGGGGTCTCGGAGCAACTGCTGAAAGCAGAGAGCCCTTCTTTCTGCACTTCCTAATCTGTGTATTTTCTTTGAAAGACGCCAAGAACGACACAGCTGCATCCTCTTAAGACATTTAAGTCCATGGAAATGAGGGGGCTTTCAAAGTTTAATTATGGAACTAGCTGCAGACACATCTAAATAAGGGGAAATGAGTCTCCTAAAAAAGACCTTCTCTAAAAGGTTGTACAAATGCAAAAATGTGTTCTTCAGACACAGGAAGGCTGGGGTCTGAGGCAAGTGGGCAGCCTCAAGGGTGCATGCGTCCATAGCTTCTCACAGGTGACCAGGAGGGAGGCAGGTCCCTGACTCGGCCAGGAAGAGTCCAGGCAGCAGTGTGACCAGGGGTGTGGACCTCTAGGGGTCACTGGACTCATAAACGACCCCCTGATATGTAGTGGCAGCGCCGCCTTCAAGCATTAGCAGGAGGAGCCAACAACAGAATGTTCTAAACGGAGCTTGACAGAGTTGCCGCTGCTCTGCTGCGAGTCAGTGGTTTTCTGGCCCCTGATTTCTCCAGGGAGATGCTGGGCCCCATCACCGCTGTCCTGAGCAGGAGAGGCCAGGCTGTCTTCCACATGCCATGCTCTTCACTCCTCACCAGGCGTCCATCCAGGGCAGCACATAGCCTGGGAGCACAGAGACTCACGGAGGTGGGTCCCCTCACAGAGAGGTCACGGAGGTGGGTCCCCTCACGGAGAGGTCACGGAGGTGGGTCCCCTCATGGTGAGGTCACGGAGGTGGGTCCCCTCATGGTGAGGTCACGGAGGTGGGTCCCCTCACGGAGAGGTCACGGAGGTGGGTCCCCTCACGGTGAGGTCACGGAGGTGGGTCCCCTCACGGTGAGGTCACGGAGGTGGGTCCCCTCACAGAGAGGTCACGGAGGTGGGTCCCCTCATGGTGAGGTCACAGAGGTGGGTCCCCTCACGGTGAGGTCACGGAGGTGGGTCCCCTCACGGTGAGGTCACGGAGGTGGGTCCCCTCACGGTGAGGTCACGGAGGTGGGTCCCCTCACGGAGAGGTCACGGAGGTGGGTCCCCTCACGGTGAGGTCACGGAGGTGGGTCCCCTCACAGAGAGGTCACGGAGGTGGGTCCCCTCATGGTGAGGTCACAGAGGTGGGTCCCCTCACGGTGAGGTCACGGAGGTGGGTCCCCTCACGGTGAGGTCACGGAGGTGGGTCCCCTCACGGTGAGGTCACGGAGGTGGGTCCCCTCACGGTGAGGTCACGGAGGTGGGTCCTCTCACGGTGAAGTACATGAGTCACCCGATGCCACGATCCTCCCAGAGTCTGGGGAGCCAGAGTCACTCCTCCAAGCTCCTCGGGGGTGGGAAGGGCCCTACTGGTTGTTGACCCCAGCAACTGGCCTAGATCTTTCAGAGACAGATGCACAGCAAGCATTCATAAACCCCACGCGTGATCGTGAAGGGGCTGCTTCACGCCAGACAGTTGCTCAGGACTCTGCATGGCAAGGGTGTGGGGGTGCTGGCTGACACCGGCTACCTCCCGAAGGAGGCCCGGGTACCAGAGTAGGAATTGATACAGCTTTAAATAGTTTTGATTAGTTTGTGCTAGAAATTATAAAACAAAAAATTTAGAAGTGGATTGGAAGCTTGAAATGACTATTGGGAATTCTACCATTAAAAATTCAATACCTGAAATCAATAACTCAATAAACTAGCTAGAAGAGACAATGAAACAGACGTCTAAGAGGTAACACCACGAGCAAAGCACAGAGAGAACCCAGGAGAGACTCAAGAATAAAAAGCAAAAGCAGTCATGGAGCACGTACAAGGCCACTTGTGTTTGTAATCCGGGCTCTGGAAGCCCAGGAAGGATGGATGGAGAGGAGTGAGTATTTAAAAGATGAAAACTTTTCATCAAAACTGATGAAAGACATCAAACCACAGATTCAAGAATCCCATAAACCCCAGTCAGAATATGCATACAAGAATAAACAATAAAGAGGGCACATCAAAATAATATTCCAAAAAGCAAAGATGAAAAGTCAAGCAGAAAATCTTAAAATTGGTCTTGGAAAGAAAAGACCTTTTCCATTTTTATAAAAGCAGAAACTGAAACTGAGAGTTAACTTTTTAATAGAAGCTAGAAGACAGTCTTCAAAAATCAGATAAATATGGGTGAAAATCCTATAGGCCATGTGGATATGCGTTTCTGAAATAAAGGCAACATAGAAAGGTTATTTAAAAATAGAGGGGGGAATTGAAAGAGTACAAAAAGTTAGAAAAGACTTCTCCGTTGCCAGAGAGACACCGAATTCCAGTAAAAGGAGGTTCAGTTCAGTCGCTCAGTCGTGTCCAACTCTTCACAACCCCATGGACTGCAGCATGCCAGGCCTCCCTGTCCACCACCAACTCCTGGAGTTTATCCAAACTCATGTCCATTGAGCCAGTGATGCCATCCACCCATCTCATCCTCTGTCATCCCCTTCTCCTCCTGCCTTCAATCTTTCCCAGCAACAGGGTCTTTTCCAATGAGTCAGTTCTTTGCATCAGGTGGCCAAAGTATTGGAGCTTCAGCTTGAACATCAGTCCTTCCAATAAATATTCAGGACTGATCTCCTTTAGGATGGACTGGTTGGATCTCCTTGCAGTCCAAGGGACTGTCAAGAGTCTTCTCCAACACCACAGTTCAAAAGCATCAATTCTTTCTTTATAGTCCAACTCTCACATCCATACATGACTATTGCAAAAACCATAGCCTTGACTAGATGGACCTTTGCTGGAAAAGTAATGTCTCTGCTTTTGAATATGCTGTCTAGGTTTGTCATAATTTTCCTTCCAAGGAGTAAGCATCTTTTAATTTCATGGCTGCAGTCACCATCTGCAGTGATTTTGGAGCCCCAAGAAATAAAATCTGCCACTGTTTCCACATCTATTTGCCAAGAAGTGATAGGACCAGATACCATGATCTTCATTTTCTGAATGTTGAGTGTTAAGCTAGCTTTTTCACTCTCCTCTTTCACTTTCATCAAGAGGCTCTTTAGTTCTTCTTCACTTTCTGCCATCAGGGTGGTGTCATCTGCATATCTGAGGTTATTGATATTTCTCCTGGCAATCTTGATTCCAGCATGTGATTCTTCCAGCCCAGCATTTCTCATGATGTACTCTGCATATGAGTTAAATAAGCAGGGTGACAATATACACCCTTGAAGTACTCCTTTTCCTATTTGGAACCAGTCTGTTGTTCCATGTCCAGTTCTAACTGTTGCTTCCTGACCTGCATACAGATTTCTCAGGAGGCAGGTCAGGTGGTCTGGTATTCCCATCTCTTTCAGAATTTTCCACAGTTTATTGTGATCCACAGAGTCAAAGGCTTTGGCATAGTCAATAAAGCAGAAATAGATGTTTTTCTGGAACTCTCTTGCTTTTTTGATGATCCAGCAGATGTTGGCAGTTTGATCTCTTGTTCCTCTGCCTTTTCTAAAACATCTGGAGGTTCACGGTTCACGTACTGTTGAAGCCTGGCTTGGAGAATTTTGAGCATTGCTTTACTAGAGTGTGAGAAAAGGGGGTTACTTTGAGTTAAATGCTGGGAAGGAAGATGGGAGATTACTTACTACAGAGAATCAGCATTGAAAGTAGAGAGGATCAGAGTGTGTTAAAAAGAAGTGTTTGGATAAAGCTAACAATGCAACAGCAATACAAATCTCTCTGTAAATCAAATGACAGTCTTACATGGACAGAACCGAGAGAGAAAGAGATGAGCCAATGACCATCTCAAAGCCTGGTGGACACATAAATACAACACGAGTGAGTGAACGTCGCTCAGTCGTGTCCGACTCTTTGTGACCCCATGGACTATACAGTCCACAGTATTCTCCAGGCCAGAATACTGGAGTGGGTATCCTGTCCCTTCTCCAGTGGATCTTTCCAACCCAAGAATTGAACCAGGGTCTCCTGCATTGCAGGCAGATTCTTTACCAACTGAGTTATCAGGGAAGCCAAATATAACACAAAACAGATGACAAAACTGAGATTAATTTGCCTACATCAGTAAATGTAAACGTGCTCAATGTACCTATTGAAATCCTTTAAATTGGCTAACAGAGAAAACTTCAATGTGACTTTGTATGTAAGAGACACTCTTAAACCAAAAGATTCAAAAAGAAACAACTGAAGGAAGGGTTGGAATAGAGCAAACTGGAGTCATGACAGCTGTTTCCAACTTCTAGGGCTTTCCACGTGACCAGGACCAGCTCATCACAGACCCCCAGACACACCAGCGCTTGCTGCAGCTCTGCTCTGCTTCAGGGCCTGGGTCCTCGTTTCCAGAACCCCAACTTCTTCCCCATCCTCCCACCCCTAGGGATGTGTCTGCTTCTGAAGCTACTACCTCTGATAGCTCACTGATCTCTTTTCTACTTGTCTAATATGATTTAGCCAATTCCTTAAATTACATTTTCTATCCTAAATAAAAAAGAAAGCACAAGACATGGTTAAGTAAAGAGTAAAGAAGAAATTAATTACAACACAGAGAGCAGACTAAACCAGAAATACATGTTTGTGAAAAGTCAACAAAATGAGCGAAAATCACAAGCTAACTTAATCAAGAAAATAGGAGAAAGACAAATAAATTAAATTAGAAATGACAAGAGAAAAATAACCACAAATCAGAAGAAAATTTAAAAATCCAAGATACAGCACTTGGTGCAATTTTATACACGTAAAACGTAAACACCCAAATAAACTAAAATTCCACTTGATGGTTTTATACATTCGACCACAGTAGAGTCATTACGTTGAAATCAACATCCTCAAAAGAAATTGAGCCAATAAAGAACTCTCCTAGAGAAAGAAAAACATCCAGATAACCTAACAGGCAAATTTCAGAAAACTATAGATTTGATTATGGCACTGCTATCTGAATTATTTTGGAGGACAGGAAAAAAGGGAAACCTCCAAATTACCTTTATTAGGAGTAAAATACTGATTCCAGAAGCAACGAATGAAACAAAACAAGTATAAATCATTTTCATTTAGTAATAATGATACAAAAAATAAAAGATTTGCAAAAGTGTAAAACAACACACTAGAATGTGATTCTTCTTTGACACTAACTTTGCAGAGAGTGGTTCCTAAACTGCAGGGCTACGCCCAAGGTCCTGAGATCCCTGAGACTTCTAAGGGATTCTTGAGGCTGAACTATTTTTAAAATAGTACTCGAGTACATTTTTCCTACTGTGTTGATATTCACACTGATAGAGAAACAAAACCAAGACCAAGCAAAAGCCAGCCACGCGCTGGTGGCCTGGTCTTCGGGGCCACCAGGGACCCTTTGCACAGAAGACGATTTTCCCGCAGACCAGGGCGGGGGCTGGCTTGGGGGAGATTCGGTCACGTTGCTTTCACTGTGACTGTATTTCTAGTGTCATTACATCAGCTGCACCTCAGAGCAGCAGGTGTTAGACCTCAGAGGTTGGGGACCCCTGCTTCGGGGGACCCTCCACTCCAGACAAACACCAGATATTTATCAGAGGGGCTGTGCTGACAACTGAGTGGTGGGCTCTGCTGGTTTGAGAGGAGCTCAGAGTTCGAGGAGCTGACGCCTCACCGCTCCCCAGGCCGCCTCCAGACGCCCCACCACCACCACTCCACCCTCCAAGACGGACTCAGAAGGTGACTGTCCCGGAGGAAAGGCAGCTCCCATTCCTGACCACAGAAAGTCAGACAGAGCTGAGGCTGCAGAGATGCAGCCCTTGTCGTTAGCAAACTTTCTTCCTACCTACAAATTGAAAGCAAAAAAGAATAAAATCATGCAGTTTCTCTGCTCGGTGGGGGCAGCCACAGGAAAGAAGCGTGTGTGTCTGGGCACCTGACCGCAAAGCTGCGCGCTCCCTGGAGGGAGAGAATTCTCTGGAAGACCAGAAGTGGAGAGGCGACAAATGGAGACATGAGTCGCGGACATTTGCCCCTGGACTTGGTTTTGGGCCCTCTGAATAGTCTTAATAGAGTTAGTAATGATCTGAAAAAGGTGGTAATCAGCTGACTAATGTCATTTCAGCAGAGCTGACCTTCAGAGGGGTCACTCACCCTCGAGAAGGGTGAGGAGGTAAATGGTTCAGGAAAGTATAATCTTCAACGAGAAATTACAAAGCACCCTGTGAAAAGAAAACAGGAGCTCATTTTAAAATAAATAGCTGTAGTCAACTTACAGAATGAAGTGCTAATTTATCTTGGAAACCGTGATCATCGTCAGAGATCTCAGCACGCGTGTTTCTAAGAGGAAAACAAACAAGAAGAAACAGACATGAGCCGCTCTGTTTTCCCTCCCGACTCAGAGGAAAATGAAAACTGTTGTTGATTATCTTTTCTACAGGTTAGTGGTGTGGGTCTAGACCGCCTGGAGGCTTTCGGGTGCAGACCCCCAGGTGCAGACATCCTGGCTTCCAGCTCTTTGGGATGCAGGCCTCACTGGCCAGGATCCCGGGGACCAAGCAGATGCCCAGGCTCACGGTTCCCTAAACATGCAGAAAAGCACCGTTTGGACTGGAGGTGGGACCAGTTTGCCTGGATTTATCCTGTGGTCCATAGTGACTAAACAACAGCAACCACCCAGTGTAGCCATCGCGCTGTGCGGTGCTTAGTCACTGAGTCACGTCCGGCTCTGCGATCCCACGGGCTACAGCCCACCGGACTCCTCTGTCCATGGGGTTCTCTAGGCAAGAACCCTGGAGTGGGTTGCCATGCTCTCCTCCAGGGGGTCTTCCCAACCCAGGGATTGAACCCAGTGTAACTATTACTAGGGTCCTATTTAACTCTTTAGGCGTCCTGATTTGAGTAGAAATTGTATTAATTCAGGAGTTAAGGTTAAGGGCCTGGACGCTGCACCAGCCCCTGGTTCTTCCACCTGCACGTGGGGTGAGGGGTGGGGGTCGCCCCCCTGTGTCTTTCCCGCCTGATAAACTGGCCAGCACTAGACCTCCTGCTGTGGGGTCCCCAACACACGCCTCCCGCCGTTGCTCTGTGCAAGGAGAGCCTGCAGCTGCTCTTGTCCCAGGAGCAAACCAGCCGGGGCCCGTTTCTGCCGGGGGCCCTCCTCCTGGTAAAGCCTTTTGTGGGGAGAGAGCTGGGCCAGAGCAGACTGAGACGGCAGAGTCCTTGAATGGACCCTTTCCTTTCCAGCAAATGACCAAGCCACATCATTATTCTGTCACCAGTACCTGAAGGAACCTTGATGTCTACATCCTGCAGGACAGATTCCCCACGTCAGCAGGGCAACACCTGTGGAGAATGCAGTCTCCTAAAAATCGTATTTGTTGCATCGTTCGGAGGTGTCTGGGGAGAGAGAAAAATGGTCCCTAAGGACAAGCAGGCGTCCAGCTTTCACACCGTCCGCTCGCGAAGCCGGACGAGCCCAGGGGACGCCAGGAGCCGGACGGAGTGCAGGGCAGAGGGCAGAGGGGGCTCCCCGGATGCCCAGGGCGTCACTGCAAGAGAGCCAGCTTCTGCCCCGAGAGCCTGCAGGCTCCAGGTCCTCGTTCCGCGGCTCTACGCACGTAGGACACAGGCCATTTCCTCATGCTGCCTGACCATCGTCCCATTAAACTGACCATTGTGTTTCATTGTGAATGACCATAGACTTAATGTAAACATACCGTGGGGCATCCCCAGGCACCAACATCGTGTATTTATGGACTTTCCTCAAATCCTTCCAAGTGCAAGAATGTCCATTTCCACAGCCCAGATGCACCGAGTGCAGCAGAGCTAACCCCACACCTTGAAGAGGTGGTACACATTTTAAAAAGCTGGATGTCTTTTATTAGCTATTGAAGTAGAGCAAAATTGTGAAAGCCACTTCATCACTTCAACACAAAGGGCAGTGTCAGATGCAAATGAAACCTCGATTCGCTTGGCTTCTCTACAAGTCTCACAAAGTCAATTTTCCTCTTTCACCAGAATGAAGATCACAATGTCTTCAAGGCTATTTATGTGTTCTTCTTGTCACTGAATGGCTACAAGCAGAATAGCTCCATGACCCTGGAGGTTACTAGGAAGGTGCTTAAAGTTTTGATTTATTTTGAGTTGCACCTTGTAAGGAGCACTCCAGGGTCTGAGGGCATGGCACCCCCCTCCAGTATTCTTGCCTAGAGAATCCCATGGATAGAGGAGCCTGTTGGATTACAGTCCTTAGCGTCCCAAAGAGTCGGACACGCCTGAGCGACGGAGCATGCACACGGGTTTGGGGCTTGAGGTTCAGTCTCCCCAGCTGGGCGGTAGGAGGCACAGCTTCCTGTGGGCACAGGGTCCCCCAGCCCTGGCCCTTCCCACCCTCACCAGCCACACACACGAGTGTTAAGGGCTTGGGGGCCCACAAACATCTGAGGCTAAAGTGGAAATCAAATCTGTATTTCTTTTGGTCTGCTCCATCTGAATTCTGTCTTTATTAGATCCAGGATTTGCATTTATGGCCCCATGAAAGGTCATTTTCTATTCCTGGTGATCATTGCTTATTTTCCTTGTTTCAGACGAAAACAAACTAGAAATAAGTTGGTAGGGGAAATGCATTTTGATTCTTTAACAATGTTACATAATAAGATCAATCTTGGATGGTATTTTATTCATTTATACAGAGTCTACTCGTTTATAAAGGTCAGATGACATTAACTCAATAGAGACATATTGTAAAATACCCAACAGGAATATTTGATAAAAGAATATCTTTTCAAATTTGTGCTAAGTCACAATTTAAAGCTGAAGACTGTATTTTGCCTTGCTCTAATGTGGGTAGACGTGGTAGTAAGAACATCCCTTGGATATGAAATATATATATTTTTAAGCTGTGGCGATGGTGTGGGAGAACTTTCCTGGGCTGTGCTCTGTGTGACCTTGGTGACAATGCCATGATGGTGGTGCAGACACCACGGTCCTTTCAGTGGAGGAGATCCAGGCCGGACAGTGCTGCCCGCTGCGCCAGCACACACCCGCTTGACTGCCACCTCTGCAGGGAGGACGAGGCCCTGTGATGCAGGAAGCCGGGTTCCCAGGGGGCCGTGGGCCTCCCTACAGCCCCTCCCAGTGCCCTCACTGGGCAGGAGAAAGTAGGAAGCGTGTTGGTCTCTGCTCCAGGAACGGGCTGCATTTCGTGGAGAAATCCCCCAGCCTCCTGGGATTCTCATGATGATGGCCCCCTCTACAGGCAGCCAGGGCCATGGTGGAGGCGGCACCACTGTCCCTCGGCTGGTGGCCAGGGCCCACACCCGCCATCGTGGCCAAGCCCTGGTGACAGGTGGCCTGGGGTGGGGGGGTCAACCTCAGACGAGGAGGGGGCTGCTGCTGACGTCCAGGGGCTTCTTCAGCCAAGGGCAGCCCTCCTCCTGCAGATCTCGGGGCGGCTGAGTCACCTGAGGTTGGAAACCCAGGAATCCTGCCAGGTCCGCTGAGGCTGAATTCCCTGTTTGCTTCCTTTTCCCAGGAAGTGACATTTTCAGCGGCTTCATGTGGTTGGTTCTCCCCAGCACGGTCTCCAGGGGAGAGGCAGCCCCCACCCGCCTGAAGAAAGAGGCTGGCGGGCCTTCAGGCGGAGGGGCGCCCTTCCCCAGACCAGCGGCAGGTGCCTGGACCCCCTCCGGCACCCTCGCCTGCGGGAGGGCGGGGTGGGGGGCGGAGGTGCGGCTGAGCCTCAGCTCTCTGTCCTACATTGTCCGGTTGGCCTGGGGTGGGCGGCTGAGTCCTAGGACTTAGACAGCAAACCCCACCACGAGACTTTCACAATTCACTTGTTTATTTTCTAATTTCATTTGGTGACTTTACATGTTACCACGAAGCCTAAATAGCACAGGACACAGAATTGCGTTTGCACAGAAGTACAGAAAACAGGGGAAATCGAGTTTTCCCAGACCCCCAGAGTATTAATTAGATTCAGTTATTTACCAGCTAGATGCTGAGGGTGTATCAGTGATGGGCGAGACGAATTGCGCTGTCAGAGGCCCTGCTAATTGTGCAGCAGTAACAGGGTTACACCTCCCAGGAGCCGGCAGCTCAGCCCCGGCAGCTGGTCTGGGAGGATGGCAGAGATGGAGGGGAGGACCAGAGGCCCTGGAAGCGGGCACTCCCATCCCTGTCTGTCTGCCAGCGCCAGGTCTCAGCGCCCCCGACAGCCCACCATGAGCTCCACACGCACTGAGCAGCCCCTCGCCCTTCAGACGTGTCCCCCTGAGAGCTCTCGGCCCCCACCACCCCACGTTTCCTTCCAGAAGCCACCACACTTCATGCCGTGACCCTCCACCCTCTGATGCCCACGCCGAGGACGCCACGTTCCTCTTCCTCCCTCCTCCTCCCGGTTGGAGCTTCCTCGCCTCCTAGGAGCTCCTCCCTGGACCAACCCAGACCCACGCCTCCCTCCACTGCCTCCCAGGATCCTGTCGCCATAGGACCCGAGGGAAGCCTGCAGAGCTCCAGAGGGGGCCCAGGCCCCTTGCCAGTCCACACCCCACTCTCCACCCAAGAACGCAGTCTAGGTTATACCATTCACAGCTCAGACTCTCCACGTGGTGTGTGCTGACCACTGAAGATAATCCAGAGCTGCCCTTTCTCCCTCAGCCCACGGGCCCTGCCTGAGCTGCTCCCTGAGGGGTTCCTCCCCTTTGCTGCCCCATCCCCTCCAGCCCAGCCCCATGGCCGGCCTCTGCACCAGACTTGGGGGTCTTCGCCCCTTTGAGGCTCTTCTATTTATCACTTCTTCTGCCAGGAAGTCCTCCTAGACTTGCGGATCCCCAGCCCGCAGTGCTCGGTCAAGGGCTGCGTCATCAGAAGGGATTTTCCCGACCACCCAGGAGCAGGCTCGCAGGTGCTTCTCCAAGTCCAGGACCGCTGGGCCTTGGTCACACCTGTGCTCACTCGCGGATCAGAGTCCAGGCGACAACAGAGCTTCCTGTACAGAAAAAGATGGCCACAGCCTTGATCGCCTCTGAAATCTTGGTGCACAGAGTGGGCACTTAATGAGAACTTGTTTAATGAAAAATTACCAAGGAAAAGGCTGGGTGTGGAGATGAGAACGGGAGCCCCAGGCTGAGGGGTCCTGACCTGTTCTTCGAGCACAGAGCCCAGGAGTGAGGGCGGCCAGCGCGGTTCTCTGAGGCTGTTCCCACCACCCCATGTCTTTCTTCCTTATCTCTTTGTGTCCTTTCTGATTCTTAGAAGAAATTTATATTTGATTTTATGTGTTTTATATTTAATATGCAGCATATAAAATAACTTTTGTACCATATATACTGTACATTATATAATTTTTCTGTATCTTATAGTCCTTGTTAGCACTCACTAGGGGCCAGACACTAATGTATGTGTGTGCTTGTGTGTGTAAATACCTGCAAATTGCCTCTGTGCTCAGTACGTGCAGGTCCATGCAAAAAACAAACCAGGTGAGTGAATTTGGCGAGTTCTGTGGATTTCCAGAGTCTGTCCCGTTTCCAGGAGGAGAGACGCCTTCAGCAGGCAGTGAGCACCCTTGGGCAGAGGCCCTGAGGTGGAGGTGCTGCAGGAGGAGTGCCGGCAGGCGTCTCCCAGCAACAGCAAGGGCCTTCCGAGCGGCCCCTGTGACCCCCAACACTGTCCTCACGGGGGCATGGGGACTGTGACCCGTGCAGCAGCTCACTGCCCTCAGTTGGCTTCTTCAAAAGCCTCGGGCTGCCATGTGGGCCACCGGACCCCAGTACCTGTGGTGAGGGATGGTCGTCTCCATCTGTGTGTCTGCGCACACCACCACTCTGCCCCCCAAACTCACCATCACCACCAGGCCTGTGTGCATCTCCAAGCAAGATAAGTGTGTGCATGTGAACTATTCTTAAAATCAATCCATTTTTAATTTTATTATTCCACACAATAATATGAAGCCCAAGCTGAAATCAAGATTGCCGGAAGAAATGTCAATAACCTCAGATATGCAGATGACAACACCCTTATGGAAGAAAGTGAAGAGGAACTAAAGAGTTTCTTGATGAAAGTGAAAGAGGAGAGTGAAAAAGCTGGCTTAAAACTCAACATTCAGAAAATGAAGATCATGGTACCTGTTCTCATCACTTCATGGCAAATAGATGGGGAAACAATGGAAACGGTGACAGACTTTATTTTCCTGGGCTCCAACATCACTGCAGATGGTGGAAATTAAAAGACACTTTGAAATTAAAAGACACAGCCATGAAATTAAAAAACACTTTCTTCTTGGAAGAAAAGCTATGATCAACCTTGATAGCATATTAAAAAGCAGAGACTTTACTTTGCTGACAAAGTCTGTCTAGTCAAAGCTATGGTTTTTCCAGTAATCATGTGAATTGACCATAAAGATGTGAATTGACCATAAAGAAAGCTGAGCACCGAAGAACAGATGCTTTTGAACTGTGGTGTTGGAGAAGACTCTTGAGAGTCCCTTGGACTGCAAGAAGATCAAACCAGTCAATTCTAAAGGAAATCAATCCTGAATGTTCATTGCAAGGACAGATGCGAAAGCTGAAACTCCAATACTTTGGCCACCTGATGCAAAGAACTGACTCATTTGAAAATACCCTGATGCTGGGAAAGATTGAAGGCAGGAGGAGAAGGGGACGACAGAGGATGAGATGGTTGGATGGCATCACTGACGCAATGGACATGGGTTTGGGTGGACTCCAGGCGTTGGTGATGGACAGAGAGGCCTGGTGTGCTGCAGTCCATGGAGTCACAGAGTTGAACACGACTGAGAGACTGAACTGATTCCACACAAAAATATACTTATTTTATAGTATAGTCATAGTAAAGTTAACTCAAAATAAAGTTTATTAAGACTGAAGGGTATTGGGTGAAGACCAGTGTCCACGTGTCAGGCACGTCCCTGTGAACGACCAGAGAACCACCTGTTCTTGAGAACTGTGCCTCCTCAATGCTGGTTTTACTCTGGTTTAAACCACTTCACTCAGACATGGCATTTACTATCATTATCAATTAAGTTTTCACTAAGTGTTTAGATATAGGAACAGTACAGATGTGGTTGACACAGATGTTTTCTTTCCTTGAACCAATTTTTGTTTGTGTGACCTGGAGCAAAGGACTCGAGAAGGACTTTAATAAAATATTAAAGGAGGAACAGAATTTTAATATCATCTAAATAAAATTTTAATTTTGCAGGTAAGAAAACTGGAGCTCAGGAGGAAATGTGGCCTCCAAGGAAATAGTCATAAATCATTTCAGCTCCTAAGAAAGCCCGCAGCCTTGTAGGACGGCACCGTGAAACTGTCTCTAAACTCCCAGAATCACGCTGTGAGGCTGTGAGGACTTTGAAGCCTGCAACAGCGTCTTCTAATGTCTGAATAACTCCTCTTGGGCAGAGTTGTCCCCTCGCCCGCTGCTCCTGCTCCTGTGGAACGCAGACACTGTAACTCTCAGAAGACTTCCTTTTCCTGCTCTTGAGAGGATAAATAATGTAATTTTTTTGGCTTTCGGCCCAAAAATAAGTGGAAGCAAACTGTGCTGGCAGGTGACTGTCTTGCTCCATGCTCGTCACCACTTTGTCAGATTAGGGAACTTCCACCTCTGACCAGGAAGCTGTGGCCCCTGGGAACAGGGCAACTCAGCAAGAAGCCGCAAACGCCAGACACACACTCCAGGCAAGATTTCTCTGGTGACCATCATGTCTTGAAATCAACCCACTTGTATTAATTACACCTTGCTGACCCTCTAGTATGGTTTATATCATGCTCAGAAATAGACTATTAATGATTATTAAGTAAATATTATTACACTTTCCTAGTAAGCATGGAGTGTGTAAACACTATGATTGTGAGTGTTTAGGTTTATTAACTGAACTTCCCTGGTGGCTCAGATGGTAAAGCGTCTGCCTACAATGTGGGAGACCTGGGTTTGATCCCTGGGTCGGGAAGATCCCCTGGAGGAGGACATGGCAACCTACTCCAGTATTCTTGCCTGGAGAATGCCATGGACAGAGGAACCTGGTAGGCTACAGTCCATGGGATCGCAAAGAGTCGGACACAACTGAGCAACTCCACTTTCTTTCTTTCAGGTTTATTAACTAACACAGCAGAGGTTTGATTCTGAGTTTTGAATTCTTGATGGAAAAAACCTTGTCACACTGACTACTTCCCAGGAGGCCTGAGAGCACATCTGGATGGGGGTCCCCGTGGTGGGGGCAGCGGGAGCTTCGGGGAGGAAGCAGGTGACCCCGAGTCTGCCTGGGGCACTGACCCTCATGCCACCGGCCCGTGTGAGGCTTTGCTGTTTATGTTTCAGCCGTCAGTCCCGAAGTCTCAGCTGATCCGCAGAGCTGAGCCTGATGTTTCCTGGCAATGAAGGTCTGGGAGGTCTGCAAGCTGTTTTGTAATAAGCGGTTCCAGAGAAGATGACCATGTCCCAGCAGCAATAATCGTGAGGGTCAAACATTCAGAACATCCCGAATCGCAACCCCTGCTCCTGGGTTTTGGTGAAAAACAAACAAAGCAGACATGAATCCCAAAAGGCGAGAGAACGTGTGATGGGAACAGATAATTCCTGAATCTTCATGGCCTGCTTTATTACTTACTGGTGCTTTCTTATGAGGCATTAAAAATAAATAAATACAAGCTTTTTAAGGCCTTTTGTTAGTGGGACACAATGCAATAAAATTCATGAGCCTAAACTGTTTTTATGTGTGCAGCTGTGAATAATCCACCTGTTCACTGAGAATTATCCAAATGGGTCTTCGAGGTATTTCTTTATAGCAGAAAAATCCAGAGCAATGGGGTCATTTAACCACGTTTTGTTTTGAAACAACTTGAAGTTTTTTGTTACCCACCATATAAATGCTGAGCATGGAGTGCTTTTGCGAATACTGGTACAGAGAATTTACTTAACAATCATAAATACAGAGAAGATTAATATCTCTAATGTATAAAGTGAAAGTGAAGTTGCTCAGTCATGTCCGATTCTTTGAGACCCCCACGGACTCTAGCCTACCAGGTTCCTCCAACCTAGGGATTTTCCAGGCAAGAATACTGGAGTGTGTTGCCATTCCCTTCTCCAGGAGATCTTCCCGACCCAGGGATTGAACCCGGGTCTCCTGCATTGTAAGCAGACGCTTTACCATCTGAGCCACCAGGGAAGTCCATATATATAAAGATGTCTACAAATAAAAAAGAGGAAGATCATGAGTAATCAAGGCAATGATCAGCAAACGCAACAGGGTTTTGGCTGAACTCACAACCAGTGGGTTGGAGGAAAAAGCCCCACCCACTGGCTGAAAGGTGTTTCCCTCTGAGTTCTGAGCAGACCCCTGGGATGGTGTCTGCAGGGGATGCTGGCGTCTGGGCAGGTTTGGGGATGGCTGACATATACTAGACATAGCTAAGGAGTAGTCATCTTGAAAATATCAGTAAAATGGATAAATTTATGAAAAAACACAACTAGCCAAAGTTCATTTAACATTTTTAGTTAGTCGCTCAGGCATGCCTGACTCTTTGCAGCCCTATGGACTGTAGCCTGTAAGGCTCCTCTGTCCCTGGAATTCTCAGGCAAGAATACTGGAGTGGACTGCCATCCCACTCTCCAGGGGATCTTCCTGACCCAGGGATCAAAACTGAATCTCTTGCATTGCAGGCAGATTCTTCATCAACTGAGCCACTAGAGAAGCTCATTTTTAAAGACAATATAAATATCTAATGCAGAAAATTTTTAAGTAATGAATAATCGTCAATGGTTCAGGAGTTAGAAAGTTATGCTCATAAGTTCTTTCAAGATTTCAAGACTTAACCCTGGGAAAGTGAAGTCGCTCAGTCGTCTCTGACTCTTTGTGACCCCATGGACTGTAGCCTATCAGGCTCCTCCGTCCATGGGATTTTCCAGGCAAGAGTGCTGCAGTGGATTGCCATTTCCTTCTCCAGGGGATCTTCCTGACCCAGGAATCGAATCTGGGTCTCCCGCATTGCAGGCAGATGCTTTACCGTCTGAGCCACCAGGGGAAACCCACATAAAAGTTCCAGATCCTGCTCCAGGACTGACTCACCCACGCCCCGGCCTTGCCCTGTGAAGTCAGCACAGGACTGACCATGACCATCAGGAGGTGTGTCAGAAGGACAAACCCACCACAGGACGTCTTTGGAAAATCCGGAGCAGAGCCCTCTTCTCTACAAGGAGGCTCAGTACTAGGAAGCCAACATGGTGCTATGGAACCACATTCAGGATAGTGAGATTTATCTGATCGTCTCAAGGGTTCCAAATAGAATCACACTGTACACCCATTCCTGACAGAAAGCCGTCTAAAATCCACCGTGGGAATCATACTCAGAGGAAATCCCATCAATAACTGCAAACAACCACAATTGCCTCTGGAAGCTTTGATCGCTTCTATATCACTGTCTTTCAAACTCCATGTAGGAGACGTTCAATAAATACACTAAATAAAGGACCCATTGAGAAGACAAAAGATGGTGTTGTGTTGACTTGAGTCGCTGTGTGACAAAGTGCCTCAGCCCTGTGCCGTGCGCCTCATGCGTGAAGGAATTCGGGCCTGATTGACCTTGGCAGCATATGGCTGCTCCTTGTTGAAATTATGACAAAACCCCTCACACAGGCTTGTCTGACCCCAGACTGTGGCTTCTGCACTGGAAGGTCGAGCAAACTGAAGGGGAGGAGGCAGAAGGGCCCGGGGTGTCTGGAGGGTTCCAGCCAGGTTGCAGCCAGGAGTGTCAGAAAGTCCCTGCAGGTGTGATGAGGCTGGACCATCGCCAGCACCAGAGGGTCTTCTGAGAGCCGACGCCAAAGCGGGCCTGTCAGGTGAGCTCCAAGGGGATTAGAGACGGCAGGAACCGGGCGGGTTCACCAGAGTTCACGCTTCCATGGGGAGATGGAGCCAGGGTATCCCACCCTCGCATGGGACACGGTCACTGCAGGCCTCCTGGGACTGTCACCCGACCAGGCAGTGGGGTTACCCAAGCCAGCAGGAATAAAAAAGTAGACGCCTCAAAAGAATTTTGAAATCAAGTGCAGTTATAGGGCATTTCATTTGAATTAGCTGACTGTAAAATGTTGAGACTATAAATACATTTTAAAATCTTTACTTCATGTGCAAATTTTAAAATAATTCTAATCTCCCAAGGTTACAAAGCCATGTGATTTTCAAAGTTGTTGGAATTTGTATATTGAGAATATTTTCAGAAAAAATATATACCTAGAGTCACTTTTTTAGTTATTACAAGTTCAACCACAGTAAAAGATTATAATTTTATAGGCCAGTGTTCCCAGCAGGATGCTCAGGAAGGTGTGAGAAACGAAGCAGAAAAGTGAGTTTCTTTTTATGAAATGTTTACCCATTATCTCGTGCCTTAAATAAAGTAAAAACACTATAAACTTCAATTACAAAGTACTGATGCTTTAGTTTGAAAGTAGCTTTAAACTTCTAGGAACTAGGTTACATGTTGTATCTTCGTCTATTAAATCTGTGTTTGATTATATATAAATGTATAAATGTATACACGTCATTGTTCAGTGTAGCTGTGATTCTGCATCTCTGGTCCCCTTAACAATCAACTTCCCTAAGAAAACTTGCTTACCTCCTGCTTATGCTTTTAAAATGTCTTTATGGACTATTTATGACTTGGAGAATTAGCATAAAATAATATTGTAATGGCTTTGCACCGATAGCATCTTATTTCTTTGACCAAGAGCAGATGATTTTTCAACACACCCCTCATCTATTAACAAACTGTTTTCCATAATAACCAGCAGACAAAATAAATAATAATAGGAAAGAAATGCAGCATTTTCTTTCCTATTTTTAAGTTGATGGCCTCAGTTTTTAAAATGACTGACCTCAGGTTGATGTTTGCCTCTTCTCGTGTGTGTGTCTCACACACACAAACCCCTAATAAAACAGGGATTGGCTGCTTGCGACAGGGAGACGAGCGGTTTTCTGGTTCAGTAGCTCTTGTGAGATGCTTCCATGCTAATACATGCGGTGGTAGGAATTTACTTAACTGCTGTAAGCAAACCCAGGAAGGCTTGTTCCCCTACTACGTGCCTGAGGGAATTCTGTGATAAGGAAAACAGGCAGAGTTGTTACTCCTGGAACTCAGTCTCCTAGGAGGAAAACCCATCAGCAACTAAATACAACCTGATTGTGACTATGCACAATCATCTTTACGCTAATAATTAAACAGTATTTATCCTCAAACCATACTGGAAACTTTTACTAGAAATAAATATCTGATTATTAGAAATATAAGTAATATGGTATTATGGTTATCAAATAAAATTCAGCAAAATGACTTCATATTTAGAGCTGTAACTCTCAGGTTTGGAAGTGGCAAAAAAAATAGTTCGTCTAAAAGAGATGTTTTAGAATAGCACTCCATTAAAACTAAGGTATGAGAAATATGTAGAGAAATGACTAGAGAATAAACACAAATAAACCCAGAACAAATCATAAAAACTTGATGCTGCTAAGTCGCTTCAGTTGTGTCCGACTCTGCGACCCCATAGACGGCAGCCCACCAGGCCCCGCCATCCCTGGGATTCTCCAGGCAAGAACACTGGGGTGGGTTGCCATTTCCTCCTCCAATGCATAAAAGTGAAAAGTGAAAGTGAAGTCACTCAGTCGTGTCCGACTCTTAGCGACCCCATGGACTGCAGCCCACCAGGCTCCTCCGTCCATGGGATTTTCCGGGCAAGAGTACAGAGTTTGTATTGCTTAAAAGAAAACAAAGGAAAAATGATTGTTTACGTATACACATTGGAGAGATAACTCAGCTTCTGTAGTCCATGATGTTTATGTTAAGGGTTTTTCGTTTTTTTTTTTTTTTCCCCAATAACAGTGAAGAGCATCTTTACTGGGTAGAGGTGTAATCTGTGAAGAAGGCAGGCTCACAGGTTTCGAGGTCAAGCAGGCCATCACTTGAGCATTCACAGTCTCTTTCCCTGTGCGCAGGCAAACCTGCTGACCCATCGTTTAAAAGTTCGGGTGCCATCAGTAGGTCCAGGATTGCTAAAACTGATTTTAAAAAATTCCCTGCTATTTACTCCAAGTGGGGACCTACATTTTAAGGTGCTAGATTTTCTCATTTCAAACACTATAAGATTAGAAATATTGGTTTGGTTTGCTTGGATTTTAAGAAAATTGAAAGCACAGAAAATATCTTCACTTCATAACTGTAGAGTGGGGAGGGGGTTGTGGCAGAGAAGAAAAGGAAATCCATTTATTTAAGAGGAAAATGCATAAAACAAATACTTTTGTTAGGGACAGAATTTTAAATTATGATAATTTGGTATCTTGAAATCTTGAAGGATCCAATTAGGATAACTTAGTTTCTTTAAGAACAAATACTACCTAACTGATAATAAAATATTACGGCTCTCTGCAAAGGATATAATGCAATATATTTTTCCATTCTCCTGTAACGGTCCCTGACATTTCCAGTGTTTCTCTTTTACAAATAACCTGGCCATGAAGATGATTCTACGTCCCTTGGGATTTGTGTGATAAATTCCTCAAGGTGCAGCCGTGGGGGATGGGCAGGTGCTCACCGTGTTCACTAGTTTTAAGCGGCTGTCTCAGGTGCTGGGTGGAAGCTTCCCTGGAAGCTCAGTGATAAAGTCTGCCTGCAAAGCAGGAGACTCGGGTTCAATCCTGGGTTGGAAGATCCCCTGGAGGAAGAAATGGCAACCCACTCTGGTATTCTTGCCTGGGAAATCCCATGAACAGAGGAGCCTGGTGGGCTACAGTCCACGGGGTTGGAAAGAGTCAGACACGATTTAGTGACTAAACTATAAAAACAGGTCTTTGGGAGGTTTACCCTCAACGCAACACTTCATGATCTCATGTGATTTTAGACGCTGACCAGAATGTGGTATTTCCGGACTGTGTATTTTTTAACCACTTGGTGAACGTAAGTGGTATCACAGAGTTTTATTCTGCACCATCCTGATTACTGGTGAGGTTATCTTTATTTCAGTATACTTATCATTATACTCATTGGAAGGACTGATGCTGAAGCTGAAGCTCCAGTATTTTGGTCACCTAATGTGAATAGCTGACCCACTGGAAAAATCCCTGCTGCTGGGAAAGACTGAGGGCAGAAGAGGGTGTCAGAGGATGAGATGGCTGGATGGTATCATCAATGCAATGGACATGAACCTGGGCAAAACTCAGGAGATGGTGAGGGACAGGGAGGCCTGGCACGCTGCAGCCCATGATACGGCTGGGCAACTGAACAACAGCAAAACCATTCTAACTATCGTAGCACCTTGATACTTAGTAGGAAATGTCACCACTCCACTTTTTAATTTTGTTTATAAGTTTTTAGGTGCCATTTTCAAGGTCCATGTAAAAACCTGTTGGAATTTTTATTAGAACCAGAGAGAATTTGTAATTCATTTGGAAGCAGAAGGCATCTTGTTGCCAACAGGTTTTCCTATCCATGAATGTTATATATGAATCCCTGATTGTTCTATAATTTCATTCAATAAAAAGTGGTAGTTTTCTTTATTATTATCTCTTGGTTTTACTGAGTAAACAAACACATCATCTTCAAAGAGTAATAGGATTTTTAAAAATCTTTACAGCTTTTATTTGTCTTCTTGGACTTTTATCTAAAAATAGTACAAAGTAGACATTACTTTGCCAACAAAGGTCCATATAGTCAAAGCTATGGTTTTCCCAGTAGTCATGTATGGATGTGAGAGTTGGACCATAAAGAAAGCTGAGCATCGAAGAACTGATGCTTTGAATTGTGGTGTTGGAGAAGACTCTTAAAAGTCCCTTGGACTGCAAAGAGATCAAACTAGTCAATCCTAAAGGAAATCAGTCCTGAATATTTATTGGAAGGACTGATGCTAAAGCTGAAGCTCCAATACTTCGGCCACCTGATGTAAAGAACTGACTCCTTAGAAAAGACCCTGATGCTGGGAAAGACTGAAGGCGAGAGGAGAAGGGGGCGACAGAGGATGAGATGGTTGGATGGCATCACTGACTCAATGGACATGAGTTTGAGCAAGCCCAGGAGTTGGTGATGGACAGGGAGGCCTGGCGTGCTGCAGTCCATGGTCACAAAGAGTTGGACACGACTGAGTGAACTGAACTGATATGTATAATTCTACATTTCTTCATTTTCCATTTCAAATGCGAAAAAGTTCAAAAGTGAATCCCAACAAGACCTTCTACCAGCTTCCCTTCGTGTGAGGCTCTGGCACCTGTTCACAGACACAGATGGATGTTTGCCTGCCTTTGACTGTTGAGTGCCTGCAGTTCCTTCCAGGAGGGAGTGAGGCCCAGTGAGATGGAGGGAGGCAGCGGAGAGCGAGGGAGGCAAACATCCCCAGGAGCCAAGGGCGAGCTTCCCGTGCAACCGATGCCCAGTCCCCGCAGTCGGGTTTCGACCTCAGTGATTTCCTGACAAAACTGTCTCCCCCACTACAGTTCACACTGATATCCTCACTATCTTTTACTCTGTTTTTGTCGTTGCTGTTCAGTGGCTAACTTTAATTCCATTCTGTTTTGGTTGCCTGACCTCAGGATTGTATTGTGTCCCTGTTCCAAGTCTTGAGTCTTTCTATTTGTTTCTACTCACATTTTTAGAACCTGCTGAATTAAATGTCAAGCTAGTTGCCTTTGTCTCCCTCTCAGTGTTGTGTGAATGAGTCTGTTTTCTGGCAAATGCAGTGTGAGGTTTACGCAGGCCGTAATTAAGGAATAATGGTGCCCTGAACGCACACGTCTGGGTCATAAGTCGTCCCACCCTCCCCCTTCCTGCACCCCTTCCTGAAGGGTCCAGGTCTCCTCTGATATATGAGGTGGTACTGAACATTTATTACAACAAGAGCAAAATACATACCAAACACCTCACTATAGTAACTGCAGAGGATTGAGATTACCTGTTTAGATGAAATACCATGAAACATTACATTTTTAAAACCAATTATATTTGTATTACTAAGACTTCAAATCTGCTACCTTAAACGTCTGTCATTGACACAGTCAATGTGCTATTGTAAGTAAACTGAATTTTAAAGAATCACAACCTTACATTTATGTATTATTTCACAATGACTAAAATCCCTGTTACTTTATGAAATTTGTTTTAATTATTTTATGAATATAAAGAGCTTTATAATCCTATTCTTAAATTCTATGCTTAGCTTACTATTTAAAATGACAGTTTTAGCTGTAGATGAATGTAGTTTTGCTTCACAAAATTAAAGATCTTAGAAATATTTCCTCATATCTACCACTTGGCTTTTTCCTACTACTTGTATGATATTTGTGTGTTTCATGTAATATGTACACATGTATTTAAAATAAAGCCAAAGAAATCACACTTTTCTTAGCAGCTGTTACTAGTTTTCAAACCTCTCGGCTCCGTGGGGTGTTTTCCACAATTAATGCTACAATTGGGATTAAGGCAAGGATTTTCCCTACTGATGGATGAACGATCTCGTTGGAATGAAGAGTCTGAGAGAAGAAAGTCAGACGAAACATGTCTGATGGTCTTTCCAGCAAAGCCTGAGTCCTTTATCCTGGAGGCCAAGGTGAGGTGCTGGCCCCGCACGCCCCGGGTTTCCATGTGCCCGCAGGACGCAGCCATTCCCACAGGAGTGAAAGCCAGGCCGATGTGGGGGCTTTGGAAGCGGGTGGTGGGGATGCAGGCCACCCGGGGCCTGATCAGGCGCCTGGCTGGGTTGGGACTCTAGGAGCTTCCAGGCGCCCAGGAGTGGCAGGAACTGCTGGTCGTAGGACCCCACAGGGTCAGGCATCCACACTCAGGGCCTCGTTCCCACCCCGATCTCTCAGGAAGTACCTTCACTACCGGGGCTCTCCCCTCAGAGAAGATGGGGACTCGTGACGCTCAGGTCTCTGCAGGTCTCTCCTAGGGGCTGGCTGTCGACGGGGCGGGAGGAAGCACCAGGTTTCAGGGAAATGAAACAGCTCTGCCCATTGACCCTTCATCCCCGGGTGGTGAGCCCACCTCCTCCCTGGGGGCTCTTATGTTCTGGAGGGAGAGGAGCCGCTCTCTCTACATGAGGCCTGTGGCGTCATCACTCTGAGAAGAGTTGGGGAGAAGGGAACTCAACTGAGCTGTGTGTTTTATCACTAAGGAGGCAGGATTAGGCACAAGGCCCTTTCATCTGGAGGAGACTCTATGACCAAGGCTGAGGGTGAGAAAGACCAGGCAGCTCTCTCGGGACTTGTGCCAATGGGCTGAGGGAGGTGGGGGTTCCCAGACTCGAGGAGCCCTAGGAGGCTGAACAACTGATGACTGAAATAAAGAAGCAGAGTGTGTGGCGGTCACCAGACCTGGAGGTGGTGACAGAGCTGAAAAGTGTCCAGGGAATGCCTGGGGGAGGAACGCTTGCAGGAGAGAGTTTCACAGAGGAAACAAAGAAATCAGCAAACTTCAAACGTGGACCAAGAGGAGAGAACCGTCTGCCAGAGCAGCAGTGTGAGAGAGAAAAGGAGTACAGACTGCGGTAGAGACTGGAGTAGAGACGGAGTAGAGACCCCAGTAGAGACGGAGTAGAGACTGGAATAGAGATGGAGTAGAGACTGGGGTAGTGATGGAGTAGAGACTGGAGTAGAGACAGATTAGAGACCCCAGTAGAGACAGAGAAGAGACCCCAGTAGAGACGGAGTAGAGACTGGAGTAGAGACGGAGTAGAGACTGGGGTAGTGACGGAGTAGAGACTGGAGTAGAGACAGAGTAGAGACTGGGGTAGTGACGGGGTAGAGACTTGAGTAGAGACGGAGTAGAGACCCCAGTAGAGACGGAGTAGAGACTGGAGTAGAGACAGAGTAGAGACTGGAGTAGAGTCTGGGGTAGAGACCCCAGTAGAGATGGAGTAGAGACTGGAGTAGAGACAGAGTAGAGACTGGAGTAGAGACTGGGATAGAGACCCCAGTAGAGACAGAGTACAGACTGGAGTAGAGACTGGGGTAGAGACTAGAGTAAGAGTAGAGATGGCATAGAGACTGGAGTAGAGACAGGAATAGAGACTGGTGTAGTGACAGGGGTAGAGACTGGAGTAGAGACGGAGTAGAGACCCCAGTAAAGATGGAGTAGAGACTGGAGTAGAGACGGAGTAGAGACTGGAGTAGAGAAAGAGTAGAGACTGGAGTAGAGACAGAGTAGAGACTGGGGTAGTGACAGGGGTAGAGACTGGAGTAGAGACGGAGTAGAGACTGGAGTAGAGACGGAGTAGAGACTGGAGTAGAGACTGGAGTAGAGACAGAGTAGAGACTGGGGTAGAGACAGAGTAGAGACTGGAGTAGAGACAGAGTAGAGACTGGGGTAGTGACAGGGGTAGAGACTGGAGTAGAGACAGAGTAGAGACTGGAGTAGAGTCTGGGGTAGAGGCCCCAGTACAGACGGAGTAGAGACTGGGGTAGAGACTACAGTAAGAGTAGAGATGGCATAGAGACTGGAGTAGAGACTGGGGTAGTGACAGGGGTAGAGACTGGAGTAGACACGGAGTAGAGACCCCAGTAGAGATGGAGTAGAGACTCCAGTAGAGACGGAGTAGAGACTGGGGTAGTGACAGGGGTAGAGACTGGAGTAGAGACGGAGTAGAGACCCCAGTAGAGACGGAGTAGAGACAGTAGTAGAGACTGGGGTAGTGACAGGGGTAGAGATTGGGGTAGAGACAGAGTAGAGACTGGAGTAGAGACAGAGTAGAGACTGGGGTAGTGACAGGGGTAGAGACTGGAGTAGAGACGGAGTAGAGACTGGAGTAGAGACGGAGTAGAGACTGGAGTAGAGACAGAGTAGAGACTGGGGTAGTGACAGGGGTAGAGACTGGAGTAGAGACAGAGTAGAGACTGGGGTAGTGACAGGGGTAGAGACTGGAGTAGAGATGGAGTAGAGACCACAGTAGAGACGGAGTAGAGACTGGAGTAGAGACTGGGGTAGTGACAGGGGTAGAGACTGGAGTAGAGACGGAGTAGAGACTGGAGTAGAGACGGAGTAGAGACCCCAGTAGAGATGGAGTACAGACTGGAGTAGAGACGGAGTAGAGACTAGAGTAGAGACAGAGTAGAGACTGGAGTAGAGACAGAGTAGAGACTGGGGTAGTGACAGGGGTAGAGACTGGAGTAGAGACGGAGTAGAGACTGGGGTAGAGACAAAGTAGAGACTGGAGTAGAGACAGAGTAGAGACTGGGGTAGTGACAGGGGTAGAGACTGGAGTAGAGACGGAGTAGAGACTGGAGTAGAGACGGAGTAGAGACTGGGGTAGTGACAGGGGTAGAGACTGGAGTAGAGACGGAGTAGAGACTGGAGCAGAGTCTGGGGTAGAGACCCCAGTAGAGATGGACTAGAGACTGGAGTAGAGATGGAGTAGAGACTGGAGTAGAGACAGAGTAGAGACTGGAGTAGAGACGGAGTAGAGACTGGGGTAGTGACAGGGGTAGAGACCGGAGTAGAGACAGAGTAGAGACAGGAGTAGGGACTGGGGTAGAGACAGAGTAGAGACTGGAGTAGAGACGGAGTAGAGACTGGGGTAGTGACAGGGGTAGAGACTGGAGTAGAGACAGAGTAGAGACTGGGGTAGTGACAGGGGTAGAGACTGGAGTAGAGACGGAGTAGAGACTGGAGTAGAGACGGAGTAGAGACTGGAGTAGAGACGGAGTAGAGACTGGGGTAGAGACAGAGTAGAGACTGGAGTAGAGACGGAGTAGAGACTGGGGTAGTGACAGGGGTAGAGACCGGAGTAGAGACAGAGTAGAGACAGGAGTAGGGACTGGGGTAGAGACAGAGTAGAGACTGGAGTAGAGATGGAGTAGAGACTGGGGTAGTGACAGGGGTAGAGACTGGAGTAGAGATGGAGTAGAGACCCCAGTAGAGATGGAGTAGAGACTGGAGTAGAGTCTGGGGTAGAGACCCCAGTAGAGATGGAGTAGAGACTGGAGTAGAGACTGGGGTAGTGACAGGGGTAGAGACTGGAGTAGAGACGGAGTAGAGACTGGAGTAGAGACGGAGTAGAGACCCCAGTAGAGATGGAGTACAGACTGGAGTAGAGACGGAGTAGAGACTAGAGTAGAGACAGAGTAGAGACTGGAGTAGAGACAGAGTAGAGACTGGGGTAGTGACAGGGGTAGAGACTGGAGTAGAGACGGAGTAGAGACTGGGGTAGAGACAAAGTAGAGACTGGAGTAGAGACAGAGTAGAGACTGGGGTAGTGACAGGGGTAGAGACTGGAGTAGAGACGGAGTAGAGACTGGAGTAGAGACGGAGTAGAGACTGGGGTAGTGACAGGGGTAGAGACTGGAGTAGAGACGGAGTAGAGACTGGAGCAGAGTCTGGGGTAGAGACCCCAGTAGAGATGGACTAGAGACTGGAGTAGAGACGGAGTAGAGACTGGAGTAGAGACAGAGTAGAGACTGGGGTAGAGACAGAGTAGAGACTGGAGTAGAGACGGAGTAGAGACTGGGGTAGTGACAGGGGTAGAGACCGGAGTAGAGATGGAGTAGAGACCCCAGTAGAGATGGAGTAGAGACTGGAGTAGAGTCTGGGGTAGAGACCCCAGTAGAGATGGAGTAGAGACTGGAATAGAGACTGGGGTAGAGACTACAGTAAGAGTAGAGATGGCATAGAGACTGGAGTAGAGACAGGAGTAGAGACTGGGGTAATGACAGGGGTAGAGACTGGAGTAGAGACAGAGTAGAGACAGGAGTAGAGACTGGCGTAGAGACAGAGTAGAGACTGGGGTAGAGACTGGAGTAGAGACAGGAGTAGAGACTGGGGTAGTGACAGGGGTAAAGACTGGAGTAGAGATGGAGTAGAGACCCCAGTAGAGACAGAGTAGAGACTGGAGTACAGATGGAGTAGAGACTGGAGTAGAGACAGGGTAGAGATGGAGTAGAGACTGGGGTACAGACTGGAGTACAGACTGGGGTAGTGACAGGGGTAGAGACTGGGTAGAGATGGAGTAGAGACTGGAGTAGAGATGGAGTAGAGACTGGAGTAGAGATGGAGTAGAGACTGGAGTAGAGATGGAGTAGAGTCTGGAGTAGAGACCGAGTAGAGACTGGAGTGGTAGGTGCTCCCTCTGGGTCCACCCGGCCTGACCACTGGGTCGGCTGAGGGGGGCTTCCCAGCGCACCCCCATCTGCCCCTGGCCGTCGGACTCCCACCCGCTTGCTCTCCAGCGGCCCCGCCACGCGTCTGTGTTGTCACGACTTCGTCCTCGTGGCTGCAACTTTCCTCCTTTCTGCTGGGACAGAAACCCGGGTCCCTTCATCCTAGAAGACCTTCCAAGAAAGATTCTGAAATCACCGAACAGAGGAGAAGGAGCGGAATGACCTGAATCACCAAATTTAAACTCAGGGATTTTAGAGCGAACTCGACCCTGAAGAAAGCCTCACCTCCAGGTGAACAGAGGAGACGGTCTCCGTGTGGAAGATGGAGACCGTGGCGCTCACCAGCAATGGCGGCTGAGACGGGCTTGGCTGCCTTCAGGGACCTCCCCGATCTTTTCCGGGGAAGTGGGACGCTGCCCTGGGTTTCTGCAACTTCACCCTCGCCCGTTAGGGTGGGGACGCCCGCCTAGCCTTGAGGCGCGGGGCTCATGGGGCCCGCCTTCCGGTCAGCCGCGGCTGGAAGGAGCGAGAGCCGGGCCCGGAATCCGCGGGCCCGCGGGGACCCGTCACGCGAGGCCTGCAGCGCCACCTGCTGGCCGCGCTCTGAACGACCGCCGCTCTGGCTTCCGGAGACGAGCCTGGCTCTGGGCCAAAGTCGCTCCGCAAAGCCGGAGCAGCCGGGCGGCCGCCGGGTCGGCAGGTCTTCCCTTCAGGTGAGTCTCAGAAGAGGCTCCGAGAGCGGCTTCGGCCCAGACCCTGCCTGAGCATCGCAGCCCTGCGGGGCCCTGGGAGAGCCAATCCCTCAAAACCCAGAACCGAGCCCTTGGTCCGCCTGGGCCCAATGGGTCTTGTAGCGCAGGCCTCCTGGGCTTGAGCTTGGGAAACGCAGAGGGAGCTCCAGCGAGGTGAGCCTGGAGCACGAACCCCGCGCAGAGCTGGGCGGCTCCGGCTGACCTCACGGCCGGGCCGGGCTGCGCCCTGACGGTACAGCCACGGAGAAGCCGCCATTCTGACTGCAGCTCAGGCTCAACTAGAGGTTACGCCTATGTGTGGTTGCTGTGAAAGCGAGCTTAAAAATGTCATTTAGAGAAACAGGAATCAGTATCTTTCAATACCCAGCAGAGCAGCCGTGCTTGGGGTCTGGGTTGATTGGGTTTCTTCCTGCCAGCCCTTGGGTTACCAGGTCTGGGCCCCAAGGTTGATAGTTGACATTCCCGTTGTTTCAAGTAAATTACCAGAAATGTACTGATAGGAATCAAGGTAGTTTCAGTGATGAAATTGTGAAACAGCTCAATGAACTGTTTTTTTTACCCCACCAAACCTCTTTGCTTTAAATTTCTCCCACACCGACCTTTTTCTTCCCCAGAAACACAGCTGTCGTCTTTTTCTTCCTCTCACTGGACCACAGCCGTGTCCAGCAGCTCCCTGAGGCCAGGATTGCCTGCTCTGTCCACCCTCTGAGCCAGCGTCTGGTGCAGCAGTGACCCGGTGACCACACCTTAGGGATTACTGGGTGCATGCATCAACAGCTAAATGAAATTAAACAGCTTGTTGTATTTTCCCCTCTGACACCAAATTCCAGGCAGTAGGGCTCTTCCTCACAGCAAGCAGATCAACATAATCTGACACTGGCTGCCTAGAGTAACCTGGGGCAAAGGGTTCGGGCCACAAGACGGCCCCTTCCTTAGCTGCCACTGGGCTTCCAGGTCATCTCCTGGGCTTCCCACTACCAGGCAGGGCTCCGGCTCTACTGGGGCCTTTGCCAGGCACCCGGGGGTGAAATTAGCACATCACAATGCCACACCAGGTCCCTACAGTGGTAAAGGTAACTGGGAAATCTTGACCATTATATGTGCGAATGAAAAATGCTGCTGCAGCGTCAGCACACAAAGGAGGCTGCAGCCATCGAGCCCTGAAAGCCCCCGAAGGTGAGGCCTAAGGAGACTCAGGGTGGAGAGGGGATGCCCCCATCAATCGTCAGTCATCCCGGGGGGCCCAGGATGGGCAGACACAGGCCACTGGGCCCTGGCAGCCGGGGTGCAGGTCGAAAGAAAGGTGTCAGTGAGCCCAGGCTTCGCACCTTCTCACACATAGAAAAGGGCCAAACTCCTTAACTAGACATGTCTCGCTTCCTTTTGTGAATAGTGATCTTTTGATGTTGCGACTAGCTGGTCTCTGTTGCAAAAACTCCTATAGATCCTGGCTCCCCCCTCACCTCTTCAGAGCCATCCCTCAGAAGCATCTGAGAGGCTGTGTCCAGGGCTCAAGTCCTCAGTTTTGTCCTCCGAATAAAGCATCATTCTCAGCTTTAAGGCTGTGCATTTTTTTCATTCGACATACATATGCACATATTTGTATAATAAACACACTCATTGGAAAAGACTCTGAGGCTGGGAAAGATTGCAGGCAAAAGGAGAAGGGGCAGCAGAGGACAAGATGGTTGGATGGCATCACCGACTCGATGAGCAAACTTCCAGAGATATTGTAAGACAGAGGAGCCTGGTGTGCTGCAGTCCATGGGGTCTCAGAGTCAGACACGACTCAGTGACTGAACGACAACAATGCATAACGTGCAGGTCTATAAGTTATAACTGATATTCTTTTCTAATATAGATTTCGCAATTAAAAAAAAGTAAAGAAAAAGAGGAACTCTGAGCGGAGCAGGGGCCCAGGCACTTCAGAGGCGCTGATGGTGAGGCTGCTCCTCCTCTGCCCGTCTGCCAGGTACCCCCCCCCCCAGGTGGGGCTGCGTTCCCTGGTCAGCAGGCTCGAGACTGTGCAGGTCACACTTCCTGGCAACCCCTGCTCACATCGATGAGGTAATATTTTCTAAAGGACTCTGAAATGCATCTTTAATGAATTAAGTACAACACACCTGCAGACGATTGAAGTAACACATACCTTTAGGTGCAATCTCGAGCTCTCAGAAACCACACATTGTTATGGGAATCAATACCCTGGTTGTTTTGTATTCCCGAAATACGGGCTTTGTGCCAAGCACATCTGTCTTGGTAGAAACAAAATCATTTTCTCCAATTTTCATGCCATTGCCTTTGCTAAAATACCCTTTTGAATGTATAGTTCAGTGCAAACATCTTTTTTTCTGTAGACTTCATACTTCTATAGGACCATCCAGAAAACAAATTGGAAGAATTACTTTAATTCTTTGGTAAATATTTATTGGACACAACTCCAGATGCCATGGAAATGTATGTATATGCCACACATACATAATGACATAAGTCCTGGATCTTAACTAAAAGCGGTTTCTATTTGAGTTTTTGTATAATCTGATCCATTCCTTCATGGAAATTATTACCTGGTTAGATAATATACAAGCATTTAAAGAGATGATTAAAATCAAAATAACATGTGCAAGCGTTTGGTAAGTAATGCCAATGTGCTACACCCCAAATAAAATGTACGTGTTCCATGATGTTCCCTAATTTTTGCTGAAACATGATGGGTGGGTATCAGCCATCCCTTTTCCCAGCTGAAACTTAGGCCCAGACAAGTCACCTCTGAGAGATGGCCCAGCTTCAGGAGGAGCATCAGCAGTTGGGCGGGGCGGGGGGGGGGTTGGTGAAGGCAGAGGGGCAGGCGGGCGGCATTTAACCTAAGATTTAAAGACCCAGGATGTAGTGAGTGTGGAAGGGTTCTGTTGGGTCCTGTCAGGTCTGGCTTGGTGCTGCCTGGGTCAGCCCGAGGGACTCGGGCCCTGGCCTGGCCGCCTGCAGCGCCCCGGCCTGCATCCCTGCAGAGATCTCGGCATCTGTCCCAGGGGAGCCCAGCCTCGGGAAGCTGCAGCTGGAGCCCCCGGGCCCCACGGGCCTCCCTTCATGGACCAGCCTGTTGCCATGGGAGCAGGAGCAGTGATGACACGTCACAGCTTCCCGTTGACGGCGGGTGTTTCCTCCTCGGTCCCCTGTGGCTGCAGGGAGAGTCCGCGTCCACAGCCCTCACGTGGACAGGGAGGGGAGCGGGCCCTCTCCCTCTAGGTCGTGATCGTGAGACTGTCCAGGGGGCTGACCAGACACCCGACCCCCAAAGGCTGGACTGTGCACCAAGGGTGTCACCCTGCACCCGCCTCCCGCAGCCTGGAGGCACGGCATACATGGCGCCCCAGGTCCTGCGGACGGCCATCGGGCAGTGAGCCCCGGGAGAGTCTTCCTCTCTGGGCACCATCCGCGGAGGCTGTAGGGAGGACAGCTTCCCAACATGGCTGCTTTCCCGTCTTCCCTGCTCTGAGCCCATTAGAGGTTCGCGTGATACCAAATCATGGGAAACACTAAGTGTTCGGACGATTTGTTTACGCGGGTGGATGCAATCGAATCGATAGCAGTTGTGCCCAGAGTCTGGGGAGTGATTTTCTGGAAAGGATTCTGACATTCCTGCCGCTGGGGGGTGGGCGTTGTCAGGCCGTGTGATGAAGGGTGGGTCAATTAGAGAGCCCGCTGCTCTAAACCAGTGCCACATGGCGGTCTGCTCGGGCCGCTGAGCAGCCCATGGCTCTTAAAGAGCCTTGGCAGATGGGACTTAGAGGCCTGTTTCCCCTGCCTCGGGCCCAGGTTGAAAAGATGATTCTGCAGAGTCCAGATTTAACACCGGTCATGCTTTGGCCCTGGGACTGCAATGGGTTTAGCTTCTCAGGGGTCCACCACCCACTCCATGTGGTACCAAGTGACCACGGGAGCTGGTTCTGTTCCCTTCAAACTGCTCCCAGCAAAGAACCTGGCAGTGTCGACAGAAAACCAGGGTTGAGCTAAATAACTGTGGGGAAAGAGCAAATTAGCCAAGATGGTTGGGCTCTCTCCCCCCACGATCTGTCAGTGTGGTTCTGTAACAGCTGGGATCACTCACAGCGCTGTGCGTGTGCATCGCCGTGTACCCCTTCGGCCACAGCCACGTCTGCCCTGTAAGCATATAAAAGCTTCACTGAAAAGCCCCTGAAGCTGCGTTAGGTCTGTGTCCGCTGAGTCAGCCCCTAGAGGAGGGAACGCAGCGTGTCTGCTGCTACAGCTGCAGCCTCAGTCTGGAGATTAAACGTGCCTGCAGCTCCCACGGCCCCTCAAGGGTTCTCCCAGCTTCCCCGCTCGCGCCTGCCTGCCCTGTTCAGCAAACAGTGTGAACAGGGAGACAACTGGCATAGTCAGCAGGACCAGCGACACAAGAACCAACACTTGTCTCAACTCGAGAATCATCCTGGGGCCTGCCGCGTACTAGGCCTGCTGACCCTGCTCAGACTTGTGTCCGCGCAGGATGAACAGCGAGAGGAACTTTGCCGGGGAGACGGACCATGAGACCCTCTCTGGCCCCAAAGTCCAGAGCTTCTCCACGAGCCTTCCCTGGTGAGACTATTTCTACGTGTGCTCAGAAAGGCTTTGCTGGTTGTTGAAGGGATTTCATCCAAAACGATATAAAACAAGGCCGGGTGAGGAGATGCCACTGAAGACGCAGACTCAGCTCGTGGGGTGCAGAGCCCTAGCGGTGCAGACCTAGGGGTGACCAGGGCTCCTGTGTTGCCCTCTGGGGTCCCAGGAGGGTGACCCAAGGCGGTGCTACCAGGGTCCTCCACAAGGCCCCACCGGAGGCAGGATGGCCCTGTGAGAACCTGGCCACAAAGCAGGAACAGTTCTGAGGCAGGAAGTGGGCCGGTGGCTCACTTTTTGTTATGGGGCCGTCCAGGCTCCCAGTCCACTTAGCCAGACCTGAGCACGCCGCAGACCCCTCGGGGCTCGGCGCTTTGCTCTGAAAGTCAGTGTCCAGGTGCCTCACAGGCCGATGCCTGCACTGAGCCTTGTGCCACCAGAAGCCCTCGGCTGGGGTCACTCAGACTCATGGGCGGGTGGCCCTCCCGGCTCCTGGGCACAGGGAACCGCCTTCTCGTGTGGCCTCTTTCCTGATGCTGCTTCTCCCACCCGAGACCCCACGCCACCTCTGTCCCCGCCAGCGTCCACATTCTTATGGACCTGGCAGCGTCTCTTCCAGAGAGTCTTCAGCCAGAGCCCTGGTCCTTCTGCTTCCTGCACGTGGACCCTTGAGCATCTGGGCTGTGCTGGAGCAGCAGGCACCAGGGACATTCCCACCAGGGACAAGCCCCAGACAGGAGCCAACTCCTTCAAGCGTCCGCAACTAGGAAACAAGAGAAGAAGCATCTGGGTGCAGGCACATTGTCTAGAGGGTGACTGGGCATTTGCCTGCAATCATTCTATTGCAAACTATGGCTTATTTGACATTAAATGGGATTTTTTTTCTTCAAAGTTGAACTTGGCAGAAATTCACTAAAAATGCTAGCTACACTCCTAAACCACAGGGCACATAAATCATTGAAATCAGAAGTGTTTTCAAGGAAATTGCCATTTAATTTTCTGAAAAGCAAGTGAAATACAATAACAGGTATGATTTCCCCTTCAGTCAAATGGGGGTCAGTGGTGGGAGGGCCAGGACCCTTCAGTCTGCAGGCACCCCCCTCAGGATCAGGCTGCACTGGCCTGTGAAGGGATCTGCGGAATCAAGGCCTCGTGGGGGGCGATACCCTGGGTGAGCCTGACTCATCAGGCAGGACTCCAGGAAGCCCTGAGGCAGCAGGTGGGGCAGGGAGACCCCAAATCTGCCACCAGCCCAGTGCACAAGCAAGGGGACCCCGGGGCCTGGATGAGACCCAGCCTCAGGGCCTGAAATGAGACCCGGGCTCAGCTTTCGGAGCTCACACCGCAATGTCTGTTGTGCAGAGAAGCCTAAAGGGAAGTCGCTCAGTCGTGTCCGACTCTTTGCGACCCCATGGACTGAAGCCTACCAGGCTCCTCTGTCCATGGGATTTTCCAGGCAAGAGTACCAGAGTGGGTTGCCAGTTCCATCTCCAGGGGATCTTCCTGACCCAGGGATTAAACCCGGGTCTCCCACTTTGCAGGCAGACGCTTTACCCTCTGAGCCACCAGGGAAGCCCAACTAAGGCAGTTGCTAAAACTTAAATTATTTGCTGTCGTGTCCCAGCAGAATTCTCTACAACCGCCGCAGTACAAATGAGCGTGTTGGCGTCAGGGTGGCCGTGCTGTCCCCGGGTCGCCCTCGGGGCACAGGCCTCCAATGCACTGCAGGCTCGGCCACACCCTCCTGGTTCTCTGACGCCTCATCCTGACGGAGCTGGGGCTGTGGGTTTTCCAGCCAGGACTGCAAGAGGAAGGGCACTGGAAAACTGCAAACCATGTAGTTGGGTTGCTGTGGGTCCGAGGTGGCCAGGGCTGCAGAATTCAGTGCTCCAGTGTGAGAATGAGGCCCAGGGACTCACTGGGCAGAGGGGGGCGAGAGGGGTGCAGAATTCCGACAGCCCTGCTCACGTCGCGCGTCTGGAACAGGCAGCATTAAAGCGGTTGGGACATGAAAACAGGACACCGACCCCTCTGAGGGCAGGTGGCTCCTGAGACGGCGATGCACCCCCTCCAGGAGCCCTCTCCTGGGGGACCGTCCTTGATGAGGACAAAGCAGGGAGCCCTGGACAGCACAGTGCAGACGCATCTGAGGACCAAGGCCCGTGTGTGTGTGTGTGTGTGTGTGTGTGTGTGTGTATGTGTGTGTGCTGTGGGGGTGAGGGTGGGGCTCTCATTGTGAAGGCCCGTGTGTGTGTGTGTGTGTGTGTGTGTGTGTGTGTGCTGTGGGGGTGAGGGTGGGGCTCTCATTGTGAAGACCCGTGTGTGTGTGTGTGTGTGTGTGTGTGTGCTGTGGGGGTGAGGGTGGGGCTCTCATTGTGAAGGCCCGTGTGTATGTGTGTATGTGTGTACTGTGGGGGCAGGCGTGGGGCTCTGCTTGTGAAGGCCCGTGTGTGTGTGTGTGTGTGTGTGCTGTGGGGGCAGGCGTGGGGCTTTCATTGTGAAGGCCCGTGTGTATGTGTGTATGTGTGTACTGTGGGGGCAGGCGTGGGGCTCTGCTTGTGAAGGCCCGTGTGTATGTGTGTATGTGTGTACTGTGGGGGCAGGCGTGGGGCTCTGCTTGTGAAGGCCCGTGATGCTCTGGAGCCCCCAGCATTGCTGGTGTTGGGCACACAGGCCGGGAGGCCAAGGGAGCTGGGTTGACCCAGTGGGTCGGCTCTGGGGATAACAGTCAGCGCGGTCTCACTCTGAGCTCATAGGACCCCCGAGACCCCTGGAGTCTGGTGCTGAGCCCACCTGGCCTGCACCCCAGGTGGAGAGGAGGCCCCTCGGCCAGTCAGCAGGGGCTCCGCACACAGGCCGTGTTAAATCTCTGGGTGTGCAGTGACGCGTCTGTGCCGCTGGCTTGCTCCTGACTCTGTCTCCTCCAGCTCAACATGAGTCTGTCTGGCCGTCTGCCTCGCCCTCCGCCGGGAGAGAGCTGGCCATGGGCCTGCCCCTTGTCCTGAGGGAGAGGCCGCCCTGGGCGGGAGCGGTGGGCACAGCCAAGCCTGTCGGAGGAGCTTCCAGAAGCAACAGGTCATTTTCCAGGGCGGGGCAGCTTCAGCACCTGAGTAATACGTGAAGATGTGTTAAAAACACGATGTTTGCAACTAAGACTCCAAAGTTCCCAAGCAAGCCAATGACTGAAAAACAGCAAGACAAGTTAACCTGTTGTGCGCTGTCACGGAAAAACATCGCTTTCTCCCAGAACTGCAGTTTGGGTTGTTACCCACATCAAATTATATGTAAACTCTGAATTTCTAGCCCCTTTATTGTGACACGAACAACTAAACCAGCTTTTACTATTTTTTGAGGTTGAATCTTGGGGAAATTCCACATCATATTTTCTTTTAGGGTGGATCATACATTGTATGGTTTTTCCCTGCTGTGACAGCTGTTTGGCATCTAAGGCGACAGCGGCGGGGGTGTGGGTGGGGGAGGGTCTGGGGCTCCGGAGACTGTGGTCCCTGCTTCTCTGTTCGCTGCGCCCCTTCTCCGCGACCCCCGCTGGCTGAAATAAATCAGGATTCAGGCAGAGGCCGGGCGCCCCGGTGGGCGTCACAGGTGCGCCTGCGTCTCTGCTGCCTGTCCTCTGCCTTCAAGGCTGCTTCTCACCCACTAATAGTTCCAACTACTAGCCTTCCTTCCAGTTTTATTGTAGAAAAAGAAGGGAAAGTGTGAGCGTATCTAGACGAGAACTGGACTCTGAAACGCGCGGAAGCGTTTCCCGGGGCCCAGCTGACAAAGTGCTGCAGCGCCCCCTGGAGTCGCTCGTGCAGACGCGCCCGGAGCCTGGGACCGGCTCCACCTGCCACCTTAGGCGGCTGCACCCGCGGAGACCGCCAGGCCTGCACCTCCTCTCCCCCTCGCTGGGCACCCAGGGGGGCTGAGAATTCAGAGCGCCCCGCGTCTCCACGCGAGTCTGAGGAGTAGACAAAGTCACGATACCACCAGCCGAGCGAGAGCAGGGCGGGGAAGCTTCACACCGGTCCGACGTCTTGACCCTTGCTGTGATCTTATAAATAAGAGAGGCATCTCACAAGGGAAACTGGAATCCAGAAAAAGTCAGTGGGCTGGCTGGTCACGCACGCCCCCAGACAAGTTCTGCCTCTGACCCCAAAGACCTCTGCACACTGGGTCTTGCTTCCCAGGGAGGGCCGTGGTGTGTGCTGCACGCGTGTAAGCGGACCTGCGCCCTGGGAGTGCCCTGTGCAGTGACTGGGCTCTCACAAGGCAGAGACACTCCAGGGGACCTGGGGGGCTGAGACCCAGCACAGGGAGGCCCCACCCTGGATGCGTGTCCCACACGCACGCGCCTCCAAGAGCACCCAGCTGTTGATGAACACGTGTTCCCCCTTAGTCACTGTGCAGTAACAGGGAACTCCACAAGTGTTCTGTGGCTCTTGTTCCTGATTGTGAGTTAATTGTGCAAGTGCTTTAATTTGCTGGGGACAGAATTGACAGCTCAGCCCACACGCACCCCAACTTGCAACCTCTGTCCGTTTCCCGTGTCTCGGCTGTTCCAGTCAAGGTGGAGACTCCGGACGGTAAACGGCGGGTGCTCTGCACTGGTCAGGCACACCCCTCGGCTGGCAGACGGGTCCCCTGGTCACTAAGCCCAACCTGAGCAGGCCATCGGTCACAAAGTGAGGTGACAACTGGGCGTTCTGCTGCAAAAAGAGAACAAAACCCCCACAAATTTCTACTAAATTATGTCAAAATTTTAAATCTTCATATAATACATCAAGCATGTTTTCAGAAATTCTTGATAAACTTTTACACTGTCAAAATATAAACTGCCTGAATTTACAACTTGAATTTTGCAACTTTTACCATTAAATGCTTGTAACTTCAACACTCAAATCTGACTTCCCTTAATCTACTATTTTGTTTAAATAACTGTATCAGTAACGACTTGCAAAACATAATTTAAAGAGCAAAAAGCCTGTCTTGAGTAACTTCATGGCAACGCTTTCTTTCTGTTCCCCGTGGTTTGCACGACGATTCTCAGCAGGCAAACCTGTCAGGAAGAGACACTGGCCCTGGCGTCCCATCCATGGATGCCTGCTGAGCTGCAGGGATACGGCAGGTGACCGCCAAGTGAAGTGCAATTTGCTCAAAACAGCCACAGACACAGCATCATCTTAACAGTTTTGCTTCTTTATTTCACGTAACCAGGAACCCTTCTGTGGCTCCAAGTACACACCCTTTTGCTCAAGCTTTGGGGTGACACGGGGCCATAGGAAGGCATGACTGGGGATGTGCCTTCCTTCACCGACCGAGAGACCCTCAGCACAGCGAGCTCGTGCACCCCAAACCCTCTAAAGGGGGCCACAGACGCACACTTCAGACAAAGTGCTGAAAGGTCTGGCACAATTATGGCTTGTAGGACTTCCCCAAGCAGCAGGACAGCGTTAACACTGCAATTTAAGCCTCTGAATATGAACTCAATAGAAACAGTTAAAAAGCAAAAATTTGTGTTTGCAAAAACAAAACATAACTATTTTAAAACAGACTGCATGCACCAGTGAGTGAAAAGGCCATGCCACACCTTCAGGTTGATGAGTCATTAACACCAAAGTTAACCATGCTACACTATTATCACAGGGAAACTGCGATTCAGCCAGTCCCATATTAAGACAAACTGAATAATCAGAGGCTGAACATGCCCCCACAACCTCCCTGGCTTCCTCGGGGCCGAAGCCAGGATGTTCCCATCTGTGTGTCCTGTCCCGGGGGCCCCAGCCTGACTGCAGGTTCTGCAAGGGCCCAGCCATCGCCTGGGCTCACAGGAACCAGCGGCTCGGTCCTGCACTGAGGATTACTCTGGACACGGCGGACTCTTCTGAAGCCAGGATACCATTAAGCACCCTCAACTGGTAATTCTCAAAAACACACAGTGAGGCTTGCTGCCAGGTGCAACAAGTTTAAAATCTGACTTCACGTGACGTGACATTTTTTAAGTCAATTTTTAAAATGTTCCATACAGAAGTTTAAGAGATCAAGGAGCGACTGGAAAAAACGTCAGGTTAGAAGCTCCAGAGATGTATCGAGGAAGTTCTGTGCACACGAACTCAGTCGTGTCCGATTCTTTGTGAGCCCAAGGACTGCAGCCCAGCAGGCTTCTCTGTCTGTGGAGTTTTCCAGGCAAGAATACTGGAGTGGGTTGCTATTTTCTACTCCAGGAAGTTCTATTCACTTCTATAACTAATGTCAAAATTCAGTAAATAGTTTCTCTACTGAGTTTGTTCAGTTCAGTTCAGTCGCTCAGTCGTGTCCGACTCTTTGCGACCCCATGAATTGCAGCACGCCAGGCCTCTCTGTCCTGGAGAGGGCAATGGCACCCCACTCCAGTACTCTTGCCTGGAAAACCCCACGGACAGAGGAGCCTGGTAGGCTATAGTCCATGGGGTCGATAAGAGTCTGACGCGACTGAGCGACTTCACTTTCACTTTTCACTTTCATGCATTGGAGAAGGAAATGGCAGCCCACTCAGTTTTTCCCTGGAGAATCCCAGGGACAAGGGAGCCTGGTGGGCTGCCGTCTATGGGGTCACACAGAGTCGGACACAACTGAAGTGACTTAGCAGCAGCAGGCCTCCCTGACCATCACCAACTCCCGGAGTTTGTAACTACCTGTAAAAACTTTATCTGGATTCAAAACGTAATTTCATAATCTGTCAAAGTGTCACCTTTTGAACTTCTAAATATAAATACTTCCATATGAACAAATACTATTTTTTGAAATTTGAAAAGTATATTTCAGTTCAGTTGCTCAGTCGTGTCCGACTCTGCGACCCCATGGATTGAAGCACACCAGGCCTCCCTGTCCATCACCAACTCCCGGAGCGTGCTCAAACTCATGTCCATCCAGCCATGTTTCAGTTAACTTGTTAAAATTATGGTAACCATGCACAAACCTTCTCAAACCCAAACCAGGAGCCACCAGCATCGTCCCTATTTGAGGGCTGTGCTTAGACAGGGGGCCCTCTGCTCAGCGGTCAGCCTCCAGCTGCAGCTCCAGACGGGACAGGACCCACGACCTCCCACACACAAGTCTGTTCACAGGGGAACAGCGTGCCTGCTCCAGTGGCCCTGAGAGCGCCCGCCCAGGGCACCGAAGGGCACGAAGAGGGGCAGCACAGAGACAGTCAGCGTCTGTATTTGCCACAGAAACTGTTTACTTGTAACTGTCCTTCCTGAAAGCAACACCAGGGGCTCATCTAACCACCGCCTCCATGGACCCCCACGTCTCCAACTGGACCGAAGGCAGGTGGCCCCTCGTGTTCTGTCCAGTGGCCACACCCAGAGAGGCTACCACCGAGCAGACAGACCAGGGTGAGCGGGGTGGTGGGTCTGCCCAGGCGTGGGTGGCACTGCCCCTCGCTCAGACCCTGTCTCCAGGCAGACGGGGCATCTGATAGCTCACACCAGGCACGGGGGGCTGTGGACACATGGCCTCGGGAGGGCCCTGCACTGCTGTTTGTCCAGTTTAACTGGAGAGACCAGTGCCCCTCAGGCCCGGTGTGCGCCCAGGGCGTAGTAGGCTGCATCTGTCCTCACAGCGTGTCTGCGTGTGTGTGTTCCGGGGGCTGAGAAGATGCCTGTATGGACAGCAGGCTGCTCGGAGCCAGAGCGGAGCAGTCACTCCTCCTTGGGCCGCGCCCGCGCCCTCCGCTGCTCCCGTAAGCTCCGCAGGTCAGTCATCACCACCAGGGTCTTGCGCACCCACAGAACCTGGAAAGAACCATGCAGACGTGGTCAGAACTGGACCTACGTCAGCGGAGGAGGACAGCGCGGGGAGCCTGTGAGGCACCTACCACGATGACCAGGGCGTTGAGCAGCAGAGGCGCAGAGAACACAAGGGAGATGAACATGCCCCTCGAGTCGAAATACTGGTGTTTGGAGAACAATCTGTTTTAAGAAGGATTTACAGGTCACCTGCTGTCACAAACGGCATTCCTATCTCTATCTCTAGATAGACTTTCTCTATCTCACAGTGTCTTAGCAAGCCCACCCCTCACTGGGGGCAGGACGGCCCCCCCAGGACTGCCAGGACCCCCACTCCCACACACCCGGGACCCCAGCAGGAGCCGCTGAGCACAGGAGGACAAGGTGGTCAGATTCACCACTGCAATGGGGAGAGCTCACAGTCCCACGTCAGATGCAACCTTCCTGACCCTGCGGAGGGACGACCCCGGCCCCTCTGGAGGGCTGAGAGCAGCGGCCTACACCCAAGGCCTCCGGGGTGGGCAACGTGCGCAGGGCCTCCCGGGGGCAGGGGGCGGGGCAGCGTGGTCAAACCAGGCTGCCCTCCAGGGTCTCAGGGATGCCGGACACTCAGGTCAGACTGAGTCACGCAGCGCAGCTCTGGGTCACAGGGCACAGAGCCCTGCAGGGCGGGGCCCAGGCCACTGAGGGCTGGGCGGGAGGCGTGCGTCCTGATCAGAAACAGGAGGCAAAGTGGGGAGGAATGGGACCCGTGTGGGCAGAGGGCAGGCTCTGTACCCAACAGCAGGGCCTGGAGCAGCCGGGCTGGGGCTGTGACTGCTCAGAGCCCCGGGGTCAGGCCGAGGGCAGACCCAGAAGCAGGGCTCGACCTGGGTGGCATCATCCCCAGGGAGGGGCGGTGCTGCCCTCCCCGCCTGTATCAGCCTCCTGCCTGACCTGAGAAGGCAGAAGGAGAAGCTGCGACCCCCGAGGGGCAGAAGGCGGGGGAATGGATCTGCAAAGTGTTGGGGTCAGGGGAAGTGTGTTCCCTGGACAGGGACCCGGCCACCCAGGCGCGTGTGCAGGCAAGGACACGCAGGCAAGGAGGGAGCGGCTGGGGTCCTGGAAACCCGGGACCCAGCGTTTTCAGGACTGAGGACACCAAGTAAACCCTGGGCGGCCACGAGCTCCCCATCACAGACGAGAGCGCTTCTGGACAGCGACCACCCCGTCTCACAGCTCAGGAGCCTGGGGTGGGGCAGGGCGGGGGTCTTTGTAAACAAGAGCTGCATGCCGCCTGAGGGTGCCTACAGCTGACAGGGCTTCAGACGCAGGCCTCGTGCCCAGGACCGCTCACCTCCAGTTCATCGCCGCCACTTCATTGATGTACTCGGCACAGTAGACCAAGGTCACTGAGGAGAAAGAACCCTGGGTGAGAAGTCAGAGGGCGGCCGACCACCGCAGCCTACACGTCCTTCGGAACCGACGCTTCAAACGTAAGAACAAGGCCGTGCTACGCAGCTCGGGAGCCTGTCTGTCCAGCGCGTTCCTCACGAGGGCCCCTCACAGACGGGAGGAACGTCCTCCCTGGCCTGGCGCACTGCTTCTCATTGCGACGTGGGCCACCGGATAACCTCCTGTCTGGATTTCCTGCCTTGCACACGGCCAACTGAAACATCACCTTTAATATGAGTTTTTGCATTTTGTTAAACTACAAGCAAAATCTTCGGTGTCTTCCCAACGGCTGCAAGATTAAGAGCCCAGCCTAGCCTCTGAGGCCCTGGCCCACCCTTCCTATCTGAACACATGTCTAGCTCGTCAACATCAGACACGTGCTTCTCTGACAACTGACCCAACGCCGACTCTGTCACCCTGGTACTCTCACGGGTGCCTTCGCCCCACGTGCCGGCCAGACACCTGTTCTTTGTCTCACCTAAAGAAAAAGAGATTTTTCTCTCTTTTTATGCCCCACACCGGGACTTCATTTTCTCTGTGAAATTCTTCTCAATGATTCCACACAACTCTGTCCCTTCTCTGAATCTCGATGGATCTTATATGCACAGACCTTATACTGTGGATCTTATATTTTTGCCCTGTGTGCACCTCCCAGAGCAAGCTGAGAGGCTAAGCTCAAGAGGGGGCCATGTACAGAGTCAGCGCCTCGGCAAATACAGCTCGTGTTTGTGTCACCAGTATTCAGCACCCTCCTGGGAGCACGGCAGGTACTTGAAAGACTCCTTTCTAGTCCAATATCCAAAATGAAGTTTATTTTTATAGGAACCAAAAGTGAAATATGGGAGTGGCCTGAAATCAGAGAGAGGAGGATGGGGAGACCTTACAAATGCTTTTACATATCATGAGGCTGCAGAGAGAACACCCACCCACCCCCAGATCACACATACATACACACCCCCGATTACAGCAATCTGAACCCTGAGCCGCAGGACTGCTGATTCTACTCACCCAGGCACAGGAAGTGCCCCACCTGCAGCCTGTACCTCTGGGATGAGAAGCAGGTGAGCAGCAGGCAGAGCACGTGGAAGCCAGCCAGCCCCACGAGCCAGGGCTCCGTCCAGTCCGTCTGCTGGAGGACACACAGCAGAAACAAGTCAGGGTCTACTCGCACTGGGGCCAGGCTTCATATGCCGTCTTCTCTGCGCATGTCCAGAGAGCCCACCAGGCTTCACAGGACACGGGATCGGGAGGAGAAGGGAGGGGAAACATGCGCCCCCGCCCAGGGACTGTCGCTCATGTCCCTGGAGGACCGTCCACACATCACTGAGGGCTTCCCTGTTTGTCAAGCACAGCTTCAAGCTGGGAGAACCTCAGGACTTTCCATTCTGGGAGAGAAGACAGGGAAGCCTGGTTCTGGAATGCACCGGGTCCCCGCGGAGGTAAGGCTACAACTCCTATTTCCAGCTCCCTAGACCAGTGATTGGAGAAGGCAATGGCGCCCCACTCCAGTACCCTTGCCTGGAAAATCCCATGGAGCCTGGTAGGCTGCAGTCCATGGGGTCGCTAAGAGTCGGACACGACTGAGCGACTTCACTTTCACTTTTCACTTTTTCATGCATTGGAGAAGGAAATGGCAACCCACTCCAGTGTTCTTGCCTGGAGAATCCCAGGGACGGGGGAGCCTGGTGGGCTGCCGTCTATGGGATCGCACAGAGTCGGACACGGCTGAAGTGACTTAGCAGCAGCAGACCAGTGATTAAAGCCTCGGAAAATCTGGGCTGCCCTCCATACAGCGCTAGACCTCAGGTCAGCTAAACTCTAGGGGTGGCTGGTCCGCACCCTTAAACTAGGACCCCCTCCCGGAGGCTCAGGTCCCCCGCGGGTAAGGGGCTGGAGGCGAGGCCCGCGCCTGCCGCTTGCCCACTGCGAGTCCTCGCATCCAAGCCCAGATCCGACCCCTTCCCTGCGCCTCGCAGCAACCTCGCCGATCTAGGGGCCCCGTCCCAGAACGTCCCGCCCCTAACCCGGGCCCTGCCCACCTGGGTCGCGCCCCCACCGGGCCCCACCCCTTATCCGAGCCCCGCCCCTTCCAGGCCCCGCCCCGGAACGCCCCGTCCGGCGCCGCGGGCGTCCTTGTTGGAAAATTACGAGCGGCCCTCTGCGCCAGCGGCCGAAGTGGCGGGTAAGGCCGCGAGTTACCGTGATCACGGCGGGGATGCTGACGGGGAACCTGCTGACGGAGAATGCGGATGGCATCGTCCCCAGAAAGGCCCAGCCTCACCACCACCTTTTCGTCTTCCCGCCCCGCCTGGATAGGACAAGGAAGTCCTTTAACGTCCTCTCGCGATATTTCCCACTTGTCGCGAGGCCTACTGTGCCTGGAAGTGGGAGGGAGGCCGGCAGGCAGGCAGGCAGGCATCCCACCATCTCGCGATATCTGTAGTGCCGTGTACCGGGTCCAAATCTCGCGGTATTCCGTGGCGTTACTGTATTATGAGGGAGGTAACAGGCAGACGCCGGGGTTTTCTCCATAGCGGCTGGGTGCGGGCTCTGGTTGTGGCGTGTGAGCGCGCAAAGTCGCGTCAGTGCTCCTACTCTGCCTCTGCGGACAGAGGGCAGGCAGGACCACCGGGGCGGTCGCCAGGCCCTCCTCCATGGGGTTTTCCCGACCCAGGGACCGAACCTGCGGCGCCTGCACTGCAGGCAGACGGTTTACCGCTGAGCCACCGCTCCTGGCAGCGGGAAGGACTGGGGGCGTCCCGCCTTCTCCCTACTCAACTCCCGGGGCTAGGCTTCGGAGTGGGTGTCGCTCAGTAGTGCTCTGGCCTCTGGGAGACAGAAGAATGACCCAGACCCTTGAGGACACAGGACGGTGATCCGAACCCCGGCTCGCGGAGGACAGTGACTTGGACCCTGGGGGACCAAAGGTCGGGAGAGAGTGACCTGCATAGTCTCAAAATGAACTTCCGTTTGGGTCCTTCTCTTAACTGGCTTCAGTCAAGCTTCACAGAAAGAGGTTGAGTGGTGGGGGTGTGAAAGTGAAAGTCGCTCAGTCGTGTTTGACTCTGCCACCCCTTTAACCAGCCTGCCAGGCTCCTCTGTCCATGGGGTTCTCCAGGCGAGAATACTGGGCAGCCATACCCTTCTCCAGGGGACCTTCCCGACCCAGGGATCGAACCCAGGTCTCCCGCATTACAGGCCACAGTCTGAGCCACGAGGGAAGCAGAAAATCCTGTGTTGACCTATTAAGTGCTCCTCGACCACTCGGTGGGGTGGACGTTATGGACTCACTTTACAGTGAGAAAACAGAGTCAGAAAAGTAAATACCCTGCCCAGGGGGAGAGAGTTAGTGTGTGGGTGAGACTTGGCTGGTTCCATGGCACAGACTCTGCCATATGCCTGCCCCACCAGCCTCCTCCTCAGTGAGTGAATGAGTGAAGTCGCTCAGTCGTGTCCGACTCTGCGACCCCATGGACTGTAGCCTACCAGGCTCCTCCCTCCATGGGATTCTCCAGGCAAGAGTACTGGAGTGGGTTGCCATCTCCTTCTCCAGGGGATCTTCCCGACCCAGGGATCGAACCTGGGTCTCCTGCATTCCAGGCAGATGCTTTAACCTCTGAGCCACCAGGGAAGCCTCCTCCAGGGAAGCCTCCTCCAGGGAAGCCTCCTCCAGGGAAGCCTCCTCCTGGGCTCCATCTAATGAGAAGCACTTCTCTAGATCAGTTCAGTTCAGTCGCTCAGTCATGTCCAACTCTGCGACTCCATGGACTGCAGCACGCCAGGCCTCACTGTCCATCACCTACTCCTGGAGTTTACCCAGACTCATGCCCATTGAGTTGGTGATGCCATCTGACCATCTCATCCTCTGTCCTCCCCTTCTCCTCCTGCCCTCAATCTTTCCCAACATCAGGGTGTTTTCAAATGAGTCAACTCTTCGAATCAGGTGGCCAAAGTATTGGAGTTTCAGCTTCAGCATAAGCCCTTCCAATGAACACCCAGGACTGATCTCCTCTAGGGTGGACTGGTTGGATCTCCTTGCAGTCCAAGGGACTCTCAAGAGTCTTCTCCAACACCACAGTTTAAAAGCATCAATTCCTTGGCACTCACCTTTCTTTATAGTCCAATTCTCACATCCATACATGACTACTGGAAAAACCATAGCCTTGACTAGATGGACCTTTGTTGACAAAGTAATGTCTCTGCTTTTTAATATGCTATCTAGGTTGGTCATAACTTTCCTTCCAAGGAGCAAGCGTCTTTTAATTTCATGGTTGCAATCACCCTCCCCAGAGTAGTGCCGTGGATTCAAAGCCTGATTCTCTTCCCAAATGTAACCTAGTCCCTGAATTCATTTCTCCAACAACTTTGCAGGCCAGTGATCTGACTTGAGATGACTGATGATCGGGTCTGAGGGCAGATCTGGCTCTTCTCTCAAGGTGGAGCTGGAGCTGTGGGGTGAGGGCCAGCAAGGCTGTGACTCTCCAGCCTCACGTGTGTCCATGTGAGGACTCTGTCAGGAGATGGGGCTCTAAGAATCTGCTGTCCTGCAGTGACCACTCTTTCTCTGATGCTGGATGTTTCATACTCAGTGTTTACTCCCCTGACTTGTCAGGGAGATGGGCTGGAAAAATCAAAGACTTCAAAGGCAGTATTTCTCCTTTCTAATGATGGCTTCTTATGCTAGGGCATAAAGATCAGGCTCTAGGCTTCCTGCCAACGCTGGCTTCAGCAGTGTCGCTTGAGAAAGGGAGAGGTAGCGTAACTGACAGTGTCTCAGGCAGGGCAGGTCTCGTGCCTTTAGCAGCTGCTGTTCATTCCTCCAATTCCTATGACAACCTGCCCCAGGAAGTGACCGGGTCAGCTCTCTGGTCTCCTGTCCCCTCAGGGCGCTAGCTGCCTTTAGAGCAGCCACAGATGAGTTTCTCTAAGTCTAGAACCGGTGGAGAAGGCATGTGCGTGTCGACTGAAAAATAATGCACAGCCTGAAAGCTGAGAATGGTGTTTTATTTGGCAGACAAAACTGAGGACTTAAGCGCAGAATTCAACCTCAGAGGGCTCTGAGGGACTGGTCCCTAGGGGTGTGGGAGGAGCCAGGATATAGAGGTGTTTTTCCACAAAGGCCAGGTAGTCAGAACATCAAAAGATTGCTATTAATTAAAGAAAACCAAACATCGCAGTTTAGTGAATTTAGCCCCTTTCTACGAATGGGAAGACGGAAGTCTGGGCTCACTGACGTCATTCTTTGATGTGCACTTCAGCTTCCTGGGCCCGGTGTCCTGGGCTCTCACCCTGAGTCTGCCTGGGCCCCTTCGGGTGTCCCGTGTCGCCCTTTCCTCCTGCTTCAGCTCATGCAGGGGAGGGGAGGGGAGGGTGGATGGCCAGTAGGGGTCAGGAGCCCAAGAGCCCACTCAGGGCGTCCTCCTCACACCCAGCTTCCAGGGGCTGTTAGTGGCTTGTAAGTTACCACATTTGCACGTGCTCTGTTGAACTTTTCTTCAGTTACTGCTTTAAGATCTTGTCATTGCAAGAAGCAATGATTAGAGTTGCTAAATTTCAGTGAATTTTAAGAAATATAAGAATTTTCATAATGCATTATTTAATGTCACATGTCCCACTGGGGCTTCTCTGCAGAAGGGACCACCTGGCGTGTCAGCCTGTCCTTTCCTGATAGACATGGATCTTCCTAAAACCTCATTTCACTGCATTTTATTTTCCAAACCTCTGTCCATCTGACCACGTATGTGCTTGCATGTCGGTGTCCGTCTCTCTTGGTCTCTGTCTCCTTCAAGTGCCCATTTAGGCAGAATCTCCTTGCCGTCCCCCAGGAAAAGCAACAGTAGACTGGTGTGTTTTCAACCCCACAGTTGTCAGGAGACAACTGTGTCAGCAAACAGAGATGTTTGGAAATAAAGGACATGGGTAAAAGCATCGTGTGAGCTGAGACACTGACTTCCTTCCAGAGAAACTCTGCAGGCGGCGCTCACGGCCTCTTCCTTCTCTTCAGCTGTCCCTGTGTGACACGTCCACTGCACAGGCCCACAGGTGAAGCCCTGTCCCTCAAAAGACACAGAACTTGCTACGTTCTTGGTCTTTGAATTAAACTTCCCCTTGGTCTTTGAATTAAACCAATTAATGTTTCATTGGTAAAAAGATAGAATTAAAAACGAAATGCCACATTCCTTTGCTCGTGAAGATGCTGCTCCAAGTCTGCTCAGTTCTGAACTGGCAGATACGTTGTCCTCCCTGGAGACTGCTAAAATGACAAGTGTCAAAAAACAAACACAGCAAAACCCTTATATGAAATGTAACAGTCCATAAGTCTACTCCAAATTGTGTATGATAGTTTAAGCAGTGTTTTTGTTAAGCAGTCTTGTTAATCATCTACTGTTTTCCAGTGGCTGATGTAGAGTGTTTTTACTTTTTTATCATGCGATATTTTATTTACAAAACGTTGAACATCAGTTCAGTTCAGTTCAGTCGCTCAGTCATGTCTGACTCTTTGCGACCCCATGAATTGCAGCATGCCAGGCCTGCCTGTCCATCACCAACTCCCGGAGTTCACCCAGACTCACGTCCATCCAGTCAGTGATGCCATCCAGCCATCTCCTCCTCTGTCGTCCCCTTCTCCTCCTGCCCCCAATCCTTCCCAGCATCAGACTCTTTTCCAATGAGTCAACTCTTCGCATGAGGTGGCCAAAGTACTGGAGTTTCAGCTTTAGCATCATTCTTTCCAAAGAAATCCTAGGGCTGATCTCCTTCAGAATGGACTGGTTGGATCTCCTTGCAGTCCAAGGGACTCTCAAGAGTCTTCTCCAACACCACAGTTCAAAAGCATCAATTCTTCAGCGCTCAGCCTTCTTCACAGTCCAACTCTCACATCTATACATGACCACAGGAAAAACCACAGCCTTAACTAGATGAACCTTTGTTGGCAAAGTAATGTCTCTGCTTTTGAATATGCTATCTAGGTTGGTCATAACTTTCCTTCCAAGGAGTAAGCGTCTTTTAATTTCATGGCTGCAGTCACCATCTGCAGTGATTTTGGAGCCCCCAAAAATAAAGTCTGACACTGTTTCCACTGTTTCCCCATCTATTTCCCATGAAGTGATGGGACCAGATGCCATGATCTTCGTTTTCTGAATGTTGAGCTTTAAGCCAACTTTTTCACTCTCCACTTTCACTTTCACCAAGAGGCTTTTGAGTTCCTCTTCCCTTTCTGCCATAAGGGTGGTGTCATCTGCATATCTGAGGTTATTGATATTTCTCCCAGCAATCTTGATTCCAGCTTGTGTTTCTTCCAGTCCAGCATTTCTCATGATGTGCTGTGCATAGAAGTTAAATAAGCAGGGTGACAATATACAGCCTTGACGTACTCCTTTTCCTATTTGGAACCAGTCTGTTGTTCCATGTCCAGTTCTAACTGTTGCTTCCCGACCTGCATATAGGTTTCTCAAGAGGCAGATCAGGTGGTCTGGTATTCCCATCTCTTTCAGAATTTTCCACAGTTTATTGTGATCCACACAGTCAAAGGCTTTGGTATAGTCAATAAAGCAGAAATAGATGGTTTTCTGGAACTCTCTTGCTTTTTCCATGATCCAGCGGATGTTGGCAATTTGATCTCTGGTTCCTCTGCCTTTTCTAAAACCAGCTTGAACATCTGGAAGTTCACGGTTCACATATTGCTGAAGCCTGGCTTGGAGAATTTTGAGCATTACTTTACTAATGTGTGAGATGAGTGCAATTGTGCGGTAGTTTGAGCATTCTTTGGCATTTCCTTTCTTTGGGATTGGATTGAAAGCTGACCTTTCCCAGTCCTGTGCCACTGCTGAGTTTCCCAAATTTGCTGGCATATTGAGTGCAGCACTTTCACAGCATCATCTTTCAGGATTTGGAATAGCTCAACTGGAATTCCATCACCTCCACTAGCTTTGTTCGTAGTGATGGCTTTCTAAGGCCCACTTGACTTCACATTCCAGGATGTCTGGCTCTAGGTCAGTGATCACACCATCGTGATTATCTGGGTCGTGAAGATCTTTTTTGTACAGTTCTTCTGTGTATTCTTGCCATCTCTTCTTAATATCTTCTGCTTCTGTTAGGTCCATACCATTTCTGTCCTTTATCGAGCTCATCTTTGCATGAAATGTTCCCTTGGTATCTCTGATTTTCTTGAAGAGATCCCTAGTCTTTCCCATTCTGTTGTTTTCCTCTATTTCTTTGCATTGATCCTGAAGAAGGCTTTCTTATCTCTTCTTGCTATTCTTTGGAACTCTGCATTCAGATGTGTATATCTTTCCTTTTCTCCTTTGCTTTTCGCTTCTCTTCTTTTCACAGCTATTTGTAAGGGCTCCCCAGACAGCCATTTTGCTTTTTTGCATTTCTTTTCTATGGGAATGGTCTTGATCCCTGTCTCCTGTACAATGTCACGAGCCTCATTCCATAGTTCATCAGGCACTCTATACAGCAACACCGTCAGTGCTCATCCATGGCTGAATGAGTCAAGAGCATGTAGTGTGTACACACAGTGGAATATTACTCAGCTGGGAAGAAGGCACTCCTGCTGTTTGGACAACCTGGACGAACTGGAGACATTGTGTTAATGGAGTAAGCCATCACAGCACGAGTCCACTCGTACGAGGAGATACTTAAGAGTCGTCAGAAGCATAGAATGGATGGTGGTGGTCTGGGACTAGGGGTGGGGGGGGGCAGAGACGGAAGATCAAGGGTTAAATACCAGTTCTGCAGGTAAGTTGTGGAGACCCGCTGTGCAGCAGAAATCTGTACAAAGGGTGGATCTCAGTACTGTGGTCCTACCATGATTACATAAGAGCATGAACCACCACCACCGTGTACTTGAAATGCTCACTTCTGTGTCACTGATTCCATGACCGTCGGTGACTAAGCAGCTGAACTCCTTGAGCTGGCTGGTGTCAACTGGTGTAACCACTGTGGGAAACTGCCGTTTATCTTAGAATCTGGGTGTACACACATCACAAAACTCAGCATTTCTACTACTGCTATACAGCCTACAGAAATGCGTGCATAGGTGCCTGTGTTTTTGCCAGTTTTATTTATAACTGACTCACATTGTAAAGAACTTCCCTGGTGCCTCAGACAGTAAAGCGTCTGCCTACAATGTGGGAGACCCGGGTTTGATCCCTGGGTTGGGAAGATCTCCTGGAGGAGGAAATGGCAACCCACTCCAGTACTCTTGCCTGAAAAATCCCAAGGACAGAGGAGCCTGGTGGGCTACAGTCCATGGGGTAGCAAAGAGTCGGACACGACTGAGCAACTTCATTCTCTACTTTTCTTTCTTTCATGTTGTAAAACCATCAATGAACAGGCCCCTCCAGCTCCGCGGGGTGAGGCTTCACGTTCCTCGGCCTGAAGCAGCACCAGGCCACGGTGATTGTGTGCGCATGTCTGGGCCCAGTCTCCTTATGAACAAGGACACGATTGTGCTGGATTAGGGCCCACCTGGCCCAGGGTCACCTCGCCTTGACTGGTCACATCGGCAGGGACCCCAGGCTCCAGCAGGCCCTCCCAAGGCCCCGTGCTGTGGCCTCGCACCGCATAAAAACTAATTTAGTTTTTATGATCCCCCATTTCATGTTGTAGCCATGCAAAGAAGGAGTCTTGTGCTGTTGTTTGAAGGAGACACATGTCTTTTTTAATTCCAAGACAAGCGAAGGCTCACTAAAATGTAACTTGTTAACGCTAGTTTCTGTGCACATAACATGACTTCACTAAGCAGCTGTTGTGGAATGACCACCGCTTTTGAATATCAACTTACCCACAGCTGGTCCCTAACTGTTGACCACATTCAGTTGCTTAACTGTGATCTGATTTGTTTCTTTGTAGACTTTGCTTAGTGTATGTCTCAGTCTCATCTTTGTGAAACAACAGATGACTGGCTTGAAAACTCTTTATCCCAATGGTCTTTCGTAAAATTTACTAGCTAATGAGCATCAGGGACAAATGTTGAAGAGTCAGAACAGCAGGAGATCTGCAGTCCCTCCAGCTCCACCAGGGCTTTCTAACCGCCTCCCTCCCTCTGCCGTCTGACAGCGGCTCTTGGTTGCTTTCTCGACCGAGATCAACACTCCCCCTCCAGCTCCCGAAGCTTCCTCTCGTGTGGCTTCACTCCTGCTCCTCCCCTTCCTGTGTCTTTTGCTCCCCTCCTCACTAGTGCCTGTCCTCCTGCCCCGAGAGGACAGGAGCCCCCAGCCTGCTTCTTGGTTTGCAGTCACATTAAGCAAAACAGATAAATTCAACTTGCTTTATCTCTTACAGCAATGGTTCCCAACCCCCAGGCCGCATCAACAAACACCTGTCCATAGCCTGTTAGGAGCTGGATCCACAGCAGGAAATGAGCGGTGGCTACGTGAACAGGCGTTGTCTGTATTTATAGCCACTCTCCCTCGCTTGCGGATCCACCGGAGCCCCGCCTCCTGTCAGGCACTGGTGACATTAGATATTCACAGGCGCACAGACCTGCGTGGACTGTGCGTGTGAGGGGTCCAGGCTGCCAGCTCCTTATGAGAAGCGCCCTGAAGCCATCCCCCCAACCCCCCACCCCCATCCATGGAAAAGCCACAAAACCAGTCCCTGGTGCCAAAAAGGCTGGGAACCGCGGCCTTAAAGCATCACATGCCAGAGCTGGGTGCGCTCAGGGCCCTGCGTGCGCTCAGGCCCGGCTCCGTCACCCTGCATCTGAGCCCGGGTGAGCTCCATGAGTTCAAGCCTCAGCTTCCTTTGCTGGGCAAAGGGGCAACAGTTCCCAGTGACACGTGTGTAAGAAGGGCTCGCACAGACGCGCTGCCTCACACGCCAGGAAGCCCCGGCCCAGCCAGGCGCCCACCGCGCGGCCCCTCAGGAGCCCTGAGACCTTGGCGGGACGGCCAGCTATGCCTGGAGGCAGAGGGTGTGAAGGCGGAGAGGCCCTGGACCCCAGAACCTGGGCTTGAGGCACCCACTCCTGTCGGCTGGCTCACTTGTAAGCCGATCACCACACATCACAGGGCGATTACTCTTGTGACGCACTCAGCAGAAGGCCCTCCAGTCTGGCATTAGTAATTTCAAAGTGAAGTGAAGTTGCTCAGTCGTGTCCAACTCTGTGCGACACCATGGACTGTAGCCTACCAGGCTCTGATGAGCCTCTTAGTCCATGGAATTTTCCAGGCAAGAGTACTGGAGTGGGTTGCCATTTCCTTCTCCAAGGGATCTTCCCAACCCAGGGATCAAACCCGGGTCTCCTGCACTGCAGGCAGACGCTTTACCGTCTGAGCCACCAGGGAAGCCTTCAGTAATTTCAAAGGCAATAACAAAATTGTATAAAGAGCATGTAACACAAAGGAATCGGAGAAGGCAGTGGCACCCCACTCCAGTATTCTTGCCTGGCAAATCCCATGGACGGAGGAGCCTGGTAGGCTGCAGTCCATGGGGTCGCTAGGAGTCAGACATGACTGAGCGACTTCACTTTCACTTTTCACTTTCATGCATTGGAGAAGGAAATGGCAACCCACTCCAGTGTTCTTGCCTGGAGAATCCCAGGGACGGTGAGCCTGGTGGGCTGCCGTCTATGGGGTTGCACAGAGTCGGACACGACTGAAGCGACTTAGCAGCAGCAACAGCAACACAAAGGAATAAAGGATTTCCCTTTGATCGTCTGTGTTTTCTTTTCAACTTAGCCATCTTTTTTTCACTTTAACTATTCCTGTCTTAATAATATCAGGAGTGAACCAGGCCTGTTCATTACTCACAGTGATGTCAGGATCCCTGAGCATCACCAGGGATCTTTGCTGAAACCTGGAGAGGAGAGTATGTATTACCGAGTGTGACCACTAGGTGGACACCTGCCCACTTTCCTCTTGCTCCTGCAGGTCTGTATTCAGTTCAGTTCAGTTCAGTTCAGTTGTCTCTCAGTGCCCCCATGGACTGCAGCACGCCATGCCTTCCTGTCCATCACCAACTCCCAGAGTTTGCTCAAACTCATGTCCATCGAGTCGGTGATGCCATCCAACCATCTCACCCTCTGTCGTCCCCTTCTCCCACCTTCAGTCTTTCCCAGCATCCGGGTCTTTTCCAATGAGTCAGTTCTTCACATCAGGTGGCCCAAGTTTTGGAGTTCAGCTTCAGCATCAGTCCTTCCAATGAATATTCAGGACTGATTGCCTTTAGGATGGACTGGTTGGATCTCCTTGCAGTCCAAGGGACTCTCAAGAGTCTTCTCCAATAAAGATAAAGTAAAAAGTTACCTCTGGTGGCTCAGACGGTAAAGCGTCCACCTATAATGCAGGAGACCCGGGTTTGATCCCTGGGTCGGGAAGATCCCCTGGAGAAGGAAATGACAGCCCACTTCAGTACTGCCACAGTTCAAAAGCATCAATTCTTCGGTGCTCAGCCTTAATCAGAGTCCTATTCTGGCTTCTGCATCTTTTTCCTCTCTGTTCCTGGAAAAGTGAATTTTTATAGCACTTTTATTATCCATTTAGTCATACTGGAAACTGTCTGTGCCTTCATTTAACCCCAGGGCCAGATTATTGTTCAAATAGGCCCATTTGATAAAAAATCCTAGGTGGCTGTTAAGTCACCACAGCCTAGTCCCAGCGCTTGGCCCGCCGTGCTGGGTCTGCCCGTGGCGATGCAGTCCAGCCTCTGGCCCGGAGCACGCCTGTGCGGAGAGGCTGAAGACAGAGCCAAGCCGCTGGGACGCGAGCCGTGTGCGGGGGCGCTGACGCACCGCCTCACGGGCTTGTTTGACGCCTTTTATAAATAGCCCTGGTCTGGGAAGGGGATCTGGAAGTCATCACCCCAGATAATTGCTCCAGGTCAGTGCTGTTTAGAAGCAGCTCAAAGCTGTTTCAGGCAGGAATCCTCTCTCAGTTCAGTTCAGTTCACTCGCTCAGTCGTGTCCGACTCTTTGTGACCCCATGAACCGCAGCACGCCAGGCCTCCCTGTTCATCACCAACTCCGGGAGTCTACCCAAACTCATATCCATTGAGTCGGTGATGCCATCCAACCATCCCATCCTCTGTCGCCCCTTCTCCTCCTGCTCTCAATCTTTCAGCCCCAACCCCAGGTGTGAAAAGGGACCGCCGTGTGCAGTCAGCGTCTAGCAGGAGCCGACTGGAGACCAGAGGCCCGCCCGGCCCTGCTGGACCGACCTAAGGACTCGCCCACAAGGGTCCCCGCGGCTCCCGGGACGCGGGGGAGGGCTCTCCGAGGCTCCCCGGGGTCAAGCCGGGGCCACATGAACACGGGGTGGTCTTCCTGCCTTTCGGGGGTTCCCCCCACCTCCTCCTGGAGCAAAGCCCCAGGGCTGGCGGACAGCTGCAGCGTTTCCCTGGAAAAGAGTTGTTCTCGGAACTAAACCCAAAAGGAAAGGAGGAGCTGGACACAGACGGGACGGGCCTCGCCGCAGGCTGGGCAGCAAGCTTCTGGGAGCCTGCTCGGTGGGAACATTCCCGCCCTTTGTCATCGTGAGTGAGCACGGCCAGCGTTTCCCACGACGCCAGACAGAAGTGCTGGCTCCCCAAGAAGAACACGGGGGCCCAGATGTGGGATTTTAGTCGTTAGAGAGGCGGGGACCTTTTCAGAGCGATTAGAGTGGGGGCCAAAGAGAGACGGGGTGCGGGGCAGGTCCCGCGGCAGGGACGGGGTGCGCGCGCAGCAGCTGACAGGCTGCGCATGGGGCCTGAGCCACAGGGAAGGTTCCAGAGCTTCCAGCCATCTCAAGAAGGGGTCCTGAAAAGCAGCAAGAGCTTTCCCGTGCAGCTCCGCTGGGGACCGCGTGAGCTGAATTCCAAGCAGAACCTCGCGCCTTCCTGTCTGCTGGGAGATGCAGGGGTCGTCCTGCTGACCGGAGGGCAGGTTTGGTCTGGAAACGGCGCCCGTGTTGGAGAAAGGGGAGGGGGACGCGCTTCTTGGCAGCAGCGGCTCGCTGAGGTCCTGGTGACCTGGAGCTTCCCAAGGGGTCCGGGACGCACGGGGGTCTGCTGCGCAGTGGGCGCTGGGCCGCCTCCCCTTGCTCCACACCCAGCGCGATCTCGGTTCTGGACTCACCTGACCCGGAGGCCTCGTTCCGGTGGAATAGCCACACGCGTCTCCCTCGGATCCGGTTAAGGGAACTGTGACTGAAGGCTCCGGTCGGCGGAGCCGCACGCGTCCGGCGGGGCCCCCTGGGCCAGCGGCCTGGGCCCCTCACCTGCCCGCGGGCGGCGGGGTCTCCGGGCACGTCTCCCGGCGCAGCGCCCGCAGCGGAGTCCAGCGAGCGCGCCCGGCTCACGCTAACCACTGGGCCTTAGGGCCCGCTCCTCCAGCGCCCGCGCTGAGCTCCTCACCTTCTCCTCCTCACATCCTTCTTTTCCTTTTACTAAAATGTGAGAAGCAGCTTCTGGGGGCAGCGGGTCAACTGGTATCTTTCGCCATTAACTTTTCTTAATTTTGAAAATGAGAAGGATAATATTTAAGTTTTTATTTCTTTTCGGGGTCTTCTACAAAGCAGTTGAAAACGGGATAATGTTTCCAACTCAGTAGAATATGAGGAAAGCACTAAGAGAAGTGACTTTTATTTGAAGAAAATGATTAGAAGTCAACAAAACATAGAAAACACTCGAAGGAAATGGGGTGTGATGAGAAGGTGACTTGTAAGGCTGCTTGGAGATGGGGCATGTGCCTTTCAGGTCCCTTGGCTCCTTGGAAACAGGTGGGATTTGCCAAGAGTGTCTACAGGCCTGAGTTACACCAGAAACGTTCAACCAGGAAGGAAGGTCCTGTGCCTGCTCCATGGGGCAGGTGTACAGCCCCAGAGCACTGGACTTCTCTGATGCTTAATGAAAATGCATCCTTTTGCTTTTAAAATTCACATCTAAGTCCTGGTGTATACCCATTTAAAGTCACTGCTGATGTTATTCACGTGTCCAAATTGCTGAGCTGTGGAGAGAAGCGTGGTGAAAGGAAAGCACCTTATTTTGCTGTTTACTAATTCTTATAAATTATTCAGCTGGTTGGAATTCCAGGGCTTGAGGAGGGGATTCTGGGGTGCTAGAGCGACTCTCCCGGGCTGGTCCGGGCGCCCGTGCAGTTTGCAAACGTTCTCTGCGCCTGGGAACGTGCACCTGTCTGTATAATGCTCTCACTTATTGAACTTTCTTGAAAACACTCAGGATACAATACAAAAGGCTTCTCCTGGAAAAGGACCAGACAGTTTTAGCATCAGAAATGATACCTGTTAGGGATGGAAGCACCTATTATTACATAAAATTCCATGAATTATTGATGGTTCTCAACAAGTAAATCAAAGGAATCTGTGATCACTCTTGGGAAATACTAGACATACAACTCGTAATTTTGAAAATGGAAAGAAAGAGAAAGAATAAAGCATTGATCCGGCCTTTCATAGAAAAACTGTACCTCAGAGTAACCAAATAGTTGATAAAGGGAGGTTTCTCTGTGTAGAAATATTTCAGCTAATAAGAAAAGAACGGTAATGTTAAAATATCATGACTTTGCTACCCTTAATACATTAATGAGCCTGGGTGGTGACGGTTAACGCCAGTTAGTGAGGGAGAGAGAGAAAGCGGTGACCAGACCCTAGATACGTCTTGGTCATGGGGCACAGTGTCACCAGGGGAACAGCCTCACCAAAAACGTGGATCAACACCATGAAGTTGGTGAAGCATCTTGATCTAAGGATCAATTTACAGAAAATACTGGGAGCTGATGAAAATACTTTCAAAGTTACACGTCAGGGATGCAGTCGTCAGCACCAGCTGGTGGGGCTTCTGGAAGACCAACGTCTCAGTGTCTCCAACACATAGATTATAAGAGAGAAAAGAAGTCAACAATATATTTCAAGTTTCAAAATGTATTTGTAATTTCTTCAAAGACTGTTTCTAGGGTTCAGCCGCAGACGTGAACTAACTGGGAGCTGATGGCTTATCCATAAGGTGAAGAGAACGTTTCAGTGTCACATGTCTATATGTGTGGATAAAGAGGTGTGCTCAGAAATGTACCTTAGGAACCGCAGCACGACCACAGAAAGAAACACAGAGCTTTCAGGGCAGCGTTACTGCTTACAGAGAAGCTGGAAACAGCTGAAGTCCCCAGGCGGTGAGAATGGCCCACCGCCTGGCGATGGAGACAAGCCCGGCCCTGGGCCCAGCTGGGGCACAGCCTGGACGTCTGACCTCTTCCCATGAGCGCCCTCTCGGCTGGCTTTCGGTGTACCATCTTACGAGTCTTTCTCAATTTATCCTCTTTGGGTCCCTATTTTTTCTTTTGCTATATTCTATTTTGGCTTGAACGGGTGAATTTTCATGATCCAATCTGTTCCTCCGTTGATTTTTGTGTCTATTATTTATCTTTCAGAGGTTTCCCTCAAAATCACCATTTTTATCTTTATCTTTTTATGGTTTACTCTGACACAGTCTCATCCGTCTCTGTCATATGAAGACCTTCATGACAGTAAAGCCACCCTCAGCCTCTCCTGTCTTGTCTGCTACTCCCTTCCGCTTACATTTCGTGTGGTAATCTCACCGTGTTTTGTGTTTTGTTGTCTTAAAGAGTCAACTTGTGAAGAATGTGGCAGAAGAAAGGGAAACACTGCTTTTATCCATCTTCATCTTTACTCTTCCCAGTGTTTGTTATTACTTCTGGACACCACGTTTCTTTCTGATAAAATCCGTCTTCAGCCTGAAGAACTTCCTTCATCATTCCTCAGGGTGCAGATCAGCTGGGAACACATTCATTCAGCTTTAATTCCCCTTAAAGTGTCTATTTATCCTTAATGTTTGAAAGATGATTTTGCTAGATGCATTCCTATTTGACAGACTTTTTATTCAGCTTCATTTTCTTGCCGCCAATCATTATTTTTGTGACAAAATATCCTCTGTGAGTTTTATCCTTGCTCCCGACATGGAATAAATCTCTTTCTGCATCTGGCTGCTTTTTTATCTTTGGTTTTCAGCAACTTGTTCCAGGGGCCTCAGGTGGCTTTCCTTGTGATTCTCCTGTTAAGGGTTTGCTGTGCTTTTTGGATCTGCAGATTGCTGTTTCAGATAATTCGGGTTATATTCTGCCAATAATTGCTTCCGATATATTTTTGGTCCATTCCTAGGCAAAAGAGAAAAGGAAAGATATACCCATTTGAATGCAGAGTTCCAAAGAACAGCAAGGAGAGATAAGAAAGCCTCCTCAGGGATCAATGCAAAGAAATACAGGAAAACAACAGAATGGGAAGACTAGAGATCTCTTCAAGAAAATTAGAGATGCCAAGGGAAATTTTCATGCAAAGATGGGCACAATAAAGGACAGAAATGGTATGGACCTAACAGAAGCAAAAGATATTAAGAAGAGGTTCAAGAATACAGAGAACTATACAAAAAAGATCTTCACGACCAAGATAACCCTGAAGGTGTGATCACTCACCTAGAGCCAGACATCCTGGAGTGCAAAGTCAAGTGGGCCTTAGGAAGCATCACTATGAACAAAGCTAGTGGAGGTGATGGAATTCCAGCTGAGCTCTTTCAAATCCTAAAGGACGATGCTGTGAAAGTGCTGCACTCAATATGCCAGCAAATTTGAAAAACCAGCAGTGGCCACAGGACTGGAAGAGGTCAGTCTTCATTCCAATCCCAAAGAAAGGAAATGCCAAAGAATGCTCAAACTACCGCACAACTGCACTCATCACACACGCTAGCAAAGTAATGCTCAAAATTCTCCAAGCCAGGCTCCAGCAATATGTGAACCATGAACTTGCAGCTGTTCAAGCTGGTTTTAGAAAAGGCAGAGGAACCAGAGATCAAATTGCCAACATCTGCTGGATCATCGAAAAAGCAAGAGAGTTCCAGAAAAACATCTACTTTTGTGTTACTGACTATGCCAAAGCTTTTCATTGTGTGGGTCACAACAAACTGTGGAAAATTCTTCAAGAGATGCAAATACCAGACCACCTGACCTGCCTCCTGAGAAATCTGTATGCAGGTCAGGAAGCAACAGTTAGAACTGGACATGGAACAACATACTGGTTCCAAATTGGGAAAGGAGTACATATTGTCACCCTGCTTATTTAACTTATATGCAGAGTACATCATGAGAAACGCTGGCCTAGATGAAGCACAAGCTGGAATCAAGATTACCAGGAGAAATATCATTAACCTCAGATATGCAGATGACACCACCCTTATGGCAGAAAGTGCAAAGTAACTGAACAACCTCTTGAAAGTGAAAGAGGAGAGTGAAAAAGTTGGCTCAAAACTCAGCGTTCAGAAAACTAAGATCATGGCATCTCTTCATGGCAAATAGATGGGGAAACAGTAGAAACAGTGACAGACTTTAATTCTGGGACTCCAAAATCACTGCAGCTGGTGACTGTAGCCATGAAATTAAAAGACACTTGCTCCTTGGAAGAAAAGCCATGATAAACCTAGACAGCACATTAAAAAGCAGAGACATTACTTTACCAACAAAGGTCCATCTATTAAAAGCTATGATTTTTCCAGTAGTCATGTATGGATGTGAGAGTTGGACTATAAAGAAAGCTGAGTGCAGAAGAATTGATGCTTTTGAACTGTGGTGTTGGAGAAGACTCTTGAGAGTTCCCTGGACTGCAAGGAGATCCAACCAGTCCATCCTAAAGGAAATCAGTCCTGAGTGTTTATTGGAAGGACTGATGCTGTACCTGAAACTCCAATACTTTGGCCACCTGATATAAAGAATCAACTCGTTGGAAAAGACCCTGATGCTGGAGAAGATTGAAGGTGGGAGGAGAAGGGGATGACAGAGGATGAGATGGTGGGATGGCATCACCAACACAGTGCCCATGAGTTTGAGCAAGCTCTGGGAATTTGTGATGGACAGGGAGGCCTGGCGTGCTGCAGTCCATAGGGTCGCAAAGAGTTGGACACGACTGAGTGACTGAACTGACCTGAACTAAGCTTTTCACTGATATTTTTTCTGGGCCTTAAAGTTCACAGTTCACATCCTATTGAAGCCTGGCTTGGAGAATTTTGTGCATTACTTTGCTAGTGTGTGAGATGAGTACAATTGTGCTGTAGTTTGAGCATTCTTTGGCATTTCCTTTCTTTGGGATTGGAATGAAAACTGACCTTTTCCAGTCCTGTGGCCACTGCTGGTTTTTCAAATTTGCTGGCATATTGAGTGCAGCACTTTCACAGCATCATCTTTTAAGATTTAAAGTAGCTCAACTGGAATTCCATCACCTCTACTAGCTTTGTTTGTAGTGATGCTTCCTAAGGCCCACTTGACTTCACATTCCAGGAGGTCTGGCTGTAGGTGAGTGATCACACCATTGGGGTTATCTGAGTCGTCAAGATCTTTTTGTATAGTTCTCTGTATTCCTGAACCTCTTCTTAATATCTTCTGCTTCTGTTAGGTCCATACCATTTCTGTCCTTTATTGTGCCCGTCTTTGCATGAAAATTTCCCTTGGTATCTCTAATTTTCTTGAAGAGATCTCTAGTCTTTCCCATTCTGTTGTTTTTCTGTATTTCTCTGCATTGATCCCTGAGGAAGGCTTTCTTATCTCTCCTTGCTATCCTTTGGAACTCTGCATTCAAATAGGTCTATCTTTCCTTTTCTCCTTTGCCTTTTGCTTCCCTTCTTTTCATAGCTATTTGTAAAGCCCACACATTTGATTAACAAAATAGAGCCCATGTGTGCCCTGGACTACCACTCCATGATCTGGAACAATAAAAATGCTTTATATGCAAGAACCAATTACATAAAAAATATGAAAAAATTATATACTGCACAGTAGTAAGTATGTAAATTAAAATGCACAAAGAACAATCTCACATATTTTTTCACACAGAAGTTGATCTACAAAGACATCCATTAATTATAAAAGAGTGAGTGCCTACTGGAGGGAGAATAAAGACTGGGAACAGGGAATAAATGGCACAAAATAGAAAATACAATTTCATAACAGAGGAACAGCCTGGGCCTCGTGATCAGCTTTTGTCAAGTACAAAACACGAGAGAATCACCTCTTTTCTTTTGGTATCTTTATAATTAAATTAGAAAGAATGTAAAGTCATAATTTAAAACTGGTTTTAGATTATAAAAGCAGATGAATTATTACTAACAAAGAACAATTTAAATCAAATATATTAAGCAGAGGCTAATGTTTTTAATGCTACTGATAGATAAAGAAATGTATTGACAAAATAATTAAGTGTTCTATTAGATGATTAAATGGAATCTGAACAGTCATTACACAGAGATACTAAATCTTCCATTAATTTTTGACAGACTGGAAATTTATCAAGACTCTTTAATTAAAATATCATCAGCTGTGGTGGAAAATCCACTAATAGTTTGTGGGTAAAAATGTGAAGTGAGGAGATGACAGTTTCCTTAATAAAATGTCCGTGTGTGCCTGCTCAGGCGCTTCAGATGTGTCCGACTCTTTGCAGCTCCATAGACTGCAGCCCGCAGACTCCTCTGTCCATGAGGTTGATTCTCCAGGCAAGAATCCTGGAGTGGGTTGCCATGCCTTCCTCCACGAAATCTTCCCAATTTGGGGATTGAACCTGCATCTAGGTGTGTCTCCTGCTTTACAGGCAGAATCTTTATTGCTGAGCCACCGGGGAAGCCCATAAAATGGCAAGCTTCAGCCGTAACTGTCACTATTTACATTAAATGAAACAGGCTTAATACACCAACAAAGTCAGGGATTGTCAGAATACATTTTTCAAATGATTAAAAATGATATTTAAAAGAAACTCACTTCAAATATAATGACATATGTAGGATCAAAATAAAAAGCTGGAAATAGATATACTCCACAAATTTTAATTTTAAAAAGTAGGGATTATTATATTTACAAAAGATAAACCCTAGAGCAGAAAAATTTACCAGGGACCAAGATAGATATTCAGTTCAGTTCAGTCGCTCAGTCGTGTCCAACTCTTTGCGACCCCATGAATCGCAGCACACCAGGCCTCCCTGTCCATCACCAACTCCCGGAGTTCACTCAGACTCACGTCCATCGAGTCAGTGATGCCATCCAGCCATCTCATCCTCTGTCGTCCCCTTCTCCTCCTGCCCGCAATTCCTCCCAGCATCAGAGTCTTTTCCAATGAGTCAACTCTTCGCATGAGGTGGCCAAAGTAGATAGATATTACTTATGGATAAAAAGATTAATCTGTGCAGAAGGCATAGCAATCCTCACTCCTGAAAAAGAAAGTAGGAGCGTAAATCCATTAAACAGAAAACAAGAAAAGCATACAGATCATCAGTGAAACAAAACTAGGTTCTTTTAAAAGAGTTTTAAAATGATATGGCTCTAGTGAGACTGAAAAACAGTGAAAAGAAAAAAGGTATAAAATTCCAGTATGAAGGATGAAGGGCGATATATCACTGTAGATGCCACAGATATTAAAACATAACAAAAAATTCAAGCCATTCTGTTCACATGAATCTGACAACACAAAATGTACCATTTCCAAAGAAAACACACTCAATGTGAAAAGGATAATCTGAATATTCATGTAATATCCAAAAAAATCAATGTTCTGGAATAGGCCAACTGACATTATTCAGTGGGTGAAGCAGAAAGAAAAATAAATTAAGACTTGTGAGCAGACCCTACGGGTCAGTGCGATGCCACTGCGTGGACCGCGTGCGCAGCATACACAGACACGCAGCTTTGCTGCAGAACCAGACGGAAAGGGAGTTTCTGACAAAACGTGCTGTTCCGCTCACTGTCTCAAGGGAAGGGTTTTCTGTGTAACGAGTGCAGCCCCCACGTAAACTCCCCCCAGGGGCGTTGGCGCCCCTGGGCTGGGAGATGGAGAGACAGGGGCTGGCCTCCACGGTGCCCGGGGCCAAGGCTGCAGTGCAGGGCCTGGAACGCGTCCCACATGGCGCTAGCCTCAACCTTTGGGCAGTAACCCAGCAGAATCCAAGTAACCTAGAATTCAGCGCATTCCAGTACTTTCCAAGATGACCATGGAAGCCTTTTCCAGAGACTTGCAACTGAAGATTGAGTAGATATATAAACATAAGCTAATGTTGTTCAACTTTGCCGACTCTTTGTCAGCTGCAACCTGCGGCGTCTTCAGGCTCCAGCATCTCCTTTTCCGAAGTGTGTGTTGCGTCTGTGTTTGTAAAGAGTCCGTCACACCTGGATGCGCTGATTTCTCCCCCAACTCTTGTTTCCTGCCTGAGCATCCGTTATAATTTAAAAAAATGTTTTAGAATTGTTTGAACAGGTGGAATGTGGAATTTTAATTTCGCAAATGGAGAATTAGGTGCTTCATCATCTGTCCCACGAAGTCACATTGATTCCTCTCTTTGAAAAGATTTTGTTTACTGAACCCTTAGCTGTATTTTTTAAGCAGCTGTTGTTAATAATATATTTTAAAAGGGCATTTATAAATATTTATCAAGGAACTTAATTTGAGCAGTCAACCCTCCTCCCTGTGTGAACACTAGGCTTGAAGAATGTCACAGAAAACATTTTTCTTTCATCTAATTATGTGATTTCAGATGTCGGATGGGGAAAATGTGGAAACAGCTAAATTTGCACTTGATGCCCTCTGCCGATGCTCTGCTTTTATCGTATTATTGCTCGTATTATTCCCCACAAACAACAGAGACTTGGTCATTCCCACAGCGCCCAGTGAGTCGCAACTGTCGTCGAAGGTCAGGCGCAGCTGAAATGGACAGATGGCGAGACCCCACTTCTAGGGCTGGTGCTCGACCACAAGATGGGGTCTCAGAAGGGCCAGGCAGCAGGTTGTGCAGGAACAAATATCTTTCAGAGGAACAAACATCAGAACGCCCATCCCCGAATGAGCTTACACCCAGTAAAAAATTGACCATCGGTCAGCGAGTCTGCTGTCGGACCTCCGGCCACAATGCGGTCAGACAGCATGCAAGTCCCGCTGCTCACCACCGCTCACCAGGGTGAGGGCGACGCTGGGCGGGGGCGGGGGCTTTCCCGGTTGGTGGGGGCTTTAGGGGGTGCGGGGGGTTTCCAGGTGGGGGGGGATGGGGACTTTCCCGGTGGTGGGGGACGGGGGTTTTCCTGGTGGGGGGGATGGGGGCTTTAGGGGGGGAGGGGCTTTCCCGGTGTGGGCGGGTGCGGGGGTTTTCCCGGTGGTGGGGTGGGGGGTTTAGTGGGGCGGGGGCTTTCCCGGGGTGGGAGGGCGGGGGCTCTCCCGGTGAGGGGGCTGGGGCTTGGGGTGTGGGGGGGGGGTGGGGCTTTCGGGAGGCGGGGGCTTTCCCGGTGGGGGGTGCGGGGGGTTTCCAGGTGGGGGGAGTGAGGACTTTCCCGGTGGGGGCGGGGGGTGGGCGGGGGCTTTCCTGGTGGGGGGGAGCTTTAGGGGGGCAGGGGCTTTCCCGGTGGGGGGAACGCGGGGGCTCTCCCGGTGCGGGGGGGGTGCCTCTGGGGCTTGGGGGGGTGGGGCTTTCGTGGGGCGGGGCTTTCCCTGGGTGGGGAGTGGGGCCGGGGGTGGGGGCTGCGGCTTTCCCGGGGTGGGTGGGGGGGCGGGGGCTCTGCGGGAGGGGGCTTTTGGGGGTCGGGGGCTTTCCTGGAGTGGGAGGGTGGGGGCTCTCCCGGTGGGGAAGGTTGGGACTTGGGGGGGGTGGGGCTTTCGGGGGGCGGGGGCTATCCAGGGGTTGGGGGTGGGGGCGGGGGGCGGGGGCTTTCCCGGTGGGATGGGGGTGGGGGCTGGGGCTTTCCCAGGGTCGGGGGGGCGGGGGCCCTCCCGGGGTGGGCGGGGGCTTTTCCGGGGTTGGGGGGGCGGGGACTGGGGCTTTCCCGGGGTCGGAGGGGCGGGGGCTCTGCGGGAGGGGTCTTTCAGGGGGCGGGGGCTTTCCTGGGGTGGGGGGTCTCGGGCTGCCAAAGCGTCTGCGACAGCGAAGCTAGGACATCAGTGATGCAGGCTGTGTCCCAAGGCTCCGGGACTAACAAACATTTTAGCTGAATCTTAATACTCTGGTGCCGTGGTGAGCAGAGGCCTTTAGAGAACGGACTGAAAACACGCCGGGCCCAGGCCCACGACCATCCTAGGGAGACCCTGCCTTCCCCTCACAGCACCCACGGCCCCCCGTGCCTGCCCACATCCCAGCCTGCCCTTCAGTTTCCCCCAGGTGCCACCTGCTGGCTCAGGTCTCTGCCCACACCCACCCACCCAGGGCTGAATCAAGATGCCTGCAGACACTGGGAGGATTTCGGGTCTCTGCAGAAATTCTACTTAATACTGCCTATTTTTTCCTCAAAATAAATAACCTTAAAAGAGGAAGAAAATATAATGGATGTACAAACTGAATTGCAGGAAATCACAAAGTTTCTGGAGATAAAAGTATAAAGCACTGTAGTTTACCAGCACCTTGTCTCACTGTTGACTATGCCAGCCAGAGTTTCGGAAAAGGGGACCTGATGGGAATACAGAGATGTTTGCCAGGGATTTGCTCAGACTGCAGCCAGGAGACGTGGACTCAAGAAGCGCTGCTGCTGTGCTCTGCTGGCCCGAGCACTGGAGGAGACTTAGAAGGCACGAGCTGCCAGGTGTCGGTTACAGGAGCTGCTCACCAAGCATCTTAGCTGGAGCTGCAGGAGGCGAGGGCGCTGGCTGCGCAGGGCCTGGGGCCTGAGTGGTTGCTTTGTGACCAGAGCAGAGCTGGAGACTATGCTGGCCGCTGGCAGATGCGGTTTTGAAAACTGCGGGTGTTGTTGAGTTTGGAACAATCCTTATCTAGATTTACAGTAATATACTACTCACTTTTTCAAAGCCACTATCTGGAAATACTTCAATTCTCTTTTCTCCCCACAATGCAATGAACTTACATGTACTTGTGAGAAAGTAATTTTTTTTCAATCTTCTATTTCTATTGTGAGGGTTTATGTAGCCCTTACAGTATTTTTCATACTGCAATCATGAAGGTTTGAGTGAATTAATTTTAAAAATTAAACCCCCAAGCGTTCAGAAAGTTCAGTTTCAACTCTTTCACCTGTTTGTCCACTAATATAATTTTAGTCTTTTAAATAATGGCATCCTTTTGTGGGAGGCTTCACCCCCCAAACATCTGAATTTTCCCAGTAAACCTGCCGTGGGGTGGACAGAGTGTTGGCTCACGGCGGCATCCACAGCTGAGACTCATCATGCGCGGTATCTCCCATCAGTAATTTTCCCAATATGAAAAATATTCAATTATAGAAAAGTTAAGTCTCTTAGCTATAAACTGGAATGGAATTGACAGCAAGATAAAATAGATACAAGCACAAACACCTCCTCTCTACAACTCCAAGGCAATCTGGGTTTTACTATTTCTGGCTCTTAGCAGAGTAAGCAGCATCCAGATGCTCCTCAAGGTGACTGCTTTCTCCAGGGACCATCGCTGATGCTCCGCGCGATGCTGCACAAGCCCGTGGTGCCAGCCTGTGACTCCGTCTTCCCTCTCTAAATTCAGGAGTGCCTTGGGCTTCTTTTGGTAATCATGCCACCATAATTTAATTCTTTTGTCCCTTAAATGGTAGACAAAGCTTTCAAAAGTACTTTATTACATTTTTGCCTTTTCATTCTAAATATTTATTTCACCAGATTGGATTTGGGGGAAGTGGAGTTAGATGTTTATTGAATTTTCCGTGTCTCATCGTTTTCTGAAGTTCACACTTTCAGAGTTTGTAAGGGGGGTCATTGCAGGGAGGGGGCACAGCACAAGCTGTGCTCGGGGCACAGCCATCCTCCTGGGTCTCTCCTTGACCACCACGATCCAGGGGTCACTGGATGTCCTATTCCTTGGGTTCACCCCCGTCTCAAAGCCACAGGGCTCCTTGTCCCTGGAGATGGTGATTACAGCAGAGACGCCGTCCTGGGACCAGGTAGCCATCCCCACAGCTTGGCCAGGTCCTGAGCTGCAGGTGGAAACAGACTCCTGGCGCTGAGTTTGGTCCCTGGGTGGTCCTGCCAGGTCCCCATGGGCCCGCGGGCTCGGCGGGGCAGAGTCCTGCTTCCTGTGAACGTGGAGCATCCAGGAGTCCAGGGGGCACTTGTGTCTCCCTCTTCACTGACCTTTTACCAACATCTAGGGTTTTCTCCCACTGAGAACAGAGACCACAAACCACAGAACTCAACTCTGCCTGTGAATTTGTCACCCAGAGAGATCACGAGTTTTTAAATGTACGTTTTTTGATATCTTGATTTCCCACCTCCCCCACCCCCAATTAATCATGCTGCAGTCAGACTTGCTCCTCCTAATCTTCCTTTTCTTTGCTGCTCCCGACACGGCTTCCTCTGAGGCCTGCAGGAAGGACATGGACCCGGCAAGTCTGGTGCCTTAAATTATAGCAGCCCTTGCCTGTCCTTGATGGTTTTAATTAGCAGAGGGTTTCCTACAAAATAGCTTATTCCTCATAGAAAAGCTTTGATGCAAAATTTATTTTTAATTGAGTTGGTATAAATTTTAACTTAGATTTAAATTTTCACTTTGATTTGTTTCCAAAGTATGTCAAATTTGACACCTTGTTAAGAATCGAATCTCTTTTCTAAGATTTCAGAAGCTTGTAATAAATTTAAACAAACCAAAGACATTGTAAGAGAATCTAGGGGCATTTTATGTTCCAAGTGATGCTATAAACAGCTCCCCTCAACCCTCACAGCCCCCAGACACACACACCTAAGTATCAATACCCAACTTGGCACCCGGCAAGCCCTGCTTGATCCACAGACTCAGGAGACTTCAGAGTGAAACTTGCACGTTCGTGAAGTGGTGACTATAAGAGCTCTCTGCAGCAGCTGAACTGTGCCCAGCTGTAACCAGGTGCTGGAGGGAGCCAGCGTGGGCATCCCCGGGTCGTACACATTCACGTCTGAAGCCGAAAGGAACGGGGACCAGACACCCGGCAAGGCTGTTCTGGTCCGGGGGGCGCCTTCCTCCTGCAGCAGGAAGTCAGAGGCGTCAGTTCGGCTGCAGTCAATGAGTAGTGACACACTCTTGTGTTTGGTGTGGTTTTATGAACTTACGCTTGCAACACCAGGATGAGGCGGTGACACGCTTATTACACTAAATTAACACCTGTCAGGCTGTCTCCACATTCACTGTCACACCTTCTCAGGGTGGAAAGCGCGGGTCTCAGGTGCTGGATGGGAAAGAAACAACCGAGGGTGATGCTGTCACCATGGCAACGCCAGAGCATCTATGGCTATCAGTACAGTCAGGGCCCTCACAGGTTCACCTCCTGGAATTAACCTTGGAGAAGGAAATGGCAGCCCACTCCAGTGTTCTTGCCTGGAGAATCCCACGGACAGAGGAGCCTGGTGGGCTACAGCCCATGAGGTCACAAGAGTCAGACACGACTTAGCAACTAAATCACAACCACCAACTTTTCCTTCAGGGCTTGTTTGTCAGAAAGCATCATTAAAAAATACACACTCCATCTGTTTCTGGTGAACAGTAGCTGGTTATTCAGGTAGCACTGCCACAGCATTAATGGTGTGTTTAGTGACAGGTTGAGGGGTTTTCCAAGAGGAGCAGCTCAGCCATGACGCGTTTGTGAAGCACATCAGCCAGACACGGTGCCCACTGCGGGGACGAGACTCAGGAAAGAGAAACAATCAACCAGACACGGTGCCCACTGCAGAGACGAGGCTCAGGAAAGCGCCACCATCATCAGCCAGACACGGTGCCCACTGCGGGGACGAGACTCAGGAAAGAGAAACAATCAACCAGACACGGTGCCCACTGCGGGGACGAGACTCAGGAAAGAGAAACAATCAGCCAGACACGGTGCCCACTGCGGGGACGAGACTCAGGAAAGAGAAACAATCAGCCAGACACGGTGCCCACTGCGGGGACGAGACTCAGGAAAGAGAAACAATCAGCCAGACACGGTGCCCACTGCGGGGACGAGACTCAGGAAAGAGAAACAATCAGCCAGACACGGTGCCCACTGCGGGGACGAGACTCAGGAAAGAGAAACAATCAGCCAGACACGGTGCCCACTGCGGGGACGAGACTCAGGAAAGAGAAACAATCAGCCAGACACGGTGCCCACTGCGGGGACGAGACTCAGGAAAGAGAAACAATCAGCCAGACACGGTGCCCACTGCGGGGACGAGACTCAGGAAAGAGAAACAATCAACCAGACATGGTGCCCACTGCAGAGATGAGACTCAGGAAAGAGGCACCATCATCAGCCAGATACGGTGCCCACTGCGGGGATGAGACTCAGGAAAGAGAAACAATCAACCAGACACGGTGCCCACTGCGGGGACGAGGCTTGGGAAAGAGAAACAATCAACCAGGCACGGTGCCCACTGCGGGGACGAGGCTCGGGAAAGCGCCACCATCATCAGCCAGACACGGTGCCCACTGCAGGGACGAGACTCAGGAAAGAGAAACAATCAACCAGACACGGTGCCCACTGTGGGGATGAGACTCTGGAAAGAGGCACCATCATCAGCCAGACACGGTGCCCACTGCTGTGATGAAACACACGAAGAAGGCACCATTCAGAAAGCTGTAAAGCACCCATTTTCTTTCTGAACGAACCTGGGCATCCAGGTTGGCTCAGAAGTTGTGTCACAGTCTGGCAGAGTCTCCGTTTGACTTGGTGGCCAGAGTTCTCTGTGGCCTGAGGGACTCTGGGCCCAACTGGCTCTGATGATGGAGGGGGCTGGGGGGCGTCTCTAAGGAAGGGGCCACCCCTGAAGGATCCTCACCCCCTTCTGCAGGGAGCCGCTCCCCGCCCATCCCCGACACACGCACCCACAGCCCTGGGCTCTTACACTGCCCAGGCTCCTCACCGCGCCTCACACGGGCTCTCAGGCACATTCATTTCCCGCTTTCTTGCCTGAGATGCGATTAAAAGCTAAGTTAAAATTACCCTAAAGAAAGAGAAATACAGTGAGGTTTACATGGTCAATTGGTGGCAAGGTGATTTCCTTTCATTTTTATTTATATATTAATAGTAATTTTTCATTTCAGATTGGTGAATCAATGTATATAATTCTCAGGAACTTATGGGCAGATGCAAAATATGACATAATGGTTAAGCCATATTAGCTGGTCTGCAATATTTTTGTGTCCACAAGTACATTTTTACAATACTTCAATTGTAATGTAAAGTGTGGCTATTCATTACTAAACCCCGGATTGGTGCTTCAGAAGCAGTGCTTTGCTTGAACTTGCTGTGAAGCATGGTCACTTTGCTCCCAGTTCTGATATATTTGCAGT